>NC_091130.1:62366410-62699222 GCF_040183065.1 Periplaneta americana
CCACATATTATTGCGAAGCAGGATTTTCTGTGATGACCAATATCAAAACAGTGAAACATGGCAGCTTAAAAATGGTGGATGAATAAATGCGAGTGAATTTCTCTCATCTTCGTCCAAGTATAAAATACATTTGTAAGATTCTCCAAACGCTTGTGAGCTACCAGTACTGAAAAAGTAAAACCTAGGGTGACTACAAATGTGATTGTTTTCCTCATCTTAGAACACTATGTAAATGTTTCTTTCGTCTCATATAATATGTTAACAATACTGGAAATATGTGTGTTAATTTTATTCATTTTATGAAGGGTGTACAAGTAGCCTATCAATGTATGGAATTCTTTCATTTGAGGGATAAGGTGATGCACTAAATTTTTAGAGTTTGCTAGGGTGTCACCATGTAAAAAAGTTTGGAAAGCACTGCTCTAGACATTCCAATTGACCGTTCTTAATACTTACTATGCCAGTTTCGTCAGCACTACCAAACTTATTAAACCCATCTTCACATTCTGTAGCCTCATCAATTTAGAACTTATTTGCTACTGATACCAACTGCACAAAACAAGAATTCATGAAAACTAAGGATCCATGATAATAACAAAAAAAAAAAAAATTTTTTTTTTCAAACTTTTTAGTAGTTACTTTGCCTCAGAGCATTCTATTATGAGTCACAGTTGATATCATAATGCTGTGTTTTAGAGCTAAGTTGGCGATAACAAGATTTCTCTTTTCTTGCAGGGTATTCAGACAGTTGTAGGAATTAACATAGGTGTCAGTGCTGTAACATGGTCTCAAATTGATGTTAATGGAAAATTACTTTCTTGGAATCTTCACAGTCTCGAATCTTGTTCCAAGAAATTACATATCACATCATTGCTCGAAGTTGTAAGTAACTTATTTTTAATGAGTATTTTAATCCATTGCAATGTTGATGGTATTTTAGATAACAAAATAAAATAATATATTACTCCGTGTCTGGGAAGAAGTAATGAAAGAAAGAATCATTTCTCTAAAGCAACAGCATTTATTTTCTCAATGTTTACAGTTATGAAGAGAAACTCAGTAATTTTTAGTAAACCTCTATGTTAGCACCATTTGTGACATGAACTGTGTCCAGGGGATAATCAGTCTCCTGTCACACACGCTAAAGCATCTCCAATGTGACCAATCCTATCACTTCGTTGATTTAGCTTTGTAATTCTGCAATATCAACCACAGGAGTTCGATATGTACGTATTTATTAAACACTACAATTGGGTATACAACAGTGGCAGTGATATATAATATACTTACTTACTTACAAATGGCTTTTAAGGAACCCGAAGGTTCATTGCCGCCCTCACATAAGCCCGCCAGCGGTCCCTATCCTGTGCAAGATTAATCCAGTCTCTATCATCATACCCCACCTCCCTCAAATCCATTTTAATATTATCCTCCCATCTACGTCTCGGCCTCCCTAAAGGTCTTTTTCCCT
Source organism: Periplaneta americana (assembly GCF_040183065.1). Classification (NCBI taxonomy): domain Eukaryota; kingdom Metazoa; phylum Arthropoda; class Insecta; order Blattodea; family Blattidae; genus Periplaneta; species Periplaneta americana. Next base: position 62,367,882 of record NC_091130.1, read on the forward strand.
CCGGTCTCCCAACTAACACTCTATATGCATTTCTGGATTCGCCCATACGTGCTACATGCCCTGCCCATCTCAAACGTCTGGATTTAATGTTCCTAATTATGTCAGGTGAAGAATACAATGCGTGCAGTTCTGTGTTGTGTAACTTTCTCCATTCTCCTGTAACTTCATCCCGCTTAGCCCCAAATATTTTCCTTAGCACCTTATTCTCAAACACCCTGAACCTATGTTCCTCTCTCAGAGTGAGAGTCCAAGTTTCACAACCATACAGAAGAACTGGTAATATAACTGTTTTATAAATTCTAACTTTCAGATTTTTCGACAGCAGACTGGATGATAAGAGCTTCTCAACCGAATAATAATACGCGATATATAATATACAATAATAAAATTTACAATAATTGGAGGAATAAAAAAAATAAAAATTAAAATAAACGTAAATCTAATTCTAACTATAATTAAACAGATGCAATAAACCTAGGACTATAAATAAAAACTATGCTATAATAATGCCTACAATAAGCAAAAGTAAACCTATCTTATAAGTACTTCTATTAAACCCAACTGTATATGCTTTATCCTTTACGGAAAAAAAAAAACTTTAGTGGGGGTCATGTCCGGTGATCGTGGCGGCCACCTATCCGATCCAACAATCAGGAAACATACTCCATCAAGAAAGAAGTGCACATTATTGCCATAGTGTGGAGGGGTCTATTCTATTCGAAAATAGTTATCACTGGTAGTTATGAACAACGTAATTTTGCAGCATATCCAGCTATTTGTCACTAGTCACTGTGGACTCATTAAAGGTGAAGGTCCAATGACATCATTCATTATGCAGCACCACACATTCACCTTAGGACTATCACCGATTACAGCATGCAGGTTTTCGACCCCTCAAATCCTGTAGCTATGTCTGTTCAGACATGAAATGTGGCTTCAGAAAAGGCTATCATGGACGGATACCTATCGTCCCTGTTGGCACATTCCAGCTCACATCTACAAACTGTATCCTACGGGGGCGATCTTTGGACTGTATGGCATGAAACAGACGCAATTTGTAACAGCATAGACACAACCATTTGTACAAAATGACGTGGATTGTGAATTTCGGCATATTCAGCTGTCTTGCTGCTCCATGAATGGATTTCCTTGGCTTCTTGTAAAAGAATTCTGAACTATCTGTCTCCCGAAATTACTGGTCCCAGTGCTATTGAGGGTGGAGGGTCGTTTTGCTTGAAAACAGCATTGCATAAGTTTGATCGATGTCAATTCAGTCAGCCACACAGTGCACTGCACTTTCTCCTGTGGGTTAAACATCCTCTGGTGGAGATTCACTTGCACTGACTGACAGCAACTCTTAGAGCAACACTGACAACAAATGCTGCGCAAGAAAAACATTAAATTTTATGTTTTTTCCTCATGCAAGGGCACATAGCAAGTTGCCAGTGCATCCACAAAACTTACGTTTTTCTCATCGAGGCAATAAATGAAATTGTTTCAGAGGTATGATTCTTTCTTTTTCATTATTTCTTTGAGAGAGAGAGGGGGAGGGGGAGGGAGAGAGAGAGAGAGAGAGAGAGAGAGAGAGCGTGCGCGCGCTCATAAAATAATCAAACAAAATAAATAAATAATATATATGAACTCTATAGGGTCTTCTCGATTCATTGCACTTATCTGCCAAAATAGTAAAAATTAATAATAATCATAAAACAAAAAATTATTCCAAATACGACAAACTTTGGATGGTATTTGTATATACAAAAATACTGGAATGAATATACGAGATTTTAGAAAAGAATAGAGTCCTAAGAATGTTGTACGAAATGGAAATATAAAAATTGGAAATTTATCCTTTGAAGAGGTGGAAAAATTAAAATACTTGGGAGCAACAGTAACAAATATAAATGATACTCGGGAGAAAATTAAACACAGCAATAAAAGTGTTCTGAAGAAGGCCCATAATAGGCCGAAACTTGTTAACCAGGTACGATAGAATTTAACACGAGAAATACATATAATACATATTCCGAACAGAATAAATATGGGAGATGCCTGTTATTATTCGGTTGAGGAGCTTTTATCATCCAGTCTGCTGTCAAAAAATCTGAAAGTTAGAATTTCTAAAATAGTTATATTACAGGTTGTTCTTTATGGTTGTGAAACTTGGACTCTCACTTTGAGAGAAGAACATAGGTTAAGGGTGTTTGAGAATAAGGTGCTTAGGAAAATATTTGGGGCTAAGAGGGATGAAGTTACAGGAGAATGGAGAAAGTTACACAACGCAGAACTGCACGCATTGTATTCTTCACCTGACATAATTAGGAACATTAAATCCAGACGTTTGAGATGGGGAAGGCATGTAGCACATATGGGCGAATCCAGAAATGCATATAGAGTGTTAGTTGGGAGGCTGGAGGGAGAAAGACCTTTGGGGAGGCCGAGACGTAGATGGGAATATAATATTAAAATGTATTTGAGGGAGGTGGGATATGATGATAGAGACTGGATTAATCTTGCTCAGGATAGGGACCAATGGCGGGCTTATGTGAGGGCGGCAATGAACCTCCAGGTTCCTTAAAAAGCCAATAAGTAAGTTTAGATTCCTAAGAATGTGACTGGGTAATATGACAGACCTTTACTTATTGTAGTGACTGTTTTAGTTGCTTCGTGTTATTTATGAGGAGATAATAATACGTATTATTTAATGACATTTAATTTTGGCTTTCAAGAGAGTGAATAATTGGAGATATCATGATTCAAATTAAATATAGTGCATAACGTTCTTCTCTGCTGTTTGACGCCATGTTTGGAATGCCAGTTTTAAATGACATACCTCACATGTTGCAAATAAATACCACCATAGGCTACTTCGTTGGAGAAAGAAGATACGAGTGTAGATTTTAGGCACAGGAAGATGCTACTAATGCATTGCAAATCGTATACTTATAATCATTTTTGCACTGTATATCGAAGTCTTTCTGATTCACAGCAAAATGAGATTTCTATTTACTGTAAATAGGTAGGCATAATAGTCTTTTTTTGTGTGTGTGTGTGTGTGTGTGTGTGTGTGTGTGTGTGTGTGTGTCTTGTCACGAATACAAGAAAAACCAAGTCAAGTAAGCTTACATGTTGTTGTTCACTTGTTAGAAACTGGTTTTATTTTATATGTAGTGCAAAATGATACACATTCTGTGACAGACGCTAAGAATATAATTTTCTTTGTGTGATTATGTGAAATATTTTTGTCTGAAGTGTACTAATTCAATTAAGCTTGTAGGAAATGTACATTCAGTTTTACATTAGACCTCGTGCAGTTTGTACCGGTATTGACAATTTAAGAGATTATAACATAAATTTTAATTCAGAGTGTATATATTTATAAAATCACAGTATTATATTAGTGTCGTAGTGTGTTATAATTCTCAGTGTACTCGCACTAGTGAAATCATAGTGGAGAGGAAAGGAAGATTTACACTTCTAAAACACATGATGAACTTTGATTGCAATTTTCGGTAACTTCACTTTTTGCTTCATTGTTAGATAAACTATCTACAGCATAGACAAATATCTACATTACCTCTTTTTAACAGCAAAAGATAAATATATAACATTTGGAACACACATTCTTTGGATTATTAGAGAACAATGTCTGAATTACAAATATTTTCATTCAGTTAATTTCAATTCTGTTTATTTTTATAAAAGGAAATGTAAAAATTTATTCTTAAAGTATAATATTGCTTATTTAAAATTGTGAGGTCCACATTACATGGATGTAAATGTTGACATCAAATACATATATACATAATATTGCTTATTTTATAATTTATTCACAATTACGTTACGGTACAGAGAATTTTACGAGCATGTATTTAAGAGTAAAATGTAAATAAAAGAAATAAATTAATCTTAAAAATTATGTTAGATATATAAATTTTAATATACCTGTATTACTGTATTGGGATGATAGTTATTCACCTTCTTAATTCCTTATAATGTATTGCTTACCACTACAAATCTGTGGGATATGGTAGACCTACTTTTGATGGAAAATCGAAGATATATGTGTATTAATAATTGATTAAATGGCGATCTTATTCGTGTTAATTATGTAAGCATGTGTGGCTTACAGCTGTTTCGGTGTTACTTGACATCATCCTCAGAGCCTACTAGATCTCGGCGCTATCTCAACTTCTCTGCCTGTTGTGTGGGTGCGTTTGTGTGATGAAGAGTTGTGTCAAATAGTGTGTGTGTTCTGAAATTGATCTGTGTGTTGATAATTTGATTAGGGTGTGTTTTAGTGTGTCTGTATATTTCATATTGTTCTAGTTTATTGAGTTTTTGGGTTGTATGTGTAGGATTTCCATGTCTGTATTTATGTTATTATATGTGTGGTTAGCATTAGTTATGTGTTCGGCATATGCAGATTTATTGTGTCCTCTGGTTATTGCTTTGATGTGTTCTTTGTATCGAGTTTGGAATGATCTGCCTGTCTGTCCAATGTAGAAACTGTCGCAACTATTGCATGTGAGTTTGTACACGCCTGTGTGGTTGTATTTATTTGTTTGTGTTGTTTGTGTGTTGAGATGTCTTTGTAGTGTGTCAGTTATTTATATTCAAGTGTTAAAAGTAGTGTACGAAAGATTCAACATGGAATATGTGTATATTGCTACAAAATCTTTTACTTTATAGTATCACTCTGTCCAATCAGGCAGGTATACTTTCAGATTCAAGAACAGCAATTATAGCTACAACATCGAAATTATTTAAAAAAAATCCTAACTGTTGGAAAATTATACATCAACTGGAAAGATTAAATAAAAGAATTGTACTTCAATGTGTACCTTCTTATTGCGATATTACTGGCAATGAGACAGCTGATCTTTATGTCAAAAAAAAAAAAAAGCGAAACAAAATCACGCAAAGGCAGTAACATATTTACCTTTTCCCTATATTAAAAATTAATTAATTCAAAATTCATACAAATTAATTTTCAATATTACTCCAAACAGGCTATATAAGAAATTGGAAATTCTTTGCAAGGATCAAGATATAATTCCTGCCCACTCTCGGAAAAGTGCAGTTTGTACATTCAGATTACTTAGAGATCATGATTGTTTGGATAAGCATCTACACAAAATTGGATTATATTTTTCACCTCTACGCCCACTTTTCAACCTCCTCTGATGTCCAGAACTAGAAAAAACATTTTTTTATAAGTGAAAAAATATTGTAGTGCTAGGGAACTGATGCCTCTACTGCCAACACTTTAGCATTAGCAATGACTAATAACTTATATGATAGACCCAGGATGTACACCCTTTGACACGGAAAATAGTCACTCTCCTTTAGCGTAAATTTGTCTAAGTGTCGTTTGGGTTAACATGCGATTCACACAGGGAAATATTAAGCAACAAGGTCCGAGAATGAAAACAAGTCGTAGCAGCAATGTATCCGTATGTCACGAAACAACGTATTTCCTACAGTCCACACCTGTAGAGTAACGGTCAGTGCATCTGGCCGCGAAACCAGGTGGCCCGGATTCGAATCCCGGTCGGGGCAAGTTACCTGTTGAGGTTTTTTCTGGGGTTTTCCGTCAACCCAATATGAGCAAATACTGGGTAACTTTCGGTGCTGAATCCCGGACTCATTTCACCAGCATTATCACCTTCATTTCATTCAGATGCTAAATAACCTCAGATGTTGATACAGTGTCGTAAAATAACCCAATAAAAAATATAAAAAAAATATTTTCTGCGAAGTCTTTAAATTATGGCTTAGCAACAGAGCTCTTTCTTCTTGTTACAAAGACAGAGCTTTGAATCTCTCCATGTAAAATGCACGCATGTAAACACAGCACACATGATGATTCCCGAACTATTCCGAGATGGTACTTAGTCTCTGAACAGCAACCAATTTCCATGTACAGTGGATGTTACTTAGTCTCTGAACAGGGACCAATTTTCATGCCAAAGGGTTACAGCAGATGTCGTTATTGGTCTTCATATGTATAGGGATGTTTTTTTTTATATATTGAATATATTTGTATTTATTGTCAGGTTCAAGATTTATGTCAGAATCTTCCTAACGGAGATATATACGTCATGGAGGACAGGGCTGTCACTGTACAGTCACCTCAACAACAGCCTGCATCCATTACTGTCAATTTACAAAACTGTCAGTTGACTGCTATGCTAGTAGCTTTGCTCAATAGTAAGTATTTAAAATTTATCCACTAAATTTCTAATCTGTACTGAGTATCAGTCCTTACCTCCTTTATTAGTATGCTAAAAATGTACCTACATATCAATAGTCAACTTGGAAATTTTGTACAGAACATAGATTCAGTCTGTGTTTTTACTTTATATTTTACGAAATATGATAATGTGAAGAGATTTTGATGCTGCAAATAAATCTAACAGTATACCCGGACTGCCACGGGAATAGAGCTTCAGCATTCCTAATAACGAAAAATTTGGTTTAGGCAAGTTTGTTTTCGTGTATTGTATATTCGACGAATTTTGTTCTCAGTATCTACGAATCAATTCATCTGGAAATTATGTACATTAAATATACAGTCATGATTACTAAACACTGTATTTTTATTTAAAAAAAAAAAGCTGTTTATTTTAAATTAAGATTTCTATGTTTAGGATTATTCAGAAGTTAAAAAAAGATTTTAAAATCTCCTGACTTCATTAAGAAGTAAGTTTACAGAAAATAATAATACAGTAAAGTTTCGTTTATAAAAGAATGGGGTTTATTCAGTTACAAACGAATTTCAGAACATTCAGATATGATCTCTATTATTTTCCTCTATCATTAGTAGCCTTTTTTTTTCTAGGAAATAAATAGCATTCAGAAGAAAATATTTTATAATATCTTCAAATTTTTGCAAGCTTCCATAATAACGGCAAATTACAGGGGTCCATATTTCAATTCATTTAGTTTTGAATCTTCTCGTGTACTGGAACATTCTCTATTACATTTATAGTAATATTTAATAAGGTCAATTCGCATTTGTAGAGACAAAACCTTTTTAAGAATAAAATAAATATCATTTTTGTATAGATCAGTCTTTTATTCTTTTATTTATATTTGAGGGGGTCAGAAGCAAAGGGTATATGCGCACTTAAGTTATTTTTGAGGAAATGTGGTTGAAAGTACGTAAGCTTTCGTAAATTCCGTGAAATTTTTTGTTTCAATTTTAGTATGTGTTGAGATTAAAAGATATATCCATTTGCCACTAAATTTTTAGATGTTTTAGCTTGCCCTGGATACACTTAACTCAGGTCCTTAGAAATGTCACTTGTACCCCTTTGCTTCTGACCCCTTCATGCGACATTTTCCTACAAATAAGCCATATGTATTAAGCTTTTAGCAGCGTTGAGTTGTAACACGTTACAAGTTATGCCATTACTTACTATTAACATTTACTTTTTCAAAGAAACGCTTGATAATGACTTTATTATTAAATAAGTAACTCTAACTGTAGTGAAGTTACTTTTATCGGTAATGAAGTAACAAAAATTTCGTTACTATTTTTATTGTTTGTATATATTTTGTTGCAAGGATCTCAAACAGTGTAATACCAGTATTATTTCTATAATAATGTCAAAAGTTATGTCAATCCTTTCAACAATTAGTACATCATTAACACATTCTCTCACTTGCTCTAAGCCCGCTCATACCCTTTCGCTTCATTGCAGCGACTATACTTCCCCCATCTCCGATCTTACCCCCTTCCCACTTAAATAATTATTGTTGCTACTAAGAGCATGTTAGTAAAGTCAACCCCACTACACGTCAAATTGGCTCAGAGGATGGTTGAAGGTTAAAGCTCCCACCTTTTACAGACAATCAGCATTAATGGTAGTAGGGATGTCAGTCCTATGTGCTCGCCACCTTTATCCCCAGGGAAATGCCTCTGGTACCGGTACTAACTTCTCAGAGGCTAAGTAAATCCCAGAGCCATATTGCTGCTGGAATGGTTAGATCAATGGAGAAAATCCATGACCCCAATGGAAATGGAACCTGCCACCTTCTGGCTTTGCAGTGTTACACCTTAACTGTGATGCTATATAAATATAATGTTTCTGTTATATATTATTATGATAAACTTTAATTTACTATGTGAGAAAAACTCAGATTTTTTTTAAAAGGTAAAACTAATAACAATGTTGGCCCTTTCTTTTTCCACATGGTATCGGTACTCAGTTTATAAGTATCCATTATTTTCTTTCAGATGAGACCCATTCTAGTGTTAGGGGAGGTATCATAACACAATTATACTTGTTTAAAGAGTAACTGTAAAAGTAACTGGCATTGATATTTGTAATTGTAACTTTGTTACTTTTTCTGGTAGGTAACTAACTGTAACTGTAACTTTAGTTATTAGCATCTAAAGACGAAATTGTGTCATTGTTACGCAATAATTTGCCCGTTTCTTGCGCAATAATTTGCCTGTTTCTTGCTAGCGATTCTCGAATAATAATGCTATTCAACGTTAAAATAAATTATAAACGGAATGTTATTGATAATACGACACATGAACTTAATTTTTGCGAAAATCTTTGCACATAAAATAAAAAAATGTCTTCTTCATTTTTGGATATACGCTTTAACACGTCTTGTGTAATCACTGAATAGCTATATATAAACACAGTAAAGCAATTATAATTTATTCAGTGAAAAAATGTGTTATCTTGATGACACTTAATTTTTAGTTGTAAAAGATTATTTTGTAATACATGAAATTCATTCTAGTAATTCATTATTTCAGATCAGTCGAGAAGTGAAGATCTACATCATGTGTTTTTCTTACGGCCTCGACTTACCGCTCGTTTATTTGGAGCTTTAGTTGGCACAGAAAAAGTCTCTGCACAAGCAGTGGTCCTAGACATTCTGAGCAACACCCAGGAAAACTCGTCAAGAGAAGAATTAGATATGGAGTCTTTGAATAAATACACTCCTATCAGTGTGACCGAGGAGATGAAAGAGAACTACCTCAACAGGACTAACGTGGAGAAAGAGACTTTATGTTGGGCACTTCTTCTGACAATGGCATTTATGGATCTTGTACTGCATCAGAATCCACACAGTTTGGCCGTTATTCGTGGAGGAAGATAAAAAGGATAAAATATAGCTTATTATGCAAAAAAGACATTTCATTGTATTTGTATTGAGTTTCAGTTTATGAATAAAACATAATATTTTTTCTATAAAATTCCTGGTGTTTGCGAGTTTCAAGCTATCAGATCGTTTGTGGAAAGAAAAAGAGACACAAGGGCGCCCGCAGGATCCAATCTCAGTGGTAGCAAGATGGTTAGAAAATTATAGGAAAAGGATGGACGAGAAGAGAGGAAATTGAACATGAAAAATAGCCAGTTCTGAAATCTAAATTACCTTGTGCACGCATTCATAGTTTAAAGCACTCTTTTTTATTTTATTTTTTTATTTTTAATTTCTTACCGAGAGTTAGAGAAAATATGTATCGTGCATGTAGAGAAAAATGGAAAAAACGCGTAAAAAATAAAAATTTCATAGCTACCACTGGCTACCCCTGTGGACGCCCTTGAGAGACACTAACTCGTTCTTTCTTGGGATTCCTCTTTTATGTTGGTGGTAACAGACTCTTCCTCTTTTGATTCTTGTTCCTGCTCGCCTTCCATGTCAGAAATTTAAAAATAACCCTGATTTTCATCTCCCACTTACAAACCTGTTTCTAGTTTCATCTACTAATCAATCACTTTCCCAATAAAACTGGTCATTTTTTTGTGCGTGTTTGAAAGCTTTTCTCAAACTTTTTCTGTAATTTTTCCCGTAACAGTATCAAACAATAAGTTTCAGGACTTCATGGTTTTTGATTAGGACTGGTCTTTTAATCTTTTGCTAATACTTAAAAGATGTTTGAAGTCATGACAATAAAATTTTGACATTATAAATTAGTGCAGAGCTAACATACTACCGAAATTAGTGATATTTTGAGATTATAATTCTGAAAGTTGATAAATTTCCAATGTTAATTGTGGTGAGTAGAATGCATTTAGTGTAATATGTGTAGCAAGCAACAAGACTGAGGTTACATATAACATTCTTTGTTACTGTATGGTAAGTTTATAAATTGAGTCGAAGGTATGAACATTGCTTATAACTAGGGCCAGGATTCATATGCAAAGCATATATTTACAGGCTCTTTGAAAGTTATGCAAAAACAGTTCTATATACGTTTTGAACACCTGTGGTTACGAATTTGCAAAGTTAATATTGCATATTTTTGCATATTTGGGATGTTACTGACACAGCGGGAAAGGCATGGAGGGCGTTACACTTTGTGATGAGGGTATTAAGGAAAGGCTCTGATAAATCCAAAGAGATTGCATATAAATCACTAGTTCGTCCAGTAATGGAATATGGTGCTGCATGTTGGAATCCTTACAGATTAAAACATATTAAGACACTGGAAAAGATTCAAAAACGGGCTCTCAAGTGTTGTCGTAATAATTCACCATTGAAATGGGACACACTCACGGACCGGAGAACGCGAATTCGATTATGTGCAATGTTCAAAACATACAGACGTGAGCTTGCCTGGAGAGAAATAAAAAAATAGGTTGCAGCCGCCAAATTACTCTTTAAGGAACGACCACTTATATAAATTGAGGGAAAGAAGACAGAGGACGGGACTGGAATGCTTTACCTCGAGACTTACTAAAGGCTTTACCAGTAACCAAAAATGTATTTAAAAATAGGCTTAAGGACTTTACTAATAGACGGTAGTATATTAGACACACTACTTAAAGGATGTAATTGATATCTTGTTATTTGAAGTGTTCTATCAGTGAGGAAGTGTGTTGTGTCAGTGAAGTCTATTGTGTAAGTGAAGTGTGTTGGTGTCAGTGAAGTGGCTGTGCAAAATATTTGAACAGTGAAATGGTTAGAAGTGTTAGTGAAATCAGGTAGAATCAGTGCAGTGAGTGAGTTGACAGCGAAATAAGTGTAGTGCCGAAAGGTATTTGTGCAGGTATGAACCTGTCACACTCGTGGGTCTTAGTTCGAACTTAGGGTTAAGATACAAATTAGATTTACTTTAAATTTTATTTTAAGTGACCATGCTTCATTTAATTTAGGATGCTCCTTGTTATTATTATTATTATTATTATTATTATTATTATTATTATTATTATTATTATTATTATTATTGAAAATATTTGGGGCTAAGCGGGATGAAGTTACAGGAGAATGGAGAAAGTTACACAACACAGAACTGCACGCATTGTATTCTTCACCTGACATAATTAGGAACATTAAATCCAGACGTTTGAGATGGGCAGGGCATGTAGCACGTATGGGCGAATCCAGAAATGCATATAGAGTGTTAGTTGGGAGACCGGAGAGAAAAAGACAGGGAGGCCGAGACGTAGATGGGAGGATAATATTAAAATGGATTTGAGGGAGGTGGGGTATGATGATAGAGACTGGATTAATCTTGCACAGGATAGGGACCGCTGGCGGGCTTATGTGAGGGCGGCAATGAACCTTCGGGTTCCTTAAAAGCCATTTGTAAGTAAGTAAGTAAGTAATTATTATTATTATTGTTTTTTATTAGTTGTGTTTATTATTAATTGTCATTATTGAGTGTAATTAGTTACCACTGCTACCGGGTATATACCCATTTGCAGTGTGAATAAATAGACATACATACATGTTTCTGCATGTAATAGTCTATTTTGGATATTGTAGTATATTTTCAGGATTTTGTTGCACAAATCGCCATATATGCAAACTTCGAATTTTTTTCATTTTTTTTTTTTCAGTATAATATTTTCTTTAAACAAACAAAGGTCTATTGCAGCCTCATATGAAGTGTATTCACTCTGCCGACAACAATCAACTATGATGCCGTTTTTCTCAATATGCGCAAAACTTAAAATAGATGTTTGTTCTCGGTTAAGATACAGATATTTTCACTTGAGAGAGAAAGCCGAACAGTATCAGTCCAAGGACAACTCTGTGTGGTTTGTGTGAATTCGCAATGCCATCTACAAAATCATCGTTCCAGAGCACCCTGAAGCAATGGGTAACAAACGAAGAAGGTTTGTGGACAGATGGAACGATCATTTTCTGCGATTTTTGTGAAAAACATGTAAGTACCTATTTATTTAAATATTATAATTTGTATTTTGATAGTTAAGAATGCAAAGGTTATAATGTCAATCGGAAACGAGAAAGAAACTTGCACAAATTTGAAATTAATAAAATTGAATAATGTTAAAATTTATCTCCTTGGAAACAGTCTTTTTTCTCTAACAATTCATTTAAATGTACAGTACTAGAAACAAAATATGGGCCGATTCTTAGTCGAGAATCACCTTGTATGTAGGCAAGAAGGTTTAAACATGTGTTCCCATATTGCCTAACTACAAACATTGCACATGCGCAGGGTTGTATCTGGAACTTTGACTATTGTTACCGATACTTGATATTTTAAATAAATTGATTTTGCATGTTTTTGCATATTTCTGGTTTGATTTTGCATGTATCAGACTTTGCAATTTACACATTTCATGTAGTGAGTGGTTTTTCTAGCACTCTAGCAACAGCTAAAACGTCTGCTACAGAATTTTGTGTCATTATCTCACTTGGTTTTAAAAATCTAAAATGTTTTACCAGATGGTTAGCCATGGAATCTTTATAGATAATATGTTTACATGCTTCACTGTAATGGTTTTGCGCACACTTTAAGAAATTGGAGTCTGTCTTTTTCACATGATGTTTCCAAAACTATTTATACCTCATCACTGATAACAGAGACCAGAAGTTTAGGCATTATGAATCATTAAAATAGGCAGGCAAAAAGGCATCATAAATAGCTAAAATAGGCAGGCAAAAAGAGCTAAAATACGCAATAAAAGGCAATATTACAAAAACCTTGTACTAGACCCACAACCTTGCACTTTCCACAAAGGGATTTCGGCAGCAAGAAAAGCTTTACACAAGTCGAATGCAAATTGAGATTTTCGACGCTATGTTGCAATTACTGTTGGAAGCAAAGCAATCTTCTTCCTAGTAGCCTTGGAAAGTGCATTTTTGTGTTTGGTTGTACTGATATGTTGCGATATGAAATATCTAGCTAGCTACAACAACGTCGCAATGAAAACTGAAAGAAAAATAACTGTTAAAAATAAAGTTAGACTCGCACTCATTGTTGCCTTGTCAAATAAACACAAGCAATAATTAAAACGCCTACTGTTATACATTTTTGCACAGCAGTACTCATTGTTGCAAAGAGAATATTATGAACTGACTGAAAGACAATAATATACATTCGGTGAAGTCACTTTCATTGTAGTGGTTATAGAAATAAAATATACCTATAGGCAATTTTTAATAATAAATTAATAAATAATAGATAAATATCAAATAAAGACAAGAAAAGCATTTATTTTGTAAATTAGGCATTTATATGAAAAAAGACAGAAAAGGGCAACATAAAACTGTGATGTTTCAATCACAAAAGTATAATTCGTACAGATTTACTTTCAAAATGAAGATAGATTTAACACACTGAAAAAGGTATTCTGCCAAAGTTCCGGTCTCTGCTAATAACCATTTCTGACAATGGAAGTAGCTAAGTTTTTGCTTTAAAAAAGTATATCCACCTCTGTCAATTTGTTGCTGTAAGTTACACATACCTTTTCAACCACGGTCTGGACAATGCTTTCAGCTACTGAATAGAGTAGATGAACAAGGGCTCATCTTACTCAAAGAGACCTGTGAAGCGAGAAAATAAAAAGTGCACTTGAGCAAACAAATACGAATTCCATTTTCATAGTTAGTATTGTAAGTAAAGTAACTTATTAATAGCACTCCACTGTTCAAGTACCGGTACTCTTAAGGCAGAATTTTCCATTGCAAGCCATCTGAATGAACAATCTTCTAGGAAGTGGTGGTTTGAAACATCAAACTGGTCTTGTATTGGTGTGAAATCAAAGAAATTATAAAAGAAACAATTAAATCAGAAGCATCTGTTTCTAATAGTGACAAACCTTTCTTAAAAGCATTATGCAAAATGTGGATATTACGAAATTCCAGATCAACAAGCTTCTGACTGCGTAACATCAACAGCTCTTCATTCATTAGCCTCTTTAACAATATTGTTTACATTGGGGCCATCTGAACCAAATATGAGTAACTTTGACGTGAAAGATTTGCATTACTAATAGCATTTTTAATTTTCTAAAAAATATTGACACTTTTTGTTTTCCCCATGAAACAGGTTTGCAAGTGATGATTAATCACTTTATTCTGTTCATTAGATCAGTAGCATATGGTAGGATGAAGTTCTTTATGCCCACTTGGATTTGTGGTGTCGCGATAGCAAAGAGTATAAAACTTGTCTTCCATATCATTACAAAGTTCCTGTTAGAAATGTGGGAAAAGAGCTTCTGTTAAAACATAATTTACTTTAGTTTGGCTGAGAGAAAAATCCTGCGGAACAGATCCGGAGAACACAGCTTCAAATGTACTACCAATATCTTCTACAGATGTAGCAGGAAAGTTGCTTTCAATGATTTCCAAAATCCAAATTAATTCTGTAGTATTAGCACTGTCTTTTATGCTATATAATAGTTGGCGAAGAAAATCCAGGAGTCTGGTCATGTATAATAGAACTTGAAGGTAAACTGCTTACATATGTTAAATTAATGAAATCACCTAGGTTCTAGTTTAATATGACATGCTTGTTGATGTTTAGATGAGCTTGCATGTTGAATCATTGCTTGAAATCCCATTTTCTTAATGTTAATAACATTGGAATATAATTTACAACACACTTCTAAGTCACTATATTTACTACAGTCTGAAATCCTGTAACCTCTTCCATTATCTTTCAGTAACCAGCCATTTTTAAAAGAACACTTATCCATTTTAATAATTGTAAAGTTTGGCAAATTAAAAATGTTCCATGCAAATACTTAACATCATGAGCAGTTTGGCAAATTAAAAATGTTCTATGCAAATACTTAACATAACGAGCATATCTGGGGGGGGGGGGAATTAAAAACAGAAAAACTAAATTTTAAGGTAATTCATACAATCTATTAAGAGTATATTGTGTTCTGATCATAATGTGATTTTAATAGATCGATTTAACAACTAAAAACAATAACAATTAGGTCCTATATTAGAGACTCTCAGAATCGGGAATGTGGAAAACATTGTGATCATCACTGAGGCACCAATTTAAAATATATGATTATTTTTATAGTCATATGTCATCAAATTAACTTTGTAAATGAATAAAAATGTAAGCTTAAAAATATATATAAGTATTAAAAGATCTAAATTACTCACCAGTGGTGATATTCAAGAAGTTTAACAACCAGCTCTCTCATGTGTACTTATGTTAAACTTAAGTTTATATCAGTTAATTTTTAGCTATCCAAGCGAGATGACTCATGCATTAAGCATGGGCCTCGCATTTGGAAGGTCTGTGGTTCGAATCCCCAGACCGACCAACTTGATTGTGGTTTTTCCGTGGTTTTCCACAGTTATTTAAGCAAATTCCAGGTTGGAAATTTCATTGCTATGGTCCATTTCCCTTCCTCTTTCCTTAGAAAAAGAATTTAGATTTCATATCATACCCTATCATTTATCTTCATTATCTCATTCCTTAGGCATATTCAGATCATGATGCATATCTTCATCCGCTTGCAGAAGGGGCGTCCTCTCCGAAACTGTCTCTGGGTTCTAAGCCTCTCGCAATATCTCTGCCAGGATTCATTCCTCAAGAGCACTTCTGAGGGTGCTTCAACACCTTAGAGCAGTCTTGCGATGGTGACTAATATTTGCGGGCGAGAGCTATTTTATGCCCGCTGCGCGCATGCGGAGCTCTTTTACCTGTAAACATTGCTAAAGGATGTACAGATCTTAGAACACAGCGCATCATGACGGAACGGAAGTGCTTAAAGATTTCAAGGAAGAGTGGAAGATACAATATTTATGCTTCGAACATGGTGATGAAGTCCAGTGTTTGTTGTGTAAAAAAAAAAAAATATCATTTGCAAAAAAAGCAACATAAAATGGCATTATGAGACGCAACATGAAAAAAATATAGGCATTATTCAGGAGAAGATATTGTGCAATTAGGTCTAATAGTTTTTGTGCAGATGATATTATTATAGATCTGTTTATATAGTTTAAATTTCACAAATTTTGGCCGAAATTATGGAAGTTTTAAAAGTCATACATATCCCCTTAAATGATTGACCCCAAAAATTACGATGGCTCTCAATATCTTAATTTAATAAATTTGTTTTTTTTTTCTTGTTTTTTTGTTTTACGTGCATCTCACAAATCACTCTAAGAAAACTCATTACATAATCACGACTGGAGAGTAAGGACTACATTTTCACAATCACACAATCAATATACTCTATTAAAATCAATATTGCCATTATTATTTTTTCAACAAATACTCAAAAGTACTTAGAGATCACACACATCGAGCAGGTAGACCCTATTAGTTTCTCCTAACCAATGAAGTGAAGTATTTACATAATAAATAATTGCTTTTAATAATAAAATGGTTTACATACAATTAACTTTTCCTATTTCTCTTTTTGTTCCTAAAAACACTTCCCTTTGCGATTTGTTTATATATGTACATGTATATTAAATAACTGAGTAATTAGCCCTATTACATAGCCAGAAATTTAGTAACGTAAGTTATTGTAATAATTGCTCCCTTTATTCGCTGCATGTGCATCTACTGTACATCCCTGTTGTCTACGTTACAGTGAATGCACTATGCGCTCACAATCAAGGTCGAGCTCTTCTACCATGATTGGGAGCTAATATCGTCTCATCCCTGCCTTAGAGTGACTAGAACACTGTCACCTTCCTGTTCCTAGAACCCCTCAACCAGTTCAGAAATGATGTCAGATCTGAGGCTCTTCATGCTGATGAATTCGGAGTAGAAGGCTCTGGAGCAACATTTCGATCATTGCAAGCCTCGTTGTCATCATCCACAGTCACTGATTGGCACAGGAGTGTGTCTTGCCTGTGTTCACCTTTCGAGATTTCCTGCTCAACAGATGACACTCTGCCGGGTGAGTGGCACCTTGTTCTGTTTCTGCTCTCTTCATTTTCAAACGTTTCCGATATGCCTGATCACATTTTCGCTTTATACGCTTCTACATTTCACTGGAACTAGATCTTCAACACAACTATTTCAAAATTAATTTTGTTAAGACATCTCTAAATTTTAGAAATTGGTATTATTCTAACAGAACTTGTAACTCTGAACCGAATGAAACTTTGTGTCATTCCCGAGTTATAGCTGTTTACTGGCACTTGACACGTTTTCTCCCTCTACACCGTTGCAACACCCAACACTCCTACAGCAATGACATCACTCAAACTGCGCATGTCAGAAACGTTCCTCTCTATAATCTAAAGTGAAATTTGGTTTATTTGAATATCTCTATTAGTTCTATCACAATATGAGTTTTAATCTCGTTTAATTTCATGACACGCACTGAGTAAATTTGTCTCCCTCTAAGGCAAGCACTCAGTGGCGGCTGATTAACTGAGGCAAGTGAGGCCAGGCCTCAGTCACTTGGCTTAACTGAAATCAAATTTTGTGTTTTTATATAATATATTAGTCATTTGAATTAAGCATATATCGCTGTAGAAGTATTTGAAAACTTTGTGATGTATATAGACCTGTTTTGCAGTAAAGCTTGTTCCTGAGGCCAAGATCGCTCTTGCCGGGTCTGGCTTCTGCCTTTCGTATGTTTTCGCTGGCTTTGAGGTTGCTCTTGAAACATTGCAGCTGAGGCACAATTCGTCTGGCCTCGTGGCCTGATCAGCTTTCACTCCTCCCATCCATGGACCGGTCTCGAGGGTGGAATAGGGTGGGTATAGCAGTGATGACTTGTCTTCCTAAATAGGCCATAAATAACATAAAAATTCTCGTTGTTAAGCATGCAGAGACCCATACTGTTCTCTCCTTATGTCTTAGTTTATGACTTAAGCACGGTGTTGTACTATTGTACTTCGTAGTACAGTAGAGTGAGTGTGGTTCAATGTTATGTGTTTCGGGAAAATATTAACAGAAATTGATGCAAAAAAAATGATGTACCGGTAGTTAATCCATTGTTAGAGTGTCCTTTTTCGAGAATAAATGATATTGAGAGAAAGAAGACTGTTCTAAGTCCATTTTACTGTTTCTTTTTCAGGAGAGCTATTTTAAGCTCCTGACATTTAAAGTTTCATGAAACAATTTGGAATAGCTTCATAGCAACTTTATGGAGAGGAATATTTACAATTTTGTTCGATTCATGTATGTGGACAAGAACTGGAACACAATGAGAAACAGATTTCTTTCTTACAAAAAGTGGACTTAGAACAGTCTGGTTCTCAGGCATCATTATACTTCTTCAGCTGAGCATAGTATGGGTTGCTTCATTACACTCAAACAATCACTGAAACAAACTCACAGCATAACGACTTATTTGGTGAGTGACAATAATAATAATAATAATAATAATAATAATAATAATAATAATAATAATAATAATAATAATAATAATTAATATATGAATAAACATTTCCTGTCGGAGGCACTTAAACTAGTTGGATCTGGCCTCACCGAGGATTTTGGTCACTGGCCGCTATTGCGAATAAAGACGTATTTTGCGTCAAAATAAAATATACAATGGTGTAATATTGGACGCTTTTCAGTGATAATAAGGTCTCTTGACCTTGATGTTCTGCATACAGTACTTTAAGTCGGATGGTCACTAGATTGTAAGACCAACTTCAGAAGATGCATTAGGAATAAGTCTCGCTGTTTCAGGAGAGGAAGGAGAAGAAAAACATAATGTCTGTACAAAATATAAGTTGTTCTTGAAACACATAATTCAGGAAGACGAAAGAATAACTACTCACGATTTTATGTACAAGTCTTCATTATTTTATTGTATTTCTTCAATCAGCTTGGGGTAAAACAAACAGCTTATATAATACAGTGCAGTGTGGGGAAAACAGTTTAAGAATATACATGACAAATTCATCCAAATCAGAAAGGTAGAAAAAAAAAACCCTTGCTACTTGCTTCACAAAATAATTCATACATATGCACGCACACTCTCACATCAGCTGACATTTTCCTGACAGAATAATTCAACATGTGTAATTTATTTATAACCTCTCTTCAGTTTTTAATACTGATTTTAAACTAATATTTCTCTGTATACATGTATATAAAAATTAATTTGTATAAATATTACTGAAATTTCAAATAAACTTCCCTCTTTTGTTACAAGTAGTCACATTCTTTATTTATTTAGAGGCAATTCTGTCGGAATTTTGAATGCCGGTATGTTTTCCAAATTTTAATTTTATTATTGACATATGCCAGTGACAAGGAACAACAGGTATGAAACAGTGAGAAAGCACAATAAGTCTTCAAGTACCTTATTTTATGTGTTCGGCTCAAAAATATGTTTACAAGGACACAATTTATTTGGGAAAAATTTGTTTTATCCAAATGTTGTAATGATCAATAAGTTGGTAACTTACACGAGCAGTTTCAATATAATTAAATTAGAATATTAAGGTCATTTCATGTTCCTGAAAATATATTCTTTTGTTTAATTTTAAGTGTTTGAAAAGGTTTCTAATAACAGAAAAGATAATTCACATGAACTTGACAGGAATAATGACTAGGTAAGGATTAAAAAGTTATTTCCTAATAATCAGTGAGGGCAGTGGGGAAAAAAACCAGAGGCGGTATGCTACCCCAAGATTTTCCTATGGCATACCTCGATTTAAAAAAAAGGCATACCCCCTCCCTGACAACATAGACATAAATGATGTATACAATAAATTGTTTCGATATATTAAATTTGTTAATAAAATAATTTCAAGTTACTTCGGTTATTTACTGGATCATTTTACAATGTTTTTTGAGACTTATCATTTAAAATAATGTTAAAGCTTCAAAGTGCCTTACTTAATTACTAATAAAAAGTGCAACAAAAAATGACAATCACTAAATTGACAACAATGACCACCACAAAGTACACACCACAGCCTCCTATACTTGAAATACTACTGTTGTAAGCATTCCAGCTTATAATAAGCGTGTCTAAATACACACTGAATACAGTTCCAAAAGGCTGTGGTTTAGCTTTACGAAGCAAACAGATAATACTCTTTACTGTGAAGAAATGTATAATTTTTACGATCAATGGTATGTCATTTTTCACTAACGGTATGTTTTCTGGCCATAGAAACCAGTGGCAGTATTCCATACAGTCTCACTTCCCTCACTGCTAATAATCACTGGTATGTTATCATTATACCCTAGAGCCAATTTACAAGGTCTTAACTTCGCAGAATTCAATATTGTCAATACTTATATATTAGTAATTCCACTTAACAGGTCTGTATGTTAGCAGTCTCCTTGTTTAGTATTGCGTTCCGAGTAACTCAGTATTATGAGAGAACAATTTTTCTGAAGTATCTTGTCACTGGAATGTCTAATAATAATCTAAAATTAAAATATCTAGCATATCTATTCAATATAAACACAAAAAATAAATGCAGAAATTATAAGGATTTCACAATATCCTTCTATACTGTATAATCTCCAATTTATTACCCATATGTACAGTATTTTCTTATTATTGCCATCTTTTAAATATTTAAACCACATTTGTTATAAACAATCTATACCATTCACGCATTCAAAAAGTGTGCCTTAGTTTTTTATTTTCCTCCTCTATACCTTCAATATTATACTTTCGCTCAATATTTATATATATTCATTTTTAAAGCATGAAAAAAAGGATGTCCTCTTTCATGTTCATTGTAAGATTAGTTTTGATTCTTTTTATATATATTTATTGAGCCTAGTATATTAATTTGCATGAAATGAATTCATTACGTAAGAGATTTCGTTTTACACTACTGAGATGTAATTCAATCTTCTTTTTGAGAAATAAACATTTCCACTTCAATTACATAAAATTATGTCAACAAATGTTATGATATTGTTATCGAAACTATTAATAAAATGTTTACGTACGAATTGTATTTCTGATTCAAAATAAAAATTTCTTAATAATATATTATACAAAGATTTCATTATGGTTCACACAGTTTCTCTGTTTCCAGTTTCCATTTAATTAATGATAATAAAAATCATATCTAATATGCCTGTGTTCAAATATAATTTGTATGTACGCAAACTGATTTCGATATGGTACTGGTATGATGTGATCATAAACGTTTAACTGAAAATATCTTAGTCTGTGTTTGAAAGCACTACTGGCATAAAAAAAGCAAATTGAATTATCAACCCTTTGAACGATGGTACTACTAGAATGCCTGGCATTTAAATCGCCAAGAACCCAGTGGTAGTACTAGTATGCCTGCATACAGCGCACATGTTCAAATTTGCGATTTTTTTTTTTTAAATCAAGAAGACCAACTGCAATACCTATCTAAATTCTTAACCATTTTACACTCCATTTCTTCTAATAATCATGGTAAAAATGTCCTGATGTCAAATGCTGCCACCTCATGAAAATGTTTTGCAGCAGGAGTACAGAGACGAGCTGGATAATTAAATACCTCCGGGCTTAAAGCGTTAAAGCAATGAATGAAAAAATAGTCTGTATTATAATTATATTAAAGTTCTATTTTTAAAATATCAGGCAAATCTAGTAAACACTTTCCTAATAGTAAATATTTGGGTTAATTGTACGAAATTAATTGACTTAAAAGGTTTAGAGCTAATATGTTGTTATTTCCCATAAAATACTTAACTCTTGAGATATTTGTATAATATCCAACGTGAAATTATTTGAAGGCAACCTAATTCTTAAAATAGGTGAAACAGCATTCTATCTATTATTATTATTATTATTACTACTTACCATGATTTAGTTTTTATATCCACATTATCAATTACAGCTCATAATTTTCGTGACTAAGACGATGTATGGATAAATAGGCCTATGTCGTTAGTTGAATTGAAATTCAAATTTTGTAAACTCATGGCAGAGAACATTTTAATTTATGAATACTTCTTATTCTCTGCATATCTGATGCAAAACTTATTATAATAAACATACCACTTTCCATCTTTTGCCTCAGGAAGATCCTAATTCCAGATTAAATTAATGTTAAAGGCATATTTATTGTTTCATCTAATCTGGAATTCATGCAACACTTGAGTTGGTAAATAAAATTACCTATATATTAAGCACATTAAGAATGCTCCTCTGAAATCGAGTTAAGAAAGTGTGCAATAAATCAAATGCCTACTTAGTTTTACATAATATATAGGGCCTAAACCACATTTGGCTTACAGAGGACAATTAAAGTCGAAATATTGTTATGTGTGAGCAGCAAAATAAAGAACAGCTGAACAGAATGGTATACTCGAATATAACGACAAAATGTTTAAGGTAAATTTTATCAATGTGGTGGAGGGGGTATTTAATTTAGTATCCCCCCCCCCCCAATTGCAAGTCATAATTTAATCCTTATCTCCCCCTGATTGAATCAAATTGTATTTACTAGTCGACTTCCTCTATCTTCTTTTCTCTTTGAAAATTATATAGCAGCATTCAGTAATATTTTACATTACAATGATAATTTTGTGATAGGCCGTTTTTTGTAATCATATGTTCTTAATATTCTTAGTACCGGTACCTACCAAGCACATAGATATATAAATTACGAATGTTCATGATGGAGTAAAGGACTCTGAAACGGTTGTATTTGTATTAGCAAGGTATATTACCTTTTTTTAACTCTAAACTCTTTCTTTTTTTTTATTTTTTTTTTAACTTTTATCATATTTTAAGTAAATAAAAGGTTCTGAAAATTATAGTTATTTATCATATAATTTCGTAACGTAATTAACTGCAATTAAATATTGCAGAAGTCTCTTATCTCAACTGTTTCCAGTTTAAAACATACATTTTAAACTTCTTTGGTTCTAGATTTGACAAAATATAACAAAAGAATCCGAGAATGCTCATGAATAATGACATTCTGGATTTTGTAAGAGATTTAATGTCCCAACCAGTATATTAAAAACTCTTGACTATTACTGCTGATAAATATTCTGCACAAATTCTCAGAAACCATTTATATGGACAATGGACTCTCTAGAATTATTTGTACGAATAGTGAATGAAGTGACAGAAATTCTAATGTTATGTATATTTTGCTTTGGTTATATTGGAAACTTATATATTATGTTATGTATTGAAATTGTTTCTATATTCAGAGTATGCTGTGTCCTTTGGGCAACCCTTTTCTTACCTTATGGTTAACATAAGTGTAATAAAACAATAAAAGTAACTTACCTAAGTTGTGAAAATTCTCTGTACACACTTGAAACAAACATAACTTATGATCTAAGCAAAAGTGAATTGTATTTACTGTTATTAGTTAGATTACAAATTAATAAACAATACAGAAGTGTTGAAAGGGATTTAATATAATTTGGTTAGTGGTAACACTCAATATTGCTCTCATATGACAAGATTGTTACCGGTATACTCTAAAACGAAACAGATGAGTTTTATGACTATCTATGTAAATTAAACAATAATTCACTATACAAAGTCTATTTATTAAAATCGAATATTCAGTATTGACAACAGTAACATAAGATTGTTAAATCAATCTATTTTGAATTTCCTGATCTCAGAATAACGTGTTAATAAAATTTAGAACTTTTTTGAACAAGGCTGGTAGAAGAAATCTAACTGGTGTCCTATATCTAGGAATTGAAGTTATATAGGAGATATATCCCATTAAAATTTTTAAACAAGTTTGAAATGTGTGATTGGAAAAACAAAATTTGTGATTTCAGTAACTGTCCTAATTCTGCAATGCATTAAAATTAGTCCTGATATAAGTGATCAATAAACTGCCAAATACAGTAGAAACCTGATTGTCCATCATCCTATTAACCGATCAGCAGATTATCCAATTGTCCTTTTCTTTCCCTATTTTTTTTTTTTTTTTTTGTGTAGGCTTACATTATGTTAGTAGGTATTTTATTCTAGAGGGAGTTATTACAAGCCTTTATTATTACACAGTACGTAGTAGGAATGCTACTCTTGGTGGCAACAGAAACAGTTACTTGTGGGAGAGGTATTTTCCCAACTTCTAAAATAGTCTCTACATGCTTCCAAAGAAATGGCTCCAAAAACTTCCACATAATTATTACAAACCCGTGCATCATTCAGCCCTTGTTCTATTGTTCAAGTGGCTGCCGTACTATATAACTTTATGCAAAATGTCTTCCACAAAATTTTGTGCTAAGTATCGAAAAAAAAAAAAAGTGCAAATAATGAAGCAATTTGGGAAATAACCTGTGGCTCATCTCGCATCAGAATAGAAGACTGGCATTACAACTACGCAAGATTTAATGAAAAACAAGAATAAAGCATAATGTATGTAAAGCCACAACATGAGACCTCTACTACTTCTATTTTTCTATAGATAGCCATTACAAGGAGTTTCCCTGGCCCTTAAAAGCCAGTCATTGACAACTGGCCTTAAATTAATGAACTTCTGATCTACTTCTAGCATGTTAAAAGGACGAAATTGTAAGTATTATGCGAGTAATTCATGAAAATCTTTCATGATAAGAATTAGCCTATTTTTTTTTTATTAACTATTCAGTCGACTCTTTTCATTACCATGGATAAGAGATTCTTCTACTGTCCTACTACTAAATTATTTATTCATTAGCATTTAAAATAAACGAGAGAGGAAGGGTAAGTAGTTACAGTAAAATTCCTCGTAACTGACAATACCAAAACAACAGCACTTTTGGCTGAACCAAAAAAAAAAAAAAAGTTTAAATCTATTACATTACGAAGTTCGTACGAACTTTCATTTTCAGTGACTATTCGATCCTAAAATTAGTGTAATATTTGTGTTGTGGGATGCGTCATGATAAAGAAAATCCATACAGTAAATAATGTTCTGACCATTGGTGTTGCCACATTAGAAAGTTTGCAGGAACTTTCATTTTCAGTGAACATTCGAACCTAAATTTAGTGTATTATTTGTGTTGTGCGATGTGTTTTAATAAGGAAAATCCACACAGTTTTTATGTTTATTCAGTTATGAGGAAGTGACAGAGAAATAAACTTCACATGGCTGCAGTTTCAACATTTGGCACCATGAAATACGAACTTTTTTTTTTTTTTTTTGTAATACCGGTATTTATTCAATTATCTGGCAAAAGCTCGTATTCAGACTAGCCTGATCCCTTTGGAGCCAGATAAGAGGGATTCTACTGCAGTTACTTAAGCACTCAAGCAGAACCTTAACATGTTCTGTAACCACCAGTAACCAACCAAATATCAATGAAGAAATATATAGGAGAAAAATTGATTTTTTTAAAGGCACTGAATGCATATACTCTCTCAATTTCATATCAGTGTTAATCAGAGGTTTTTTTTAACATTTTTATTACTGGTACTGCACAAACCGACACCGAAATTTCTGGGAAGACACTGATGATGATTATTATTATTATTTCAAATGTTAGATAAGACTCATTAGATTAAATGCCAGACTCTGGAAATAATGACAATGGTAACAATTTATTGCAGATTTCAACTGCATGTAACTGTATTAAAAATCGAATGGTTAGCAAGCTTGTTAACAATGGTTAGAGTTGCCAACTTGGTGAGTTAGTATTTTCTATAGCGAGTTTAATTTCTAAAGTTTCGTGACTTTGATTAGTTATTTCACTGGCATATTAAGCCATTCTGAGAAAAATGTCAAGAAGACAGCTCTGAGAATAACGCCACAACAAAGAATAATAAATTGTAAGATAGTGATGATTTTTACAAACATTCTTTCACATTCCTTCTACTCGTACATAATTCTAGTATAATTGCTTATATTACTATTATTTTGTAATTGTTTCAATTAACTTATACAATGTAAATTTTCATGAATATTACCTGTAGACTAATGTTTTTACGTATTCTGTTGCCTTTTTTTTTTTATTACTACACACTAAAGAAAAAACCCTGGTGTAGATGTAATAACAGAATAGTGCATTTGGTTGGGTATGTTTAGTATGGAAGTGTCCATAATACGAGTTTGTCCTGAGGCTTGTGGTTATGTGTATATCCAGCCTATTGTTCTTCAGTTTAATGAACGGTATTAATGTCAAACTTACAGTAAAAGATTTCACGTCAAACAGAAGTTTGCTTCCTCATTTAAAAGTCTAATAGATCAATCTGAGCAGAGAAACTCATGAGCGAAGTTTACAAAAAAAGAAGTAATAAAATTAATATTAAACTTTAAATCCTCAGGCCATGTTACGCTAACAGATTTAAATTAAAAATTTTAAATAAGAAAAGTATGTTGTCTTGCTTTTTCAACTTACTAATATCTGTATTTAAAGCAGATTTTATCCAATTTATTTCCTTTTTATTTTTAAACTGAAGTCTTTCCAAACCATTTCTATTCAGAAATTCTGGTACAGTGAGAATCTTTAAAAACTGAGTTCGCAAGTCCACAGCTTGCCAGCATGACCACTTCGCAACTGGCAGCATATCCGTCTGTGAACTCACAGTACCATAACACTTCACTGGCATTCCCCTGCATTCCACTCTATAAGAGTACTATACATTAATAAATAAATTTGTTAATTAATTGGTACTTACCCTTTTCACAGAAGGTACTGAAAGTGTTGCCCATTTTGTGTGATGTACAATCCACATCTTCTTAATAAACTTTACACACGTCAATTTCTCTGTACTAATGCACCTAATTTCTGTTTAAATGTTTCTTTTAGTTCATTTAAAGTGTGAGGATTAGTTGTTTACACTTTACTTTGGGCTGTTTGAAAATTTACATCTAAATTTTTGTCTCGTTTTACTGCACAATATTTTTCACTTTATGTACATCTTCAAAATGAATATAGCCTATGATGATGCAGTGAATATCTAACTAATGCACAACAAAACACACTACTGCAATGCTCCAAATGAAGCGTGACTCATGACTGATCTGATCTACCCACAGTACGAGACAGCTCGCAACTACACAGTAACTTTATAGAAGGGAATATCAGTGAAGTGTTGTGGAGCAATGAGTTCATGAAAGAATATGCCAGTGGTTGTGAGGGAATTGCGCCGGTAAGTGGCCAACTTGCGAATTGATAGTTTTAAAAGATTCTCGTTATATTATTACAAGTGTTGCAAATTTTCTGAGATTTCCCGACTTCAGCTCCATTCAATTAATTTCAAGTGGTCTGCCCATCAGTTCTACTATGAAGCTCAAAATAAAATAATGTTACAGTGAAAGAGAGTTAAAAGAGTTTGGTGTTTGTCCTGAAATGAAGTACTGGCTAGCAAAGAGATGAGCTGTACCAGAAGTGGGCACTGCTGTAAGTTTGTTGCCATCAGTTTGTAGTTAAATTATAGACTTAATAATAATGTATAATGTGCAAGTCACCTGCAATTAGCTCACAACTTCTGTTATACTGCATTGACACAATATTCTCTGGAATTTCGAGGTGATCATATAACTTTAGTGTGTGTTATGTTTTCATTTCATTGCTATTACTATTATTAAAAAGGATATCCTCTACTAAATATCCATCTTCCGCATTTCATCTCTTATAGATTGGCAGATCTGGTACTATATGCGCTCAGCAATTGTCAAGAATGACACAAAATATTTAAAGTTCAGTATTTCGCTGATGGGGCTGAAAGTTTGGTCACAATATACAACATAATGTTATTATTACTCTAGTGAAAATGAACTGAATAGACTGCCAGAATAGACTTTTGTAACAAATAAGAAATATGCTCACTGTTTGTAACTCTTAATTATATTCAAGTGTATCACCAGATAATATTCCTATATGGATGCTAACTGAAGTATTTGTGAAGATAGTCGATTATAATTACTACTTATTCTCTTTCTTTGAAAAATTTAAAAGGAAAAGGTAACATGTGGTGAAAAGCTGGAAGTATGAAAAGAATGTAAAATATACACCACATTCAAATGTCATTTTCTTAACTGAGTTATCCAGTAATAAATGACAAAATGGGAAACATATACAACAGTAGATTCGACAACAAAGAATTTCATAATAAAAATTACATTTCTTTACAGATAAGCGGGATAAAGTAAAACAAAATGTAATTGAAAAAATATAAAGAAAAATTGATTTTTTAAAGGCATTGGATACATATAATATCTTAATTTTATAACAATGATGATATTAATAACAAAAAACAGCAATTAGCTGGAAATGTTTTGTACCAAAGTGTCCATAATACGCACTTCCTGAGGTTTGTGATTGTGTATCTAGACTGTGACTTCCTGCTGTTAATACATAATAGACAGTAACAGGAAAGAAATAATTCTCCATTTTGAAACAGGGGATTTCTAAATTTCAAAGTAAAATTAAATACAGTAAATTATATGAAACACAGATAACTAAGTTGGATATTTTTCATTGTACTTTAGAGGAAATGTTAAGTCTTCAAATATGTGTTTATCTTAAGAAAAATAGGAGCATAAAATGTATGTTTTACTTATAAAAAGAAGTCTATCAAATTATAATTTAAGACAGAAGTTCGTAAATATGTGTGGTATAACAATCTGGGGTAGGTACAGGCTATCTGAACTTTGAACGAAATTTGCCTCAGAATGAAATCATTATTAATGATTAAAAACGAATATGAACTCTAAGACATGTAAACATAGAATATGTCAAAGATAGACATCTGAAAGAAATGTTACAATAACAATGTCTTTACCTGGAAAACAGTCATGTTGGCAATGTTGTTGCCAGTCCCAAAACATCTACTGATGGAATTTATGACAATCCAAGAGATGGCAAATGAATGGAGCATGGTACCAAAGACTAGCAAGAAATGGAAGAGATGTAAATTATACTAACAGTGTTAGAAATATACATTTTCTTTCACTTCATAGTAACAAATGTCCAAGAGGGGCCTTCAATAGTATGTAATAACTTTGTGAATGTACAGCAAGTGATCCCAAGATACCAATTTTTTCTAATGAATGCTACATTTACCATCCACAGGAGGGAAGTATGCTAAGCTTCCATGCAGTAAATCTGAAAGTTTAAACTTGAACTGTTTGATGTAATGGGCAAGAAGGTATGAGAAATTACTGCTCGCACACACAATAAGAAAAGTAACATGTACTGATTTCTGGTGCAGCAATGCAAATGGAATAACACGAATATATGGACCACATTCGTTGTCAATATACACAACATTAGAAATAGAAAATGTGTAATTGAAAACATATTTTTAATTATATTTTCTTTTTGCACGAAGACAAATAATGTAAAATGAAGTGCAATGAAATTGAAGGAAAAAGAATTAAATGTATGGTAAACAATTTATCAACATGTTTATATGTAACATCTCTTATTGTAATGAATTCATTTAAGGATAAAAATGACAAAATACAACAGGAGAGGATACATTTAGAGTTATTTGCACACAAGAGAAGTCTGTAATAAATTACTAATAAGACCAACCTCAATAAAATATCGTTGAGATGCGAGAATAAGGTGACATTTTTATGCTCTTCATTTTATATTTAGAACTGGCTAAAGCTTTTCGTGCACTTGAAAATTATTTTCAGAACTTATAAAAAGTTTGGCAGTGTGACAAAGTGTATTCACTTTATAAAGATCATTTATACTAAAGATTCAAAAACATTTATATGGTTGACTGACCAAGGTTCAAAGAGTTTCGATCCCTGCTAACTAGAGTTTTGAGTGGCAAATACAAGTTAATCACATGATGAGAACAGGAAGTTTCACTTAATCACACAGAAATATGAACATTCTCAATTGTTTAACATTAGTATAACAAATTAACGTTGTTTGCCATAATGTTACGTTCATGTAATGCCACTGAAGATAATTTGAGAACTACTGTCATATTAACATCTTCTTTGTGTCTTTGAAAGAAGATAGACAAATGCAAGTAAAATACTTTTCTTGTAGCAAGCTTGAAATCTTTTACAATTAAATATAGAATTAAGGCGAGTTTCTTGTTGGCTTAAGCAGAGAATAGTTACATTATTCAAAATATACTTCTATATTAAAAAAAGCCCCTTTGTTTATGTGATCTCAAGTTACAACATTAAGAAAGTAGTTAATAGAGACTGTTATTCATATTGCTTACCATCATGTACACAACATATTTTTCATTACAATTTTCATGCAAAAATAAAACTTCCGCTTCACGTATATTGCATTAAATGAATAATGTGACAGACTTTTCTTACAGATCCGTTTTTGTTGACAAATTCACAAGCACACTACATTAAATTGCAGTTTAAGTAAGTCAAGTCAATTTTCTGTCTTATGTCAGATGAAATAAAAGGCACTTCGTATTCGTATCTGCCACAGATGAACAGTAAGAGAAAGTTTGCTGATTGAAAGTCACTCCAAGCTACTACAACAAAGTTCTTAAATTTCGATATTAAAAATATTCAACTGAACTGAAGTTTTTCGAAATACATATAGCTACACGTTTGCCATTCCTTAAGTATCATTTCAAAATGAGCTGATATGGTATACACTGTAACTGTGTGAAATTTCTGCTAAAAGCTTGAAATAAACAAGTAAAAATTCTAATAATTCCAAGAGGTTAAATAATTATTGGAAGACTTGGAAAGAACACATTCAAAGAGAATTCCAAGACAAAAAGTTGGAATCAAATTGCAGTCGACCATAATGTATATAATACATACGAAAGAAGGAGGATGATAAAATCTTCACATTCCACGTGCATACTTTTCAAATGGACTAGTTAAGTATTGAATATGAATAATATAAGTTACATAGACTGGCGGAAAAAAAAAAAGCTGTATCATAGATGCTGAAAACACGCATTTTTAAAAATACCGAAATTTATATTTTTCGTCATAATACTTGGTATTAGGGGCATTTTTCGGAAATGAGGAAAACATACATAATGTAGACTACCTTTGAAAGATAAGAAATTAAAAAAAAAAAAAAAAGAATGCAAGTGACGTTTTTATAATTTTCTGTACATTATATTTTGTTCCCTTAGTTAAGTTTTTATTTCTTCGCACATTTTACACTAATTACACGGAATTATATTTTCTTAGTTTATTACTATTACATACTTCAGAATTTTGTTTAATGCAAATACAATTTTTTTTTCTAATCTGCAATATTTGTCAAACAGCTTTAAAAAACCAGCTGCCATGGTGGTTCAGTGACTAGAATACTAAACTCAAAATACTGTGGACGAATTCTTGGCATACTCCGATTTACGATCGTGTTAGGCAAGCCCATGATTTAGGAAATCACTGCTTTATATAGCAGAGAAATATAATTTGAGAATTGTGGATATTTTACATAGGAAGCCAATTTATATAGAAACAACATGAGCAATTTTTTGGCAAAACATTTCTAGTGCATATCTTGGTTTTAGTGTTTGCGTTATCAGTTCAATTCGTGGAAGAAGAAGAAAAAAAAAACACAACGAAATTGCACTTTAACAGTGAAATCTTATACATCTTTGCTACAAAAAGGATACAACAAAATTTAATAGCTTCAATGGACACAAACATCATGAAGAGGATACAGAAAATTCATTTTCAAGTATTGTGACCAACATTTTTCTTCAAGGATATATGGCATTGCATATTCGAGTAAGAGCAATTCCAGTTATACAGTGTGGGCAGCAAGTAACTGGGTATTATTAAGTGGCTGTAGAATTTGTAATATCAATGGAATCATAATGAAAATACTGTGTACATATAGATCATTAAATAGATTTAAATTTTCGCGCATCGGTAGTACAGATGGTAATCATGAAAGATAGCAATAGCAAAGATGGCCAATTGCCTGTTTGTGAGCAACCGCAGATTGCTACATGCTATGATGTGTGGAATTCCGTTCTTGTACAGAGATGGTGGCATTTTGTGAAGGGAAGGAATGCCACAATCCGTCCAGAGGCAATAAAGAATTGTCATAGGAAAATAATGGCCACGGGATGCAGGAAGAACTGGCCGTCCATCCACGTCTTGGTCTGAGGAGAAAGTGGCGACTGTGCGGGAAATGTTCAATCGTAGCCAGCTAAATCAACACGTCAGGCCGTTCGTGAAAGCGGGCTCACAAGGTACGCAGTACGTCAGGTGTTGCAGAAAGAATTGAATTAGCCTACTGCCCATGGAAACCCCATTACATGCAGTAGCTGACACTAAAAGACTGAGATCGCAGAATGAAGTATCGGGAGTTGATGCTGAGTTGGCATGAGAATTGGTGTCAACTATTTCAAACATCTTCTGGAGTGACTAGGCTGTATTTCATGTGAGAGGTTTCGTCAATCGACACAACTGCCATTATTGAGTGGCATAAGATCCCAGTATGACAGTGGAGAAGATGCAGTCTCGTCCGAAAGTGACTGTATGGTGTGGAATGAGGGCCACAAGTATCATTGGGCAATATCTTCTGTATGACACCATGGACACAGAATGCTACCGTGAGATGCTTGAAGATCACCTTGTCCCACAGATGGGAAAACATCAACGACATTATCTTTATGCAGGATGGTGCATCTAGGGTGACCAGATCAAAAAGTTCAAAAGCAGGACATTTGAAGGAAAAAAGCAGGACATTTTGAAAAAAAAAAAAAAAAGTCCGACAACACATTAAATTCCTTTTCATTCACTGAGAACAATAAAAACAATAGGCAAACACAGTAGGCCTACCAAAGCTATCCATTGTTATTAATCTTAAATTTCACTGTTCGTACTTACATGAAGAGGAAATCCTTCAGTAGCTTTGGGATTTCAATAAATGGGTATGAAATTCTTTACATGTAAAATACTTCAAATTATATTGTACTGTTAGAATACTCTTTATTCCTCCTACTGCTGATAGTCTGTTCCTTTCGTCTGACCACTGGGTGTTGATTAGTGAAAATATCCTTTCAACATTGCAATTATTGAAAAAAAGAATTGACATATATACAGCAAAGTTTGGAATCACTTAACATTCACAACCTATTCAAAAAATGTACTCCATTGTATATCTATTGCTTTCAAGAAAAATTCATCTTGCTTCAAAACAAATTCTTTTAGAGCACAGAATTCATAAAATGCATATTATAACGACTTCTGACCTCAGATTTTATCTTATATAGTACTGTATTTCAATATTTGGTACATTATGCTGTTGAAAGGCAGAAAGCCGAACATTTTGGCTTTATCGTAAAAAGCTGGCCAGACACCCACAAAATGTTAAAAAAAGCAGGACATGTCCGGTGAACTCCAGACGTCTGATCACCCTAGGTGCACCACCTCACTTTGCAAATATCATGCATACGTGGTTGGATGAGAAGTTTCCGAGATGTTGGCTGGAGTGACATGGACCTCATGAATGACCTGCAAGAAGTCCTGACCTAACACCCTGTGACTTTTTTTTTATGGGGCTGGGCAAAAGATGAGGTGTGCCAGATGAAACCTCGCACAATGGAAGAAATGGAAGCACGGATTCGCGGCATGATCACCAATGTTCCACGCAACTTCCTCCAGAAGACTGTGGATTCCACTCCCGGCTGCTTGAGGAAACTTGTCAATGCCACAGATGTCTACATTGAATTTTGAGGTATGCATCCATATTCCCATTTCATAATGTACAAATAAAATTAATTTCAATAAATTAGCGTTGTAAATGTAGATTTTATATGCTCTTTTTAATACCAAGTTACTTCCTGCCCACCTGTAGAGAGAGTGATGATGTGAAGGTGCCTACCGAATTACTGAAAGACTACATAACACTGTAATTGTCTCTTGAAGCAATGTGGTTTCCAGCAAAGAATGTGAAAAGTAGGAGAGGTTTTTCCGTTTATTCAAATGTATTTGCTGACAGTCAATCCAACTTTTGCACAGAAAATACTGAAATCTTAATGTGTATGTATTCTTGAAATAATCTGAACTGATGAAATGAAAGTCATATTGACTGAAGAGTGTTATTGATCACAGCATATTTTGTTGTATTTACGTACCAACTTAAGCCTACAGTATGCTGTAGTGAAAGTGTAGTGAGCTACAGAGATAATTCAGTGGGTTACAGTGACTGAGTAACGAGTTAAGCCTACAGTGAAAGTGAATGAGCAGTGTGTAGTTGTGTAAGTGCAGAGAACTACAGAGACAATTCAGTGGGTTACAGTGACCGAGTAATGAGTTAAGCCTACAGTGAAAGTGAATGAGCAGTGTGTAGTTGTGTAAGTGCAGAGAGCTACAGAACCAGCTCAGTAAGTTTTAGTGACCAGATTAGAAGTGCAGTTAATGTGTAGTGACTAGAATGAAGGGCCGGGGGGGGGGGGGATGCTGAAAATGTTAGTAATGAAGAGTGTATATTGTAGTATAACATATCTTTTCATAGACTTGTGATTGTATATTTTCTTCTTCTTTCTCTTATTTGCTGAAATAAGAGAAAGAAGAAGAAAATATACAATCACAAGTCTATGAAAAGACTCGTTTTGTTTATATTCCTACTCTGTACTGCTTTAGTTTTTCTGTCAATATGTCTCGTTTTTGTATATCATCAATTTTTCTGTAACTACCACCGAGCAAAAACCCATTTGTAGTTCATTTGTAATTAATAAATATTCATACTCTTAATCTATTAAAATATCCATCACTTCACATGTTTTTACAACATAGATATAGATTTTTTTTTTAATTTCAGAGCCAATAACAAAAAAACTTAAATGTGCTAAATGTACAAGAACTTCAATAAAAAAAAAATGTAACTTTGTTCAGTATCTAGCAAGAACAATTTTATATATAAAATCTTATCACTATATGATACTTTACACAAAGTTGCTCTTCATTTCACAATACAGAAAGTATGAAATTACATAAAAAAATTTATAATTTTAAATTGCACATAATATATTCTTTGCTTTCTTAAGAGTGGAGAAATGGCTGCTATTGTCCCATCCCTGGCATTTACAAAATTAATATTTCTGTAGTTGTTGTCTTCATTCAGAAAATATACAATTGACTTGTTACTTTTTAATTGATATTAAGAGTTCGAACATCTTTTTTCGGACAGCAAACATCAAGTACCGGGCTAAGTGTCTCATACAAAACTGTTTTAGAAAACTTATGTATACATTACGAAAAAAATAGAATAAGGCCCAACTGATTACATTTATGTAACAACAATGTATTATGAGAATATGGAATGAAATATTTTTATATATAAATGTAGAGTACATATTGAATTTGAACTTAAAATTGCTAAAAAATACTATCTGTTTGAACTTAAAATTCCTAAAAATACTATCCTCACTCCCAATTATTAGTGTTTATATAAAAACTTCTGCACAACGAGCAAGCCAAGCCTTATGAAGGGGAATTCTCTTAATTACACAATATAATCTGCTTTGTATGCATTAATCAGAATAAATGAAGTTCAACCAAAGAACAAAATAGTTCACTTTTTTTTTGCAAGATACATGAAACCATAAAAAACCAATCCGTTTTATAAACAGTAAGACGATGAAATGTAAACACAAAAGAAACAGAGAAAGCGAATCCTGAAATTTGATTTTATGAAGACAGCTTTCTTCTTTGACATATCCTCAACAGTCAATTCAGGGAGCAGGAACATTCTATCCTTATTTAAGCTTCTGTTATTCTTCCAAAATGTTCCATTATAAGTTAATTAAAGATATCTTTCCCCTTGGATATTCAATGTG
The DNA here is from genome assembly GCF_040183065.1 of Periplaneta americana. Lineage (NCBI taxonomy): Eukaryota > Metazoa > Arthropoda > Insecta > Blattodea > Blattidae > Periplaneta > Periplaneta americana. The sequence continues at coordinate 62,403,698 of NC_091130.1, forward strand.
AAAACTGAGAGTTGTAATGTAACGAACGAGTTTTTATTAAAAAAAAATGGTACTGGTACTAAATTACTGACTGTTACAGCACAGTATATATAGTGCAGTAACGTTTTGTACCTATGCAACATTAATATACATATATTTTCCTCACGCCCTCCCCCACCCTTGTTCAGCACTTCAAAAATTATACATTTTCTCAAACTACTTCATATCATTCACCTTATGCAATTTCTTGCGCCTATCTAAGTTATTGTTTATAACTCTCATGATTTAACAATTGCGTATATTTATCAGAAAGTAATCAAAGGCAGTGAAAACAATAGAGTTCCACATGTAGTTAAAGCAACAGCGGAACGAAAAATTGTCTCTGGGCAAAGGGAAGAAAGAAACAATATTTAACATGTGCGTCTAGATTCAATTTATACAAACAATTTCTTCCACTCCCAGAACGTAAGTAAGGGTGATCAATTCATATAGTTGGTCCAAAGAAATTTAATTATACGCCAAACTCCTGAACTTCAATTTATATGTTAAAAGTACTGATTAGTCTTTTTCTAACACTACTCAAATAAATGTCTGCATTCAACATTTATAGTTTACGTCTTCAATGAACAAGTGATGTTAATGAACAATATCGCATAAATTTTATAGTAAGTATGACGATTTTACAATACTATATACATTTAATAACTTAATTATATTAATTTCAATATCATGACTAGGAAAGTCGGATTTTAATTTTGAAATACCAATGTTCTGTTCATTATTTAATTTTAAATTATAAATTAATTATAACAAAAACTTTGCAAGTCAGGGCAGACAACAATGTAAATTATCATTAGTTACTGCTATTTTACAATCCAGGATATGTTCAACTTAATTTTTACTCCAAACTGTTTTAAATTTCTTCTCTAAGTTGCTAAATTTTACTATCGGTACTCAAGTGGAAGAAAGTATGTCCATGTGTTGCACAGACACATATTAAGAGTTTCAGATATTACGTATTTGTAATTTGTTAACACTGATTATATACAAACTCAAGTGTTTATCATATTCTTCAAATTATGTGCGAAGTTGATAAAACTATCTTGAAGTTCAAGTTAGTTTAAAAATAATAAAATAGCCTTTATATTAGACCATGGACTTCTGTAACACAATCCATTGATTCTCTCTCACCGCACCTAAGTTTAATGCTTTCGAACAACTGAATAAAGTAATTTATTTTGTACAAATGGATGAAACCAGAAGAGTCGATCAGATTAAAATACTGTCTCACAATACACAAGACTAAAATTCTCACACAAATTCAGGCTTTAAATGATTAATGTCTTCATAAAATTCGTGATAATTTCGGTTTTATACTAATATCTAAATGCAGTGCACAAATAAAATAAATTAACTGTTGAAATATAAACGGTTTCTCACTCACATCTTGCACATTCTCAAGAAATTCCTACACTCTTCTCCTCTTCCGTATGTTTGGAAGTCTATTATTTTAACCATAAAAACAATTTCAAGAACGCATAAATGAAGATTGTACATTCTTTTAAAATCGAAGAGGTAAGAATTTGTTTCCACTGCAATCACCAAAGAAATAAATTTGTCTTCAATTGTTAAATTTACTATTATTTGTCGAAAAGAGTTGTGCTATTGCCAACAAAAAACTTCGCCTCCGTATTTTAATGATCTTATATTACATAATTCTTATACAGTCCCACATTCCAGTTTTTGATACGATACATGGATCATCAAAAATATCTTCTGAGGCCTAGCCATCTCTTATTTTCTGAATGTTCATATTCAACATTGATAACATCCTAGATATGATATAAATGAGAAGCTTGCATTCAATAGTGATAGAACAATTTGGACCTTGATTAATTATTCCATAAAATACATATACGATAATCAAGAAAAATGTCTCTTTCAAAAGTTGAAAAGAGTTGGCCAAGATTAAATGCTAACTGGAGTATTTTGCACTAGGAAAAAAACTACATATTGAAAAGAGGATCCACCTAAATGTAACAGATTAATTATGTAAGTATGCAATAGAAGGTTATTTTCCCCAAACATTAAGTTGTAGCTGTTGTTTTTCTTATGGATTATTCACCCCAAACCAACTTGATGCATTCATATTAGGAACAGTTTATAAGCACTTCACTGGACTCGTGGCTGCCTCAAAGAAGCAGTTGTATACTTGTTATGTAACTGCACATCACTAAACAGCTAATATGCCATTGTGTATTCCAGACCTCATTCCCCCATAAAGGCTAAAACGAATGGTATAAATCATAATTTAACCATTTAAACCAACTTAATGCTGCAGAGGGAAAAAAATAATCACATACATGTGAATAACAGATTTTAATGTATAATATATGTACGATATTAAGTATTTGTACTCTTGAGCAAATACTTCCCATTATAATGTGATGTACAGAATATAACTGATAATTTATAATAAAAAAAAATACATATTCATAATAGAATGCATAATTAAATATCAAAATTTGAGCTCAAAACCAATTAAATGTCAAAGACAGCCCAAAACTGCAATCAATCATAGCATTTTACAATATTAAGAGCTTCGTGTGACCTGTGTAATATGGAAATAACCATATCCAAGTATCTGTTTAATGAAATGTCATTTTATTTGCTAAAAATTCCTCACGATGTGATGGCAAGATGAGAGAATACTGATCAACTTCTGCTCATTGACCGGGATGATAATTTTAATAGTTAAAACACTACAGTATGGAAATTAGTTATGAGAGGTATTATAGTAACACTGTCAAAAGAGACCGTCTTAAAACACAAGACCAGTTCTCGTTAAAACCACAGAAAAATTCAAGATTCTTATCTAAGTTACAGAATCTTATTACAACATGTTTTGACATCAACCATTAATGTCTGAAATTCAAAAACTGAGCAAAGCAACAGAAACTGTAATTCAAGAACGTGACCTATTATTTATCCCTGTTATTTGCTGCATGAAATGAAATAGCAGGCGCACTCACATCTCCAACAAACACAAATATATATAAACATTATTGAATTTACAATAGTTCAGTAAAAATTGTGTTGCATTCTTATTGTTGCCAGTCTTTTTTGATGATCATGGAGAACATTCTGCATTGTCGTCTGCAAAGCATTGTGGTTCTTATTTAAGATATTTTTCATCATCACCATCATCATCAGGAACTTTCATTGAACTGCACCTTAACAGTCCAAAAATGTGTGTAGGAACATTACAAAAGTAGGGAGCATGTATTATACTAATACGAAGACATGAATTGTTTCTTACAAATCAAAATATAATTACTGGCTTATGGAAAATGACAAAGGTTGGAAATTAGCCTGACTGCTAAAAAGTCAAATATAACTGGACCAGTTTGTACCCTGCATGGCACAAAGTACCATTTAGGAGAATGTGATATAGTTCAGTATTCATTTTAAAAGGAAACACAAGGTAAATTTTCAATTTTTTATACCAGCATGTCTAGGAGTATATAATATGCTTCCAAGCGATGTGAGTTGTTTGTCAATAACAAATTTACCCATAATATGCAATGAATAATACAGAAAATAACACAATTTTAATTTATAGATCACTCTTTGCTCTGACTTCCCTCCTCTCACAAAAAAAAAAAAAAAAAGACACAAATGCCCCTTGCTTTCCAATAAAATAAAGACAAACTACAGTTTGTTTCATAACACTCTTTCTGCACATAATAATAGCAATTTTATCACGGAACTTCTGAATAATTTACTTTATATTTATGAATTGCATTTGATCCTGCAATTAGTGCCAATGGAGCTAATGTCATTCACCTAAAATATTTACATTGAAATGATCTGTATCAACCTTTCCCTACCACGTCAATATGATTACATGAAATAAACTCAACACTGTAACAAGATTTTGTTGTGGGAAATCTTATTTATATTTAATTCTGAACTATTACATTTTCCCAAGTATTTTGCAACTTAAATAAGTGTTAGGAAATTTTAGTGGCACTGTCACAATTCCATTGTACCACAAATTACGAGCCTCAAAATACAGTTCAGATATTTTCTCCATATTTATTATCTATTCTTAATATTTTTCTGAGTAGAGGATTATTTATTTTTAAACATAAAGGAAGATGTTATGTATTTCAATGTAACACATGAATTGGAGAGAAAAAAAATCCTTTGAAGTACAGCAGAGCTTTGATTACTATCGTTAATTTGTTCCACAGAACTGAGATGAAACAATAATAAATAAATATTTTAAGCCCGTTCTATGACAATTCGTTTAAAAAATGAAACCTAATCACATGTAACATCTTTCTCTTAGGTCATAAGTTTGAACAAAATTATTTACTGTAAGAAATATCATTCCTTAACACTATCATATTGATTTAATGTAATAACCTAATAACAATTATTAAATGGACGCCATGTTTGTTTCCCGAAATTGACAATGAAATTAACAGCTGACACCTATAAAACGAGGACAGTGGGTTTGCAGAATGCTATACATACAATATCGTAATCACATACAGAAACAAAAAAGTCGTAATCAAACAAGGTTGCCACTAGCATAGTCTCATGGCAGTAAGAAGCATGACTTGTGATCCATGTCGTGGGTTTGAAATCTGCTTGGGCCGATTATCTGATTGAATAATTTTTTCCTCAGATTTTACCAAACTGTCAGGTAATGTCATAACTAATATTGAGATTCATTCTGCCAAATATTATATTTCATTATTACACATACCAGTGTAGTTGTATAGCATCATTTAAAAAATGTTTTATTTGAAGAAGAGTTACATTACAACCAATAAAATCACTGTTCTAGTTGTAAGTAGTCAATGAACTTCACTGATAGGTATGATTCAACTCCTCAATAATCAATTATTGCGAATAATGTGAATCCAGGGCAAATTGTGTGGCTAACATTAAAATACTCACAAGAAGTGAGGCTGTGCAAATGCTAAGTCATCTAGAAGAAATGTACTGGTACATGATCTGACAAAAATTACTGGTAACATTTCGAGAGGTGCACCATTAGCCGAATGGCTATAGTTCAGCAACAAATGTTTCAAAGTGAGCAGAAACAAAGTGCTCCTAGTAGTTATACTGGAGTGGGGATTAAGTCATTTGGCTTGAATCTCTTGAAGAGTACGGATCTGCTTCTGTGAAGTATTGTTACTTTAGACAGTGTAATGTAGCACTGTTCTATTCCTACTTTGTTAGCATATTTTAGGCCATCTTTTAAAGTGTAAAATGGCCTAGTTCTCTGTCATGCCTCGCATTATCAGTTAGTGGGTGTAAAAATATTATATCATGCAAATCACAAGAAAGGAAGCACTATGTTTAGTATTCTTCACACTACAGTGTCTGCTTTTCACACTGGTAACCCACATCGTATCCCAATGAGTCCAAGTGAAATTTGTGATGGACAAAGACAGTACTTGGTGGTAAGTTTTCGTGGAGATTCCATACCATTCTTCCAAATGACATTTTTCAAATGGACAATTTTCCGAATGTTATTCAGAGGTGTAACTGACTTAGTATTCGGCTTTCATTTGATCTTTCATTCCAAATCTTTTTACAATATTTACATTGGATCTTTTTACTGAAATTTAGCAAATTGTTTACAATATTTACATTTGACCTTTTGCTGGGATTTTACAAATCTGTTTACAGCAAATGACTGTAGACTGAGATGATGAAGTTGTAACCAACAGTTCTCAAAGTACTGCAGCAGTCTGTTGTCCTCTTTGTCCTATAGTTTTGCACAAGAATAATAATTATTTCGGCCTACTCTGTGCTGACTGTATTATCTCAGGTTCCCTCTCCATCTTTAATTTGGCACAGAAGAAATCTTTTACTGTTTAATAATAATTACAGCCCACCCCATTCGGATTTCGTAGAGTTCTTCGATAATAATTGAATGTAAAAGTTAGACACAGGATCCAAACATCACCTACCATCTTGTTGCATAGTTCAGTAAGAGCTTACAACCATTTTGCTTCCAGTAAATACAAGTTAGCAAAATTTCTTTATTCCTCAGTGATAAACTAGCTGTAATAATAATTTTATGTCTTATATATAATAAATTGTAACATAAGATATCACAAAATTATGTATCAAATTCGTTTAATATCTGTATAAAGTATGCAAGCCTATGGTCTTACTTTTCATAGATTTTTTTAATATTTTCAGTGCTATAAAATCATTACATATTGTAATTTTATTGTTGATGGGTTCAACATCTCAACTCTCATTATAAAGGGACTCTAGAGTCTAGACCAGGAACAACAATAGGCGCGCGTAAGAGCAAGTTGCACATATGAGTCAGTAGCAGTCCGTCACTTGCTCATATGTGTTCCACTGATAACAAGTGCACCTTAATGACGGTAAGACTAGTAAGCAAGGGTGTACATAGAAGGAGAGAAGCACAAATCTTCAAACAGTTTTAACCCCAACTGGGATTCCTTTTTAGGAATGCAAAACGGGGAGACGCCCAATGTATAATATGCCAGAAGTACATGATATTAAGAAAGCATAATTTAAAACAACACTATGTTGATTTGCAGCCTGTGTGTTGTCCATGTCTGGTAGTACATATGCTTGTGAAAATTTTTTCTCTACAATGAAGTGTATGAAGCCAAGACTGAGAGCAAACATAAAGGATACAAAATTAAAAACTGTTTTGCTGCTTGTAGCATTAAAATATCTTAGTTCAGATATTGCAAAAATAAATTAAGAAACAAAGAAAACCCATTCTTCCAGAAAATAAGGTTTGAAGATACACAGACCTTGTTGTTATAAGGTTCGAATGAACAAAATAAAAAACTGTTTTGTAATAGAGCTCTGTACTTATGTTTGAAGTGTCCATGAAATCAGAAGTCAGTATGACACCTGCCAAAATCAAAACGAATAGAAAAAAATTTTCACGAATTGTTTTCGTACATTTCGACTTAAACAAGGTGCAAACCATATTAAATATCTATTGTGATCGAAAAAGAATTATTGGTCTTATTATATTCTGTTGACAAAAAACTGAAGTTCTTCAGTTTCTTAATTTTGTTTGCCAGAAAGATTCAAATTTTCGTTAAGTACCATGCTTTAGGTACTGTATATTTTTTGGAATTAAATATATGTTTTTAAGAATAAATTTCTTGTACACGTACAAGCAGTTTTATTTCTACTACTATGATACTGCAAATAAATCAGATGGGACACAATTTGTTTATTTATCGAGATTCTTTCAATAATAAAGTTATTTCTGAACCCTGATGCGTATAGTGTATAGTACACACTCACACAATTGTTGAACCCTTGCTCAATACACTCATCCCTCCATCATCCTCGGTACAAGATATGTAAACAGTCCTTATGGGTAGCACACTTCAGAGGTCGCTTGTGTGCACGAAAGACTTTGCAGCTCCTGGTCTAAACATTACAGATAATGAAGGATTGATTATTATATCAACCCGATTTATTTTTGAGTACATATGTGTACCTAGATTTATTAATTGTATGTTAACAGAAGTCATGGTTGGATCCAACCAATCAGAAGAAGTATGCTTATTATCTCAATTCAATTATTATCGAGGGACTCTAAGGATTTCATTACCTAAGATTCCCTCTCCATTTTGGTAAAATTTACTAGTATAGAAATGTTTCATTATTGCTGTTCCATTATTATAAGCAGAAGTTGTAATTCATTACTACTACGTAATTTCTGAAATGTGCATTTGAAAAAATGGAACTGGAAAACAATCATTCGGAATTTTGGATTCGAAAAAAATGGACAGAAAGGTTTAGCGGAGTGTTTCCATTATTCTATCGGCATTATATCATTGCTCCATTAATCATCATGCAGTGCCATGTAGTTCAAGTGCACTGAGGGCAATGCCTAAAAGACAAAGGGCATTGGATTAAAACTTTTTCGAATAATCAAAGCTCTACTGTATTCACACGTGCAATGCACTGCTGCCTATTTCGTATGTTTCCTTTTAAAATGGCTACATTAGATAATGTGATTTTTCTGTCCCCTTTCGAGAAACAATATTTGGCAAAATTAATGTATATAAACCAGGAGGTAAAGATATGATTAATGCAAAGCTCCAAGTATGAAAAAAAAAAAAAAAAAAAAAAAAAATGGAGGGTTGTACAGCCTCTCGAATTCTGAAACTTTCTGCCAAAGTTTTATAGAAGGGCCTGGCCTATTCAGTGATGCATGTTACTTCAGCAGTTCCCAAACCAAGTTACAACAGAACATGCAGTCGTTAACCATTGTCTTCACACATCAAAACATATCTAAAAGTCATGGTTTACACTTCTCTAATTATGCACAATATATGCTCCTGCACATACAAAAAAAAATAAAACACAACTCCAAAACATATTTCACTCTAAGTCACAGTACAAGAGAAAAAAACCGACAGAATCATTAAATGATTCCTTTTCATTTCAAAACCTTTGTGTTCTCATCAACGGTCACACATTTTGCTACAAACAAATTTAGAAAAATTGGTGTCAAATTGACTATTACTACTATACACAGTATTTACATGGTCAATATCCTTTCAGCACCAATACGAGATTAAAGTTACACTATGTTCTCTTCTCTGCTGAGAAGAGAGACAAACTATCACAGAGAGCTATCAGTTCATTACGTTTGGGAACTGCATCGACAACAGCATGCATGCACTTTCGTATCGCTCTGTATATATATAATATATATATATATTTTTTATATATAAGTAAAATTAATCATTAGATCTATTTTTAAAAAACACACACACTAAAACAGTGAAACACGGACAAGAGTACAGAGAGCTGCACAGGATTGTCACGTATAGTGCTCTCCAATGAACTAGCAAAAATCTCCAGTTCACCTAAGCGCAATTTAAGAACTTCAGTAGTCATAATAGTAGTTGCAGTAGTATTAGTAGAATTGGAAAATTGTTGTATAAAAAGTATTTCCCAGTGAACAGCTTTTCCTAATGCATTGTTGTGAATGTTAAAGGGATGTAGTCACGTTACATGTTGTGGCATGTCCTGCAGGACTACGTCAAATGTAATCCTGCAGGACAACACTACGGTAACATCAATTAATGTCTAGAGAACAACCGAAAACTCTTTTAATTGCACAATCAACAGATTTCAGTTTTAATTCTGAATCACATCTAATAATAAAAATTATGCTATCACTTTTTATAAATCAAACAATTAAAAAAATCCTTTCAGGAAAACATTATATACACAAAAAAAATCTAAGAAAAATTATACTGCCATTCTGGTCACTACTATTCAAATAAATACATGATGCTCAAAACAGCAGCTGTTGACATTAAAATTAATGTACACTGTATAAAAAAGCTTCTACTAGTATAAAAAGTCTGGGAGTTGTCAGAAATATCCTCCACAGCCACATTTACTATATAATATCTCAACATTTTAAACTATCTACAGTAACTAAATCAACAGGTTCACCATTCCATGCACACAGACACATACAACTATACAAAATTCAAGCAAGAGTCAAATTGTGCTTCGAGACATCTGCAGACCTTATTTAGAGAGTGTTCAACATTGATTACTTATAAAATAAGTAGAAAATATCTTAATATAATATCAATAAGAGAACAGCTGTATCTGGTTCAGCTTTTACTGCTGTAAAGGTATTTGTTGTTACATAAATTCAGTCATTTATGTAGTCATTGTAAAATGAATAACTATCAACAGTGGAGCTAAGGATATTTTACTAAGGTTGCTATTTCTTCTCTATTACGTATAATTCAAGAATATTTCAGACCGATTATCTCTTGTTATGTTTAGCATAACCTCTCTCTCCAAAACGAAACAATTTAACGTTTCCACCAATATAAACATTATAACTCCCAGAAGCATATTCTGACATCCACAAGATATTGCAAAAGCATTATTTTCTGTAAAATGCGATATGGAAGCTCGTCCAAGAATAGAAACATTTCACTGGAAGACTAGAGCTACTTTTCGTCTCATGCAGATGTTTCTTGGACCAGGAGCAAAAAGCGCGTAGAATATTTGTCACTATATTTCTCTGTCAATGCATAACGTGGCCTGCCTAAGTGGTGTGCAATTTGAATATGAGTCACAGTCCTGCCATCTACCTGCAGTATGCAGAACCCGAATCACGCAAAGTGAAGTGGGTAGGCATTAGACACATATATTTCTCTGTCAAGATACCAACATATGGATATGACAATCTTTTCTAGAAAAATATACAGACCTAGGTATTTAATGATATAATTGCATTAGTCAAGTAAATGGCTATATCTATTAAAATTTTTAAGTTTCCAGGAAAATGGAATCTATGTTCACTTAGAAATCATGTTCAAAGAGAGTCGTCTACCCTTTAAACTATAATACAAAGAGAAATAACCAAGTAAAACAATTATTAAACACAGCTGCTCATCTCTTCAAAAATAAAAAAATAAAAAATACACACTGCAAAGAGAATTATATAAAAACATAGGTACGTAATTCTGTACTTAAATTTATAAATATAATACAGCATATTTTAAAGCTGCTCCTTTCTGCTACTGACAATTTTTATATTCATGAAATTATATTTATATATATTTACTAAAAATAAATATATAAAAACTTTGAAATCTGAAAGTTACAGTACAATTCCTAGTTTCCTTACATGACATTATCAGAACTTAAAGCTATCAGATTATTTGCACTTCTCGGCCCTTGTTACAGCTATTGTAATATAACTGAATATTGCATGATCTTTAAACACATTTCACAAATCTAAACAATTTTATAAATTAATTATTAATTAGACACGATAGTTTGGCCTATTTTTTCCTACTATGAATAAGAACTGAGAGTTTCTCCCTCAGACCACAACTTGTTATAGTCAAGGCTTAGAATTTTATGTACTTTACATAAACAGTAAATTAATATATGTAAATTGACCGACACCTAAACCTGAATTTGAAATGAAACCAAGACTCAGTATGAAATATGAGACCGCCTGATCACATGGCTGTAATAAACTACAATTTGTCACAGAAAGACGAGAAAAATATTTACACTGGAAGCAACTATGACCAGCTTTTCAAATACAGTTAAAGTTAATAACAAAAATAACATATAGCAATAATAAAAGATTTCATATTTGCATAAGATGGTATCAGATTTAGATTGTAAGCAGATGTTTGACGTAATACTATTAAAAACTCGTCAACATCCCAGTGTTTTCAGTCGAATGGCGGTTTGATTTCCAGCAGAGAAGTTAAATATTTAGATCACCTAGTGTACTTCAAGTGGTAATGTCTCTATTATAACCACAAACTCAGTGGAACTGGATTTGATTTCCAACAAGAAATTTAAATATCTAGGTCTTCAAACAATAACGTTCCTAGCCACAAAAATTAAATTAGATCAACATGACCTATATGTAATCAAAATCTGAGCTGAATAATTACTTATGAATTCGTAAACAGCAGAAATATATTGTATTCACTCACAATATAACACAAATATAAAGAACTGGAAAGATTAAAATATTTTTGTAAATTAATAGATAAATTTCAACCTATTTTACTATTTTATATTTTAGTCAGTTTGATTCGTATTTCTTGCAATATTAAAAAAGAATGTCTCCAACGATGTCTTAGACCAGTGGTTCCCAAACTTTTTTGATCATGGATCCCTTTCGACTTGAAAAAGATCACAGATTCTCAAATTAAATTAAATTAATTAATTTAATAGCTACTGTAGATTAATATAGATATAAATTTAATATGCCTCCATATTTATATTCTGTACGTATTTAACATCGACAATACGTCTGCAACTACATTAATTACCATGCATAGCCATGAGTTCATAAACATGCAGTAGTATTTATAAACTGCGTGTATTTTTTTTCAGTAATTACATGCATATATATATAAAGCTTTCAAATTGCTTATATGAAAAATGATGTCGTTTCCTCGTCTCACAAATTTATATCAAATTGAGGGGAGATGGAAGAAAGTTGAATTCTCATTTCTGATGTGGCAAACAGACGATGACGGAATTTTGATATGTTACTTAACACTTCGTTACATAGCACACAAAGAGCGTCTGGAACAATTTTATTGTCTATGTATGTAAATCCAAGAGCCAAGTACGATTTATCATATTTTCGTTTTTTGTTTAATTCACACGTTTTAAAATTAGCAGTACAAGGTGATCAACTGGTGTCTGAATTTGTAGAACTGTCATTTTTATTGTCTTTTATTAGCCACTGATCCACTGAGACGACACTGTATAATAGGAAAATGAAAATTATTCGTAATATTAAATTAATATTGCTCGGAATCAAATACGCGTGGTTATTAACACACAGTTTAACACGAGCACCTCACATAAGGCTGACTGAATAAAACTGACTTCACAATAAAAGTAGCAGAAACAGAATGCGTACACAACAATGGACGAAATTAGTTTTTTTTTTTTAAATACGTGTCAAAATTTATTACTGACATTATCAATCAAATTTATTTTACAATGAAGACATTAAATCTCCGACCACATAAAAAAAAACTTATTTTTACACTGTTGGTCTCGAGAGAAAAAACTGTAACATTCACACACACCATGCAGATAAGAACTAACAAACAATTCGCCACCCTCGCCAAGCAGACAGAAATTTTGAATAGAATTGACTACCGTAATTTAAAAAAGAAATTCGTGTTTTTTACAACAGCTCCAAGGCCAGTTCACGCAAGGGTGAGATCTGGTCATCTACGCTTGCCGATATACTAACTTTTACAAGTACAGTCGCGTACAGTACCATACAATCAAGTCGAGAAAAACGGTAGTTTTGTATGTTACTTATTTCAAAATATATATTACAAACCGCGGATCTCTGGAGATCACACTTTGGGAACCACTGATTTAGACTATTTGACAAACCATTTATTACGTATTTTAAAATAAAATCACGCGGTGAATCAATTATTGTTCAATGAAGGAATGAAGTATAAGAAATTCTTTCTGTATAATTTCAAAGTCATCTATCTCGGCTTCGCATGTGGAAGTGAGAACAGCAGCCGGCTGGTCGGTCATGGTCCTTCGTGGGCTGTTGTGCCTTGGATTATATTATAGCTCGAAATATTTTTGTATCATAGAAAAAACCCGAGAATTTAGTCTACTAGCATTACTTATGTCGGCAATTCTACTCATGTACAAAAATTCAATATTACATTTTATAGAAAACACATAATTACATAAAAATAACAGGTACAATATTTATTCTGCTAATAAGTCAAAATTATAACAGCAGTAACACCTACTTTAAGGTAGACGGCTCATCTTATATTACATCTAATGCCCCAGTCCAATTATTTATTCAGACATTTTCACATGGAATGGCCTTCGAAATAGATTCTACGACTAAATTAACAAAAATGGCACCAATTATTATACGGCAGTAACAGTACTACAGAAAAGAAAAGACAGGCAATTTCCAACTATTACTGCATGAATGTTTGCTTGCTTCCACTTCTTTAAAAAGGCAAAACATACTTTATCCCATTATCTGAAAACATTTAAAAACAGGTACCTACAGAGTAATTAATATTCTGAAGTTATGAGTGTTCACACAATCATGGTATGTAATTTTGTTTCAGAAGGGAGCTCAGAGATTTTTTGGAAAGCATAAGAAGAACAAGGATCAAACATTCTTTTTTGCAAGAAATTAACATATCAGTAATGGTATTCAATCACAGATCAGCTTTTTAGCCACTAAAACTTGTACGTTAATTACTCATTAAAATTAATGAATTTTGAAATAATAACCAAGAAATCAAATACATGAAACTACAATACTTTCTTTCTATATTCTGTTCTAAAATGCCAACATACGACTATTACTAAGCACATTACTGTAGCATTTAATTTTTAATTACTGATGTCCAAAATATCTATTATGAGAGGAAGAAGGGAGAGAAAGGCACACCTATCAAATTGAGATGTACAGTTTAACATATTTCTGTAATTAACCAATATTCACTTTAGAGCAATATACTACAGTAGAACTTGGTTATAACGACCTCATTTTGTGCGACACCTCGCCTATAACGTCAAATATTCTGTGATCCCAACTAATTCCCCATCAGACATGCTTAATACTACAAACGCATATGCGTCTACCTCGCATATAACGTCATTTTCAACCTCAGTTTGGAATAAGATTTTCTAAGAACCAAAGTATTTTAAGAAATATTCTGTTGAAATCTGACCCTGACAAATTCTTTACAGTCTCCTTCTGTCATAGACCTCTGGAATGCAGGCGGATTCCCCATCCCACTGTAAGCTGCCCGAATTCATGCAGTGTTAGATCAGTTTCGACATGAAGTTTTCACTAAGTGCACGCATTTTAATGCAGTTTGGCCACTAAAAGAAGTGAGTGATGCTTTAGAAGTCATTAGAATTATGAACATGTTCTATAAGCTAGGGAAGGGAGCAGTGAAACTGCAACTGAAATTATGAACATAGAACGTAATTTAGCCCTAGAAGTTTACTGAGCAAGTAGAAGACAACAGAGTAAAATGACTGATTACTTCACTTCTAAGTAAAGTAGTTTGGTGAGTACTGAACAAACTGTTTTAATACAGAATACTGTATTTATAATTGTAGGCCTATGTGTATTTTATTATGTTCATTGTAGGCTTAAAAGTCAATACATAAATCTAAAATAAGTCTAATTAAATTTGTTATTTTTCATTTTCCACCTCACTAGATTGATAATGTGAATCTCGGTTACTACGACACTCGTTTATAACAAATAATGTTTGAGGTCCCTTGGATGTCGTTATAACCAAGTTCTACTGTAATTTGATTCTTTGTATTCCTTTCTGTTTTGTCGAATCTCACTTGAAAATTACAGGAAGTTTCAATATTACACCACTGAGATATATAATTAATAGCAATATAAACAGAAGTTTGCACTGCACTGTTAACATAAGGCTATGGATCAGAGAAAAAAAAATGGAAATTTTGTTTTTGACTCTGAAAAATAAAAGAATGTTTCAGTTTTCTAAATCTATGCTTATTTTGGCCCTATGACAATTTAAACACCCTCAGGACGAATTTAAAGAAACCAGAGCATGTGTGGCCTGCAGCCCTTTAAACTTACACTCAGCTGTCACTCTGACAGACTTCGTTCTTAATTCTAACTAATTTTAGTTCTCAGTCACTTCATATGTTATGCTGTTATGTAGGAGAACAATTTATGTGGTAGACTTGCATAGGAAGGAAGGACATCAATAATACATATATATCATATACATGTTGTACTTTGACACTCGTTTTCTTAATTTTTCAATTTTTAACATTTTGTAACATTCAAAATGCTCTGCACTTTTTCTCCAATCTCACTGAAATTTTGCACAGAAGCCCACAAAAGCATGTGAAGTAAACTGACATGTGTTTCCTTCTGTTATTGAAAGTATTGAAATCACTATGTCTTGAGGAAAATTAACAACTAACAGGGTAAATATTTTTTTTTCTAAAAAAGTAATTGCAAAAATATGAAAAGCATGCGTTATATTTTAAATACTGTACATCTGTCATGAATAAATGAAATATAAATTTTAAAAAAAATTACGTAAACTTTAAAATTGGGACAATTATAATTCAGTATTGAAAAAAATATACAAAAAAATAACTAAGTAAACTAATTAGAATATGAAAATTTGTGTATTGCATCTTCTGACTGTAAGAAATATGTGGTAAAAGTTTCAGATTAATTGGTGTAAAATTGTACATGTTAGAAATTTCACCAATCCATAGCCTTAAAAAAAGTTAAATTTTTGTGAATAGATGTGTCTCCAGTTGAAGACCATATTATAGATACTTTGTGACCAACTCTGAAAAATTACAGTACACTAATATCTGAAGTATTTAACCGGTACCTAGTCAATTTAGAGTATTTAATTTACAGGACAGTATTACTATGTACAGTTCCAGAAACAAAAAATGACCTGACTCTTGAAGCTCCTTACAGAACACAATTCAAACCGCAATCATTTAACAACTACAGTAAAAACCACGAAATTAATCTGAAAATAAGCCCAAATTAATGCCTAAGAATCATTATGTAACAAACATAATACAGTACGACAACCCCAATTATGGCAATTCATTGCAAGCATTCCAATGTTTCTGTGCTAGTGTACTTGCTCCCAGATTACAAAATTCAGGGTTCGGATCCTGTAAAGAGTTTTTTTTAACTAATTATGAAGATTAGTTTAATAAATATTCATCTATTATTAAGAACAGATCAATTTTTATCACATCTTTTCAAATGCCTTTCAGGTTATGACAACAATTGACGTACAATTAATTTCAGTAACTGCCAAAGCGATTTTTTGTGTACCACTGCTTTGGAGCATTGAGTATGCACAATGTGTTGAATCTGGAATGTAGAAAATTCAGGCAGGCCATTTGTTTTCTGGAACTGTACACCTTTTTTAGCAATAAATTTTGACGCAAAATAATTTAAAGGGATACATGGTCTTTTGTAGTCTTACATATACACTGAGAATTATTTATACTTAAATTTTATTTAAATGGTTTTTATCTTCAGTTTAGACGTGATTTACAGATATGAAAGTGGAACCAGAATATCCACAAACTGTACTACAAAAATGAATGTTATATTTCTTAAATCTAAATACAATAATATCGCAACTTTTAGGTTTCTTTTGTTATTCATTAACTTAGTTCACACTACTCTGATTTCCTTTATTGAATTTTGGACATCAGTGATTTAAATATAGGTCACTAAGAAACAGAATGTCATGATTATGAGTTGGTACTGGAAACATGGACAAGAAGTTACTGTCTTATTTTTGTAATTAATATAAATTCATTCTTGAGTATGCATTGTATTTGTTCACTAGACCATTAACACATGCTACTTTGCAAATGAAATTGGTATAAAGAAATCAGCAAGCAATCACAAAGATAATACGATGCAAAAGACTGAATCTGTCATGACAAGTTATACTATATCTATACAGATAAAGTGATTTTTTTTTTTCAAATTACTGCTCTGAACCATTCTGTAATGACTATATCCAGAGTTCTAATGCTTCACAGACATGTATAGGTTCATGAAATGTAAACAGTTCTTGGAAATAAAGGGACAATAAAAATTCTGTAACAAATTAAGAACCTCAAATGCCCCCAATACCGTCAACTTGCAGTACAGTTGAGAGCAAAAAAAAAAAAAAAAGTAATAAATGAATGGTATATTCCAGCAGTCATACTGGGGTTCTTCTATAACATTCCAACATGGCACAATCTCCATCACTGGCAGAAAATTGAGAGGTATCACATTAAATTTGGCTGTAGTAAAAAGTGCACCTACATACAATTTCTTGGTACTTTCACATTGTATATGCAATTTTTCCAGAAGAGAATAATTATTACGTATATTCATTATTAAGGGCACAGGGAAGTTATCTTAGACAAGTTTACTTATGAATAACCGTGTAGCCACTGTACCGGTTTCGCAAGCTCAGAGTTTTGGTCTCTATTCCAGATGCCAACTCTCGAACACTTCAAATTCGTCAAACTAATCTGTCATTAATACTTTTCATGTTTTACAATTTTAATTACATAACTGTATCACAAGACTGATGAAAGATTAGCAAGTGTGAATGAAATAAAACTAAGTAATATTACAATACAGACTAAGGTTTTTTGCGAACTATTTCTTGACCCACATGATTAGCAAGATGATTTTATATATATATAAGAAAGAAAACAAATTCTTATAAATATCAGAGAAAATACGTTACAAATTAAACTGCAGACTGAATCATTTATAATAATATCAAATAGTGCTCAATCTTTGAAAATGTAATGTTATTAAACACTTGTGCCATTTTTATACTAAATCAGTGCTGAAATTTCATTAATCTTAATAAAGGAATTATTGTACTTCACAACATGACGGTGGGGGGTTTGTTTACATATATATTTTTTTTATAATTTTCAACTCGATATGGCTTTAATATACCCGAGAAAATGTCAAAAAGTTTGTCAACCCTAAAATAAATTCAGGTTGTTTAATTTTAGGGACTGAACCTTTTTTTTTTTTTTTGTTTATATTTCTTGTGAAACTATGCTACAAAAAGATGTCTACTTTTCCTGGAATTAAAATAACTAACAATTTGTGTATGAACTGAAAATGTTGAGTTCTTTCTCTGATAATAGTAATAATAATAATAATAATAATTACTAAATTTGTAATTGCAAGCTGTATTCATCTGAAAGTATTTTATAGCAAATGACAAAAGTTGGAAGTGCGCCATTATTTAATTTTAAAAATGTTTTATGCAGTTTTAAAATTCACTTTAATACAGAAGGACTTTGTGACTTTGTTTACAAACTTTCAGGGGTGATCAGTATGAACAACTTTCAATGTAGTCAGCTGGAATCGAACTGAGGACCATATTTTATTTCTGAAGATTGGTTACAGAATCCCTGTTCCTGCAAAAGTTGATGAATTCTTTAAAAAATGGTATGATTTAGATGGCATCATAAATTATAATTATTTTGACTGATAAAGCCTTGCAGCTTTCCTTATATTTCCGTTTACTCTTTCATCAATTAAATGCAAATCACCAAGTTCTCTCAATACGAGTCTTCCTGCGGTAACAAGAAACTAAAGAAACCAAAATTATTGCCTGTACATAATTCTTAACCCAAAAACGCATAACATCTTACAAGAAAGGCACCACCATGGCAACATCTAAGTCTTACATTAAAGACAAAGCAATGATTTACCATGAACCCTTACACTACAAAACTGTGTTTAGAGAAAGCATTCTGATAACACACATCAACATTCTGTAACAAGACGTGTCTGGACACAGGTTCCTATATGAAAGTTGTTCCTAATGATCTCCTTTAGCATCCCTGAAAGTGGTAACAGTTATAGAATCATCTGGTGTAATATGCCACAATCAAATGCTCTGAAAAACTCCCTTAATATAATTTCCTAAACAATTTGTCTGGAAACATGTTATGTTAAATAAGTTAATAAATATTTTTTCCAAAATTTTGAAACTATAACCTTCTTTACGCATTTTATATTGCACATCAACAAGACATCCCATATTGTCCACTGTTTATGTGACAAAAGGAAGGATTTTTTAATGTATTAATTTAGGATATTAACTTTAATCTCCGAGGTATTTTATCTGAAAAGAAGTTCTGTTGAAGAAACTAAATGGTTTTAACTCTCAGCATCCAATGGCAAGATAGAAGCGAAGTCGAATCACATACAGTCAACTTAGTTAAGGAACTAGAGACAAATAGATTTCACATCCCATATTAGCTCCAGAATTTCAACTTAATGCTACTCTAACATCTCTGTTTCTCTTCAAACATAAAAATATCACCGATGCATGACTATAAATTGCCAAGGAACCATTTCATGCTGTATGGCACGTTGTCAAAAGAGTAATTCTCTGAGAACTCCATTTATGGATGACAAAGTAAACAGTAAATATCTCAATTATTCTGAAACAAACACCGACAGATCTTTCAAAACAATCACACTAGGTGCATGCAAGACTTTTCTACATTCAAATCCCCAGACATCTCCAGCCAAAGAATATACCATTTATTTGTACATCAAAATAATCATTAACTGCCAATCAACTACAATGAACATGTTCATATGAACTATGAAGCAAATGTAAATACATAGTAAGAATATTAAAAATGGACTTAAAAACGATTCAAACCTTAATATGGATATAACAATAGAATTTTTTTAATTATTTCCAACAACTTTAAGATAGTTTCCTGGTCTCTGCCTTCTCGTTATTTAATCTTTTATTGCATTTTTAAATAATATATCCTGTAAATGCAATTAAATCTTTGCATTTGAAACAATGGTCAATGATTTTTAAATCTAAATATAGTCTATGTTTTAGTAATCTGTTCTATATATTCATAAATAACTACTTTACTAGATACATATATAAAAATAGCTAAATACAGTACTTCAACAGGATAAAAACAGAAAAAATGTAACAAATTCTTTTAAATTTTTTCTAATTCACAATTGTCTCAATAGCTGAATAATTAGTTTATTAAGAAAACAAAACTATGTAACATATATCAACATTACAATTTACCTACTTAATATTTTCAATGCTATGGCCCGGAACCTTGTGTTGGCATCTCTAAGTGTATAATCAAACAGACTCTAAATGAGAACCTGATGAGGGGTTCACTGAGAGCCTGGAGATCTACATCAGTCTTGAGACTGGCCAAACTCCTTATTGGAGAACCAAGATCTAACTTAACTAAACAACACCTAGCTTTGGGAAGGAGAACCTTGAGATGGGTAATCAGATTTTTGACTGGACACTATCTGAATAAGTATTTACATGGGCATCACTGATGACCTAATTTGTAGAAAATATGGGATGGATGGTTAGTCACTGCCTCACATTTTGCTGCACTGTTCAAGGTTAAGCCGCATCAGTACTTAGTTAAACACATATTGTCTCTTGAGGATATTCAAGAAATAAAATCTAGCAGCATTGCGAAGATTGTCACCCTCTGCGGTCTCTTGGGTTGATTTCCAGTTTATGGGGCACATGAGCCTATAATCTTTTCGCTGTAAGAAAAATCCTAATATAAACAATAGCACGTGACTGAAGTGAGGCTTCATTGGCCACTGTTTGGCGCCATAGATTCTCAGTACGTGTTCCCGCCTACTGTTGTACATTCTGTTTCATGTTAAACATTTCCCGTTACTCGCCAAGTAGGCCTAACCTCACTACTATGCATTCCTTTGCTTAGGAAACATTTATAATTACTGTGATTAAAACTCACATAACTTGTGTATATATATATATATATATATATATATATATATATATATATATATATATTTAAGACTATTTGTTTTTCTCCGCTTTTGAGAGGGTTTCTACTCTTATGTTTAATAACCAAACATCCCCAAGGATGCAGAAACCATACTTCAGTACCACGTGCTTACGTGAACAACTAGAGCTCAAGTGACGCCAGCTTGTACAAGAACAAACTACCTCGGTATTACTGTTTGTATTCATCCGCGTTCATAGTACATAACAAAATATAAAAGTAGCTTTTATTTTATGTAACGTTTTACATATGAGTGAAGTTATATGTTTAATTGTATTTAACAACTAGAATTTAATTTTTTATTTTCAAATAATACAACATGATAGTTTCCAAATACGGACTATATTTTCCTGCGTCGTGTGAGTGTTTCAACTGTGAGCCAATCATGGATATGACAGCCACGTGCTTGTGTTTACATTAGGATTTTTCTTACAGCGAAAACAGTATAAATACTTCAGTAACAGTGTACACCCTTACTGAGAAAGAATAATTTAGTAATTTCAATCAGTGATGGATTAGAAATTAATGCACTGGCTTTCTATGATGGAATTTGTAGAAGACAAAGGTGTCAGGGCAAGTTTTTCAGAATACTCCAAAACCCCTATTAATTCTCCATTGTTACTACCACAGAAGGTTTGCTATTTGCTAACTAGCATAACATACCCTCTAACACAAAGCATGGGCATCAAATATGGCCATGTCAGATGAATATGAATTAAGAAAAGATTGAGAAACATACCTAATCTCCGAATATTGAAGATAATGTAAACTGAATGAGTTCTATACATTAATATCACTGATACGCTGGAGATCTCTGACGTCTTTCACTCAAACAATTAAAACACTATTCATGCACCTCAATATTGCACACGTACAAACATACTCACACTCCTACTTTTATGCACACAAATTATGAATCTCAACTGTGGCTGTAGAGGTTTCTCATTAACAAATAAAGCAAAACTAAATTTCTAAACAGTAAACATATAAAAACTAAACACTGTACAATCTAATACACACCAAACATGTTTAAACAAATGGCAAATGTTTCTAATGTACTGTAGATAAATTTATGAATAAGTAACCTATGTAAGTTTGTAAGTTTTCTCTACTTTCCTTTGTTAAAGCCAGGACCCTGTATGTGGTGGCCACACGTTTTCTCACGACGAAACAACTTTGGTCATGAATATTTGAGCCATTCCTTTTAAATGTCAATTTTACGTATTTCAAATGCGCGTGTAATTTTTTTCCCCTTCACAGGGCAACAATGGAGGGGAATGTTTCATTCCACACCAAACACAGTTAAAATTCGATTTTAGAGATAAGTGTTCATTTACCGAACATGAGTAAAACACAATACTTCTATAGGCACTACATACAAGACTTTTACAAAACCATGCTCTGTAACAGATCTGCAACTTATGCCGAAACGAGATCAAACCATCAACAGTAAGAAAGAGACTACATTTAATCATTTTATGTACGTAATAATATGAATTTGATAGACGGTATATTGCCACCATTTTCCATTTTAAAATCTCTTTTGTATATAAACCTCAACAGGTTTCCTTTTCCCCCATATGTCATTGCCACGATGTGCAACAATATCTTGTTACCACAAAAATATGAACACTGCAGATGAACACCTGCTCGCTCATTGCCCGCAACAGCACCTCGCGAAAATCACGTAAAATATATATATTTTTTATATATATATATATTTTATATTATCTACAATTTTTTTCTTTTTTTAAAAGTTCCTGCACAAGCGTTATTACGGCATTAATATAAAAGTTATCTATGTATTTATTTATAACACAGCTATTTCCTTCCTCCTTACTTCAAGACACTATAATATTACAATCAATATTATGTACATTTCTCCTACTCTTCTTCATTTAAAATCTTGGCAAATTAATTCTATCACATACTATTGAACCAGTCTAAGACCAGTATTAAGTCGAGTGAGAGATATGGCAAGATCTCTCCACCGGGCCGAGCGTTCCTGACTTTAGTTCCGTAGCGAGGGGGCGGTTAGTCATTGTGCGGGCAGGCCTGTGGGAGGCTTGAACTCCCCATTGCCAGGTGGAGGGTTAGGATTGCCAGGGAATTGGGCGCCAGGCCCTGGAGTGGGCTGGTGGTTGAATGCCGGGGCATAGCACTGGGGAAAGTATAGTTCTGGTTTCACCACGGCAGTAGGAGGAATACCTCGAGTTAGAAGAGAGGGCCCTCGATCCCCTGCACTCCCCATGGCACCAATAGGGTGATGTTTTGTCTCTGTCAAATTGTTGCTACGGCGAGATTTAGCTGCATGTGGGTTCATGTGGTTCTCGATGTGCTTCTTTACTTCCGGTTCTGTAGCAAAGCGACGTCGACAATTGGGCATGGGACAGCAGAATGGGCGATCTCCTTGGTGAGTCCGCGTGTGCTGGTCTAGGATAGCCTTCTGTCGGAAGTCCTTACCACACTGCGAACACTTATAGGGCTTTTCACCAGTATGGATACGCAGGTGCTGGTTCAAGATGGTGCGCTGACGGAAGTTGCGACCACAATACACACAGCCGTAAGGCTTTTCATTGGTGTGTATGCGTAGATGCTGTGTCAGGTGCGACTGCTGCCGGAATCGCTTCCCACATTCGGGGCAAGGATAAGGTCGAGATTCTATGTGTATGCAGCCGTGCTGCAACAGTGTCGATTTCTGCTTGAACTCCTTTTGGCAGATCGGGCAGCGCACATACAAGGGCATGCCTGCGCTTCGTCCATGTTGTATCACATCTGGCAAGCAACCCTTTCCACCCTGACCTTGCTTCAGGTACTGAAGTGCCCCAAAGTTCCCACCCCCAAATGCTGCATGATTTGTCCCCTTGGAGTCTTTGAAGTATGCCGGGTATTGCTGCAGCGAGTCAGGAGAGAAACACTGTCCGTTACCCCGTTGATCCGCCTGTTGCGAGCTCCCATCTTCACCGCCGCCAAATGTAGATGCCGCATCATCCTTTTCCGCATCTGGAGGATATGGCACATCCTGTGGCCACAGTGTGGGGGTCATCCCATTCTTGAACACCAGATGAGGACTCACATCTGCAAGGACACAACAAGACACACAAACCAACCTTGTAGAGCCAACATTACATGCAATGACAAGAGTTTTCATTTTGTTAATAATACACAATGAAGCAAGTAGCAAGAAAGCAATTCTGTCCATATTACCGGTACTTTTAGGGAACCAATTGCCGGCACAATTTCAAATCAAACTATCCTGAATTTTCAACAACTCAGGGAAAAAATAATTTTGAACATGTTCATACCTCTGATCAACGCAGTTTACCAGCCGAGAGAGAAAGGAATATGCACGGTATAATTGTCCCAGCATAACTTCCCCAATACAAATCCCCATCAGTCTGAGAACCAGTCATCCAGCAAGAGCCAAGTACTACACCGGTACCTAGGAGTTCTCTACACTACTCGGCGACTACCTATAAATTTGTTTTTCAGTTAGGTGAAACTGCATTATAAATTTTCATCACCAAATGAGAAGGATAAGAGGCAGAAATGAAATTGGATGCCATTTGTCAACTGCTACCATTGATTTTTCGGCAAGAGTTAATTTATGATATTATAAGTCCAAATTTTTCCTACAGGCAGTAACGGTTATACTTTAGATTTTGCTATATCCTCCGGACCAAAAGGCTAGACGACAACCGCACACAAGGCAAACTTAAAATTTTGACAGTGGCACAATTGGGCCAGAGAAGTTATGTTGGTAACAACCATACGTGGCTTGCAAATTGCATTTACTCGATCGTGCAGTTGACGCTTCAAAGTCGTGTCTGACTTGCGGCAGCACTACTACAGATCTTTAAGAGCGCGGCCAACTTAGCGCTGATGCATCGGTCGACCGGCAGCGTGGTGGTAGTCAGAGAGAAAGGTCGCTCGCCTTGGTGTGTGCGGACGTGCTGGTTGAGGATGGCCTTCTGGCGGAAGTGCTTCCCGCACTCTGGGCACTGATAGGGCTTCTCACCAGAGTGGATGCGCAGGTGCTGGTTCAGGATCGCACGCTGCCGGAACGTACGCTCGCAGTACACGCAAGCATATGGCTTCTCGTTTGCGTGGATGCGTAGGTGCTGCGTCAGGTGAGACTGCTGCCGGAACCGTTTCCCACATTCGGGGCACCCGTACGGACGGCTATCCGTGTGGATTCGTTCATGTTGGAGCAGCGTCGACTTCTGCTTGAAATCCTTTCCGCACGTCAAACACTTGAACAATCTCAGTTCTCCATTCGCTCCACCCTTCCCCGCCTTTCCCCCGACACCCTGCTGCTGCTGTTGTTGCTGCTGCTGCTGCTGTTGGATGATGTCTGGGAGCGACGCAGCTCTCATGTCCTGCATATTTGCTCCTGCTGGACCATACGGGTGTCCATTGGCATTCCCGTCCAACTGTCCACCACCTTCCCCACCTCCCCCTGTGCCCATAGGCCCCAGTGAAGTGAGCATCACTCCGGGTTGCTTCAAGTAGTGCAGGGCGGTGAAGCTGCCGGGTGCCAGCATGTGTGGAGGCATGGCTGGTGGGTGGTGGCCTCGCGAGTCCTTAAAGTAATGCTGGCCTGGGTATGCCTGCTGCTGCATGTCTGGCTGACCTGGGCCTGGCCCGGCAGGTGGAAAGCACTGAGGAGGTGGCCTCTGCTGTTGAGGTTGTGGTGGTGGTGGCGGCGGAGGTGGTGGAGGTTGCTGCTGTGGATGTTGCTGCTGCTGCTGTTGTTGCTGTTGCTGCTGATCCACATCACTGTGTGGCTGTGGTGGCGGAGGTGGTGGTGGTGGTTGTGGGGGCTGTGGAGGCTGTGGTTGGGTGCCAGGAGAGTGTTGCTGTTGAACTTGTTGCTGCTGCTGCTGCTGTTGTTGGGAAGGATCTTCCTCTCCTGGTGCATGTGGAGGTCCTTGTGGTTGTGGTGCTTGCACTGGATCAGGTGGGA
This sequence comes from Periplaneta americana, assembly GCF_040183065.1. Lineage (NCBI taxonomy): Eukaryota > Metazoa > Arthropoda > Insecta > Blattodea > Blattidae > Periplaneta > Periplaneta americana. The sequence goes on from NC_091130.1 coordinate 62,429,622, forward strand.
CCGACTGCGGTGGAGCATAGGGGGATGGAACAGGTGACGTCATTGTACCCTGTTGTTGTTGGTCCCTACTTGGTGGCAGTCCATTGGCCCCTGTGGTTCCAGATCCATCTGCGTCACCAGGACCACAAGGCTGCTGGGGACTCCCAGATGAAGAGGAGCCCTGTGGAGGATAACCCCCATCTTGAGGTGCTCCTGGGCCCCACTGGCCAGGCTGGCCTTGAGGCCTTTCCATTCCGTCTTTATATAATACGTAAGGGGCCCCCGTGTCTGCAATAAAAAAATATTCAATGAAAATTATGTTCAGTTGTCACTAAGACGTAAAATACAATCTTCTGTGCATATACTCATAAATAAGTCTCAGATGTAAACTCAGTATTGCTAGAATTAACTAAATTGTCCTACTAGCTATCATGGCACAAATGCTATAGGCACGAAAGCAAAAATCATAAGGCAAAATTTACAAGTAACATGGTTGCATTCCTCTAACCTCTTGTATGAGGCCGGCCACCTTCCAAAAAAAGATGGTCGTATTATATAAAAACTACCCGAACAAACTTCGTTAAATTAAGCATAATTAAAATGCACTGTCACATGACATAATGGAAAAATTGTAGTAAACACACAACCTTGAGTCAAAAACACGTCAAGAAAAAAAAAACCAGTAGACCTGAAGGAAGACCTTTGGGGAGGCAGAGACGTAGATGAGAGGATAATATTAAAATGGATTTGAGGGACGTGGGACATGATGCTAGGGCCTGGATTAATCTTGCTTAGGATAGGGGCTGATGACAGGCTTATGTGAAGGCAGCAATGAATCTCCAGGTTCCCTAAAAGCCATTTGTAAGTCGAGAGTTTATATTAGCTATTAGCTAGAATAGAACCATGCAATTTCAATCACAAAAATGTCAGCCCGTGTTTCTTTACTAAACTGTGCTGGGCCAAGAGAAGTAATAAATTTGACAGATTACCACATCCTAATTAGAGATATGCAACCTGTGCAATAGATAAAAGTAGAGTACATACAAAGAAGAAAATACTGAGGAATTCTGATAGTCCAAGCCACAACAAGTGGGTGTGCTTTTCTACCAGAATATCACACTACTGTTTTCTACACCGAGTAACTAAACATACGTATTCTGTGAACACTGGTGGATACTTAACTTTCGACTTTCCATTATCCTCTTCATTGTTATGTACTTCGTTATTAAGCAGTTTCATGCAATAGTTATTACAAATACTATATTTATATTTTCTGGGCTATTATGAAGCCAGGCGAATGGAAAAAAATTGCCTCACTGATGTCACATGCATTAGATAGTGTAGCACGTGGTGGTACCGGTACCAAAAGAAATTTTATGGTCACAAGTTCATGGCGCTTATTAAAATAAAAGTGAAATGGATATAGAGCATTACAATTTTATAGTAATTCACAGTAACTTATTTCTAGATACGTGTTTACTGTGTTGTTTCAGGAAAGAATACAAAGCAAATATGCTTTCACTTTAAACGAAATTATATAATGATAAATGAAGGTACCTCGCAATTGTCCAAAGCAGCACTACTTAAAGCTATAATATATACTATTTTCAAGAGTCTAGTTCACTTCACAGTATAAAAATTGCTTTGTTCTGTAACAAACAATACAGTACGTAATAAATGTATGTAATTAATCACATAGGCCTATTAGAAAATTAAAATTAAAAACACAATAGTACGAAAAATATTAAAACTTGCAGAAAAACTTCTTTAAGAGAATATCTATATCAGATAATTTATTTCCGCTACTCGTGTACTATGAGTTGAATATACTGAAAGCACACTTCACACTGCACTTTTGCATGCAAACATCACTAAAATTATAAATATTAAATGAGTATTTCCTGGCTGAGATTCGACTGATAATCATCTTGTAATTGTTAACTTAACACAATGTAAAGTGAAAACTTTGACCACCATGTACACAGTATTTACAATGACAAAGAAAACAAGTACTGCTCACAGTGACTCGGTCGTCTGCACTTTATAAGTATAGAAGGTTAGGTTAAGGTTATATCGCATTTAGGTTATGTTACACGTGAATATCACAACTGGCTTCATTTTCTCTGCCCTCTTGAGTATTTGATAAACCTAGGCCCTACTCTTTTCTGTACTCTTCAAACATCTACACATGCATTTTGGTTTAACTATTGTTACATATATAAGCGAACACACAAAGCAACTAATTATATTCGAGTGTAAATAAAATTTCAGCACAAACAATTGCAAAGTAAATAAACCTGATACTATGTAATGCATAAAATAAACATTTCAACATAATTCCAAATTCTTCCATACTGCAAGACAGAAAAATTTGTAGCATATGAAAAATGTGCAGTAAAACAAATTATGCACAAAACAATTAAAAAAAAAGGGTTAAAAGCCCCCACATGCGCCCCTGGAGTATTTGTGTTATAAAGTTTCAAGTTTTCGATGGAATGTGTTACTTGTCAAAATATTTGTTCTTACCCTGAGCAATGCAGTACATAATTTGCCTGGGCACCTTGAGGCCAGCGGCCAAGCACGCCGCAAATGATGCCGAGAAATTTATTGCCATGTCCACTCCTCATCACCGATAAATGTGCCAAAGAGTTTGAAACAACACGGTTGGGTTCACCGCGCCACCACAGCACGATGCCTAAACGGACTGAGCCCCATTTAGACAGATCTAGTTAGCCTGTAGAACAAGAAGCACATGATCTCATTTTTCACTTCAGAATTTCATTACTATTTTATTAAATTAATTCTAGTGTAACCCATAATAATATTTCTCCACCTATGCCTCATGGCTAATTAATTTATAAAGTGATTATTTAAAATTCCTGGGTATTTTACACTTTTTGTGTCTTATGCTTATAGGTAATGTTTATTTTATTACCGAGCATTCACTATTAAAAATTAAAAACAAAACACACAATCGTAATTCTGTATGAAAGCCATTCACCAAATTTAAAACTGGGGAGAACAGTACACCCCTAAGCAAAAAACTGACGGACAACTTAGCACTTGTAACTTAGGGTGACAATCAAAGCAAATAATTCGTTCATATAAAGCAAGAACTTAATCGAATGAACTGTCAAACGAATAACTTCAAAAAACAAAGCTAGGATGCGGTGCCCTGAAGCCGAGCGTGTGCCCATGCGATATCCCAACCGAGACGGCTGTCTCCCTCCTTCGGATGCAAGCAGACACCCAAAGGAATCTCATAGTACAAACAGAAATAACTCACCAGACCTATAATATTCCTTAAAATATCGAGATGCTGCTCGTTGCACTATTGAATAATATAGGCTGACATACGGGGCTGCACCCGCTGACGCAAGAGCCATCTATAGAGAGGTGCTACGCAGCGTACCACTGCATACAATTTTTGCTGAAGTTTTTGCTCTGCCTCTGCGGCGGGGATCTCACTAGCTAGCTCCCGACTTGGAGACAACCGACCTCATGTTCAACAGCTCAGACTCGCTCTCGCGCCACGGCGCTGCGTTGCCATATTGCTGTCTCACGTGCATGGGAAACGAAATGCACGGGTTACACCATCAAACACAGACGACGATAGGACCCTAAATCAATATCACACATATCGCTAAAACAAAAAGTACGCCTACAGTAAATCATGAAATAGATGAAACTATGCTACAAAGAAAAGAAACAAGGTTAATTCATCCTGTCTACTGGTCTAAGTCAACAGCTTGTAACAAATAGCCGTCGGGGAAGAGATTTCGAACAACTTTCTTCACTGAAGTGAATTCTAATGAGTAGCCTAAAGATAACCTATGGTTCTGACAGTTTAGAAGCTTAGAAATAGTTAACGACGTTGAATTTGTAAAAGTATTGATCTTTCTAGTAAGATACGAGGCGTGGACAGTGGTATGGAAATTCGAAACCCTTGAGAAGGTCAAGACAAATTTATTATCATACATTCATATTCATGACAATCATGACATAAGGAGTCTGTATCTAAACACTACGAATTGAGGTTTTTCATTTATAGTCTTGACTTCTATAACACGGAATAAATCCAGGATGATTTTTATGAAAACTACATTTCTCTTACTTTTAGAGTAATTAATTAATTGCAGTTACTTTAGCTTAGTTTTAATTTGGTTCATTTCGTAAGAACAAACACACAAGATTTTAAAATATAATTTAGGCTTAATCGTCGTAATGTGTTTTTTTCTGCAATGGCATCACGGACGCCACAGTAGCGGGGCCCTTTTTTTTGTATACTTTCGAATTTTCTGAACTTAAATAGCCTATTTCTCATTTCAATTTCTCATGCTTTCTTGTTATATTATAAAACTAATAATACATACATTTTGCTTAATATAAAAACGAAGAGATTTGTTAAAAAGGCAGGGGGCCCAATAAGATGACGGGGAAACTAATTTTCCGATACATACACCACTAGATTTTGTTTTTCATACAAAGAAAATAGAACTATTTTCATACAGTATATTGACATGCATTACGAATGTATGAGTGTTAAGAAGGGTGTCTGTTCACCTCGTTCGTCATCTGAATGGGGCGAGAGCTTGGATGAGAGTGATGTTCGTTTAGCTTCCATTGCCATCTCCGCCGCCGTCATCGTCGCCGTCGTCGTCGCTGCCGCCGGTAAGACAGAAGGGGTGGGTGGGTGGGTGACTGGAACTTCGGCATTCCTCTGCATTCCCGCGATCATCTCTCTCTTTCGTACTCATTCCTACATGCTCACCTTCTCGCTCGCTCACTTCCCCGTCTCTCTCTTTCACCAGTTTGTCCCGCCAGAACGAATATCCAGTAGCCAAACCATCAGTCTACACAACTTGGCAATGCTGTACACTTTTTGTTTATGTTAGTCGGCGAGCCTGTGCGCGCCATCCCAGCCCCTTAAGCGATGGAGGACGCAATGTTGCCACATTGAATAGAACCGAATTATTCCAAGAACCAAAATTTGAAATGACGTTAATAAAGGCTATCGAACACACCCGTAACTTAAAAGATGATCACAAACTATTACTTACATCGATTTATTAATATTAATACGTCAACAAGGGAACTGAAACACTAAATCAATACTAATTTACATCACTCTTTTAGCGGGAATACTCATTTCCTCAATAAAATTTGTTTGAATACACGAACAAACGCGCCATGAAGTAGTTCACGCCAACTTCCCGCGGAGATGGAGCCGTCAACACTTTGTGATATATATTTTACAGACAAGATCATATTTCATGGGCATATACTAATTATTTAACTGTGTATTTCAGAGTGTTTTGTAAATTATACATTATTTTAATTTATGAAGTTTGTATATTAGCGAAAATAAATCAGTAATACCAACCAACAATTTCAAGTGCCGATAATAACGCTTTCGAACATCATTGTTATTACGGTATGCAGCCTTCTATAAAATTGATATTCCAATAACCTTCAGGAAGTATTGAGAATTCTTATCATACAGTACATGCAGATATTTTCATATCGCAGTAGACTATTCCTTGTCATGCAGAACTGGAATAACAAATAATAATTATTTACATTTTATGTTGTCAATCCAAAATGTGGCTAAACTTATTTTGTAGCTATTAACTGTAAAATCATTTTGAGCCGATTTAATTTCTTCATACTTTTCATTGCATGATTTCCCTTTGCCTAGATTACATTATGTACGCTTATTTTTTAATTGGTTATTTTACGACGCTTTATCAACTGCTGAGGTTATTTAGGGTCTGAATGAGATGAAAGTGATAACGTCAGCGAAATAAGTCCAAGGTCTAGCGTCGAAAGTTACTCAGCATTTGCTCTTAATGGGTTGAGGGAAAACTCCGGAAAAAACCTCAACCAAATAACTTGCTTCAACCAGGGTTTGAACCCGGGCCCGCTCGTTTCACGGTCGAGCATGTTAACCTAACCGTTACTCCAAAGCAATTGACTGTACAATACCATGTAATGTAGTATAATTAACCTATTTCTTAGAGATTGTGGTTGCAATTTAATTAAAAGATCAGGCTAAGTACCGGTACCTGTACCTACTGGGAGAGGGAGGGATAAGACTGGTTTGAGAATACAAAGAAGTCGAAATGATGGAAAAAGCATTGCTTTTATTTTACCAGACCCACAATAAACCTATGTAAAATTTGATGTCAATATATTTATGGATTAGATAACCCAGTATATCGTCAGTTAACAAGCAAAACACATTAAGTCAAAAATATTATTTCTGAGAAAAAGCGTTTGAAGTTCTTGACAAAACAGAATCCTTAAAATATTATTTTTAACAAGTTGTTTCTCTTTATGTATATTTCAATTTCCAATTTTAACTATCGCACAAAACACAGAAGAGTGACGTAACTAAAAAAAGTGATATTTCAGGAGAGCAAACAAACTGAAAACTTAGAAATGAAAGTGATATTATGTTCATTTGAAAAACCAAGAAAATACTCTTATTGTAAAAAATATATTTATTGACATTTAGAGAGTAATTTTATGATATCTTTTTCAAGTATTTCATTTTTCTATACTATGGAAACTAAATTTATTTCATATTTTGACGTCAATATTCCAGTATTAATGGTAATAACAGTATCAAATAATTGTACAAATTATTGATATATTAATTATTAATTTTGTTAATGTCATTGTTAATATTTTTACTGTTATTTGTGTTGGTTACAGGAATAAAAAAAACGAATTTCTTAATTATTTCATTTTATTCGAATAGAAGAACCTAGAGATAAGTCAGTAAACTTATGCAAAAATACAATTGATAGATAATAATAAAAGAATCACTTTTCAAACACTTATGCTACTCAATTTGATCATTTGTATAAGTCAACACTGAAATGTGAAAGTCTTTTTTTTTTTTATGTTTTAGGGATATGATTACAGTCTAAGAGAATCATATTTTCAGATTTCTTATGATCTGCGACTTTAATTTTCTTTGATACGCTTGTTTCAATTTGCATGAATATTTATTGCCGAGATGATGTTTATTTTTGTTTACTATTAATCTTTTATTTACTATTAAGCCTACTTTTGTTTGTAATATGTTTTGACAAAAGAACACACTATTGGACTGATTGAAGTCCCAGTATTTTTCAAATGTAACTTTTCTGTGGTCATAAAATATTTTTGAGAACACTGAAGTCTACATTTTTTTCCCCACAAGGTGTACCATAAACATCTTTCGTTCTGGAAAATTCTTTTGGACTGAATATGATGAGAGGTGTATGTTTTTCCATGAAATGCCTGCTTTTTTTCCATCCACTCCGTTTTGCAGTTCATTATTTTTCATTTTTCACTACTGACCCCTTCCACTTCATATTCAGAATCCTGTCCGTCTCCTCTAGGTGTAGAGCGAACATAATCTTATTCACTTTGATGATTCAGATGATGCAGATTGCAGAATATGAAGTAGTCTGCGATGAACAGCCAAAAACTGAGTCAGCATTTGAATCATCTTTATACCCTTCAAACGAACTCTTAACCGAAAATTCATAACGTTCTACTTTTTCAACCTTAACACAAGATAATGTGATTCCCAAGTTAGCTTCAGCTTCCATTTCAACTGTTTTCCACGCTTTATCATCACCTTTTCTTTTCATCACTAGACCTCTGGGTTTATCCCTTCTATCTAGAGTTGCTCTCATTATCATGATTAGCACATATGATATTCTCAATTTCTAATTGTCTTCCTTCATTAAATAACATTTCTTCAGTCTTGTCTCCTTTTACTTTCTCTTCTACTCTCCTATCCTCACAGAAGCTATCATTTGTTTCTTTGTTTTTCTTAATTTTCAGTTCCTATATATACACCGTGTCCGAAAAAGACACTAAATAATTTATTCCTTAATTATGACATACAAAAACAAATCAGGAGAAAATATTAATCAACTCAACGAGTTTATGTCACCAACAGTAAATCTCAACATGTCCTCCTCTACTAGCACGACACACATCTAACCTGTATTCAATCTCTCTCCAGGTATTGTGTAACATCTGCGAAGTTACAGATCTTATTGTATCGATATCCTTTGACGTAATACTTGAAGGTTATTCACTCTGGTGTTGTAGACACTCTCTTTCACGAATCCCCAAAGAAAAAAGTCCAATGGTGTAAGATCAGGAGATAGTGGGGGCCATGTAATAGGACCACCACGACCAATCCATCGTCCCGGGAAATGATTGCGTAAAGTTTCAATGACTGGTCCCCAATAATGAGGGGGAGCTCCGTCTTGCTGGAAGGTGAACCTCTTTGGAATCTGGAGTAGCGCAAAATTTTCAAGCATATCGAGATATACAGCACCATTCACTTTGTTCTCTATGAAAAAGGTCCGATCACTTCTCAACTGGTTAATTCACACCAAACATTTAACTTTGGACAGTTACGTTCACGTTCAAAAACAACACGAGGATTCTCAGAACCCCAGATCCTGCAATTGTGGCGATTAATATAGCCACACACGTGAAACGTTGCCGCCACCATGTCGCTGAAAGTCTCCATTTTCTAGCAAATGTTTGTGCCACTGAACAATGGTGTGCCTATTAGGAGCTGCACGGCCGTATTTTTCACGAAATCTCCGATGAACTGTGACCGGAAACTTAAACTCTGCTAACCAATAACAGCACTGCACGTTTTCTTGAGGTATGAATGGAGCCATTTTGGAAAACAATCTGTGTATACACGACAATAGGAATAACAGGTTCGCCAATCTCACGACATAAAAACTTATTGAGTTTCTCTACATTTTAGTGGAAACTGGCCGTATGTAACTTTTATGGATGTCTAGCTAGTTCATTTCTTTATTGGTAGGTTTCATTTCGGATACCCTGTAGTTTGTTTCTATTCCTGTTCTTAAGATAATTCCAGACAAAGCTGCTTGTGCCATAAATATTTCCATAGGCATGATTGTTAACTCTGAAATAATATCTATCTTCATAAATACGTTTCGAATAACTCGCTATCAACTTTACGTATTATGTCATCTTATTCAATACAAGTGTTAACAGAAAATTAGTTCTTCATCCCTGTTGAGAAAACTGTCACAACTTAAAATTTACTTATGCCATAAATTCATTACGGAATAGTAGCCTATTGCAACCCAACATGTGACAATTAAAAATGTATATCTGTGACGAGTTTAATTAAAGAAGAATATCGTAACTAAAAATAATACTAAGAACGGAAGGTGAGCATGTTCAATCTCAATGATTGAAAACGACACTTCTATAGTTGTGATTATTAAGAATTTAAAACGTTTCTCACTTCCACAGAGAAGAACGTCACAATTTAAATAGTGTTGTTTACTCGACACAAAAATTACCATCATTCCCTAACGAACTTAGAAATATCACTTTTCCATACTCACGGAGTGCAAATCCTGCCAAAAAAGAAAAGTGACACATGTGTTCTCTATCGGTTAATATTGGAAGTAGGAATGTGTTTTTTTTTCTCCACTTGTGCGTCATAATCTTTCGCATCTTTCTACAGTCCTAACTCAAAATCACTATATTTTACTTGTGCCACTTTTCTATGTCATGTGCGTTATGTACAAATAAGGTGCATCTACATAGGTTAAACTTTTTATTTCAACTTTAAAGCATTCAAGTAATGCATGCAAGAGTGAACGAAACGGATTCTACTGTGCATGCTTTTTCTACTAAAAATGAGAGCGCATGCGGCAATTTGAAAGCTACCCATCGTCGGTGGGTATCTTGTGCATATTTCGTTCAACAGTAGCATGTAGCGAGTAGATGATTGTTTTAGGTGACCGTGAATAAACTGAAAATTCTTTTGTTTGATGATGGAGGATCTTTTAAGCTGAAAATGGCGGCAAGTACGATTAACTTTATTGAAGATTATCGAAAATACGAGTGCCTATGGAGTGTTCAACCACAATTTTGCGAATCAAGTAGGCCTAAGTATTGGACTGATATTTAATAGTTATTAATCAATACAATATAGCTATAGGCCTACTTAGTGAAGATGACGTTCAACACGGCTCATCGTGTAGACACAAAATCTACATGCATCATAATTGAACGTTCGTTTTCAACTTGATATTTCAATATTCTTCCCAGATTGCATGTGTAATCGCATGGAAAATTGAAGAGTGTAGATCACCTTTACGGAATAAAAATTTGGAGCGAGTCTTGATGGGAGTCCATCTGTATGTAGGCAACAATTTCGCACGACTGTCCACAAGTAGCATATATACAGGGGCTCTTGTTTACTGCGCGTGCGCAGTGTGTTGTGTAAGCGGAACATACATTAAGGAAACTCCAAATTTTATTTCCGTATCTGTACATTATACACGCCTTTTTCTCAGAAGTTATATTTTTGACTTAATGAGTTTTGCTTGTAAACCGACGATATATTGTCATTAATAATTGGATCTGGCACATAAAACAATAGTTTGCGAACTTTCATAAATTTAATTGTAAATATATCTGGATTATTGTATTATGGGACTTTAAAGCATACTATTAAGTCCTTCCAATTGGAAAAAAGAACTGCAGGCTACATTACATAGACAAGAAAAAATAACTGACTTTTGGAAGATCTAAAAATCGATCCAATTTTAGAACATACTCAAAATTATAAAACTAAGTGGATATCGCATATCCTTAGAATCAATTGAGAGAGAATACCTTGTTCAATGCCACTTACCATCTACGAGAAAAAAATATCTTTGGGCCATACACTAAAACGGTGGAATGAGACCGTAAAGATGTATCTACACGGTTCAACTTTACTTTCAATTTTAAGCATTCAAACAATGCATAAAATAGTGCATGAAACGCATTCAATTGTACATGCCTTTTCCACTAAAATTTATAGCGCATGCAACACTTGAAAGCTACCCATCGCCGGTGGGTATTTTGTGCATTATTTCGTTCAACAGCATCATGTAGCGAACAGCTGATTTTTCTAGATGGCCGTAGTAAACTGAAAATTGTTCTGTTTTATGATGGTGGACCTTTCAAGCTGAAAATGGCGGCAAGAGCGATTAGTTTTAATGAAGATTATCGCAAATACGAGTGCCTATAGAATGTTCAACAACAATTTTGTGAATGAAATAGGCGCACCATGTAGACATAAAATCTGCATGCATCTTAATCTATTGAACGTACGTTTTCAACTTGATTCTTTCAATATTCTCCCCAGATTACATGCGTAAGCGCATGGAAAATTGAACCGTGTAGATGCAGCTTGACAGGCCATTAAGCTTAATACAGGGAAGGAAGAAGAATGACAAATACAATAATAATAATAATAATAATAATAATAATAATAATAATAATAATAATAATAATAATAATAATTCTTTATTTTACTTGCAGAGTTAAGGCCATAGGGCCTTCTCTTACACTCTACTAGGTCACAAAGTATACAAGCAGTTAAAATTTAACAAAAAGTTAAAGAAAAGAATACTAACATAATAATAAGTAATAATAATAGCATAACAAATCGACACTAAACAACATGAAAATAATACCATAACAGAAAAAAAGAAAATAAAATACATTGGAACATAGTAAAAGCAACTCATTTAGTACAAATATGGAAAACGTAAGGAAGAATATAACAAAATGGATTGTAATAAAATAATAATAAAAAAGAAAAGAAATACGAAAATTAAATAAAATTCAGAATAAAACGGCTATGATAATAAATTCATCGGCTGATAAAGAGAACAAAAAGGGGAAAGGAAGGAAAGAAATATATAGCTTATATTTTTACAAAACTATCGCAGAGAAAAGGGCTTATAACTGAAAGGAATCTGAATTGAAAAAGTGCAATTTTAATTTATTTTTGAAACTAGACAATGTTCGACAGTCTCTGACATGTTGTGGTAGAGAGTTCCAGAGATGAGCTGCAGAGACGGTGAAAGATGAAGAGTAGAAGGATGTTCTGTGTTTAGGAATGGAGTGTGTGATATGGTGCTGTGAGCGAATATCTATTTCGTGATATGAGGACAAATGTTGAAAACGAGAAGCTAAGTAGCTAGGGTTAGAGGTTTGAAGAATATTGAAGAGTAAAGTGAGAGTGTGAATAGTTCTTCGCTCTTTGAGACGGGCCCAGGACAGCATATTTAGTGAAGGTTGTCTACGGACGTAGCAAATAAATCGAATACATGCATTATGAACACGCTGTAGTCTGTCTGTCAGACTTGTGTTAAGGTCAGTGTAGAGAGTGTCACAGTAATCAAAATGAAGCATCAAGAGCGATTGCACTAAATTCTTCTTGAGAAGCAACGGAAGGAAATTTCGAATTCTTTTTAGTGTGTGAATTTTCATAAAAATTATTTTACATGTGTGTGTGATTTGAGTATTCCAACTTAAGTTTTTGTCCATATAAATTCCTAGATTTTTTACTCTATCACTGTAAAGGATAATAGTTTCATTCATTTTAACAGGAGATAAGCCACATGTGTTTAATTTACTTAAAAGTCGTTGATGTCCCATTATAATTGCCCGTGATTTCTCTGAATTCAATTTCAGTCCAAACTTTTTCATCCATGAAATAATTTATTTTAGGTCAATATATATTTATAAAATGTTGCCAAGCCAAACTTGGAACATGCATTTATAAAACACCAGGAAAGCTGTAATTATAATTATATTGAAATATTTTGTAGTTCCAGAATATGAATAAAGCAAAATTTAAATACATAGAAAATGCGCAAGTGAGGTAGGCCTACGCATATCTTTGAACATATTGAAACAATAAATGAAGTAAGCAACGAGATAATTAAATGTTCATGAAACCATGCAATGATGAAATCTAAAAAATTGTCGGAATACTCACATTATGTATTTAGGCCCTATATTATTCAATTCACATGAGAATATTTATTATAAATTCATAATAACTAAAAAAATGTTTTGTAATACATTTTAATCCCTGTTATCCCTAAATCTGAAAAGATTTTAATCTATCAACGTTTAAGAATTCCTGTGATGGATTTAGTCCTTATCTTTTATGTATAATTTTTCTCGTAGAAAGTATTTTCTACTGGCTTCAATAACTCTACTCAAAATAACAACGTACAATTAGTAGAATATAGAAATACAGAACTTCCAGCAAAGTTGCGTTCAGCAGTAGAACTTTTAAGTCAGTCCGAGAAAAATGATGTGTGCATGTAGGTATCCAATGCCTATCCACTTCACTTGATTCGGGTTCCGAATATTGCGGATAGATGGCAGGCCTATGGCCTATTTTTAAGTTGCACACCATTTCGGCGGGCCACGCTGTTTATGATGTGTATCTGGTATACAGCATATTTTTACATGATTTCACATAATAAGATTAACCATATTCACAAATTAGGCTAATGAAACGAGATTAAAATTATAAACAGTAATAAAAATCTACAATTGGTGCATGGAAGGAAACAGTAGCAGTTTTATTTATTTATAGGTGGTCTTTCGTATCTTCAGTGGCATTTATTCTAGAACCATGTTTTGTTATTTCTATTTACATTGGACGGACATACAGCAGAACTCCCGTGAAGTGGGATCAACACAGTACCAGGCTTCCATGTAATGGGCTCAGGCTTTATGATTTGAAAGTTTTATAAATTTAATTATAGCCTATGCCTACATGCTGGTTCTCTATCTGTATAATGTTATCAGATTTTGTAAAACAAAATTGCTGAAAAAAAATAAAATAGAAATGAATGTCACATATAAATACTGCTGTACGTAAATACGAAAATATTGTAACAAAATATTTATTTTTTAAATAAAATGGTAACAAAATACGGTACTATACTGTACACGTCCAAAACCAAGCAATGACGAGATCCTACTCGGCAAATAAAAACAACTTTCATTCGTTTACATATCGGTCGCTCTATTATTTTCGAAATTAATTTTTTTCAGCGTTGGCACCGAATAATATTAATGATATATTACGTTGCTTTTCATTCATAGTTTTCTGCTCAGGGCGGGTCCTTCACTGCAAACCCAGCAATCTCCAATATTTCCTCTTTTCCACTTTACTCTTAGTCTCCGCAAACGATCCCTATATCTAATGGTGTCTATAATCTATTTCAATATTATCCTCCCATCTATGTGTCGGCCTCCCCAAAGATATTTTTCCCTCAGGTCTTCCAACTAACACTCTATATGCATTTCTGGATTTGCCCATACGTGCTACATGCCCTGCCCATCTCAAACGTCTGGATTTAATGTTCCTAATTGTATTAGGTGAAGAATACCATACGTGCAATTTTGCGTTGTGTATCTTTCTCCATTCTCCTGTAACTTCATCCCTCTTAGTCCCACATATTTTCCTAAGCACCTTATTCTCGAAGACTCTTAACCACTGTTCTTCTCTCAAAGTGAGAGTTCAAGTTTCTCAACTATACAGAACAACCGGTAATATAACTATTTTATAAATTCTAACTTTAAGCTATTTTAAATGTGACAAAAGCTTCTCAACTGAATAATACAGTAGTAACATTTCGCATATATATTCTGCATTTAATTTTCTCCCCGAGTGTCATTTATATTTGTTACTGTTGCTCAGGGGTATTTGAATTTTTTCCACTTCTTCAAAGGATAAATTTCCAATTTTTATATTTCCACTTCGCACTATGTTCTTTGTCTTTTCGGAATTTATTTCCAAACCTCTAAGAAGTAAAAATTTTAAACTTGTTCTACAGGTTTATTATGTATCAGTAGTATGAAAAGGCATATGACTCGGTTAAGAGAGAAGTTTTATATGATATTCTTATTGAATTTGGTATTCCCAAGAAACTAGTTCGATTAATTAAAATGTGTCTCAGTGAAACGTACAGCAGGGTTCTTATAGGTCAGTTTCTGTCAGATGCGTTTCCAATTCACTGTGGGCTTAAGCAAGGAGATGCACTATCACCTTTACTTTTTAACTTTCCTCTAGTCTAGAGTATGCCATTAGGAAAGTCCAAGATAACAGAGAGGGTTTGGAATTGAACGGGTTACATCAGCTGCTTGTCTATGCGGATGATGTGAATATGTTAGGAGAAAATCCACAAACGATTAGGGAAAACACGGGAATTTTACTGGAAGCAAGTAAAGAGATAGGTTTGGAAGTAAATCCCGAAAAGACAAAGTATATGATTATGTCTCGTGATGAGAATATTGTACGAAATGGAAATATAAAAATTAGAAATTTGTCTTTTGAAGAGGTGGAGAAGTTCAAATATCTTGGAGCAACAGTAACAAATATAAATGATACTCGGGAGGAAATTAAACTCAGAATAAATATGGGAAATGCCTGTTATTATTCGGTTGAGAAGCTTTTATCATCCAATCTGCTGTCAAAAAATCTGACAGTTAGAATTTATAAAACAGTTATATTACCTGTTGTTCTTTATGGTTGTGAAACTTGGACTCTCAGTTTGAGAGAGAACATAGGTTAAGGGTGTTTGAAAATAAGGTGCTTAGGAAAATATTTGGGGCTAAGAGGGATGAAGTGACAGGAGAATGGACAACATTACGCAACACAGAAACTGCACGCATTGTATTCTGCACCTGACATAATTAGGAACATTAAATCCAGACGTTTGAGATGGGCAGGGCATGTAGCACCCAGAAATGCATATAGAGTGTTGGTTGGGAGGCCAGAGGGAAAAAGACCTTTAGGGAGGCCGAGACGTAGATGAGAAGATAATATTAAAATGGATTCGAGGGAGGTGGGATATGATGATAGAGAATGGATTAATCTAGCTCAGGATAGGGACCGGTGGCGGGCTTATGTGAGGGCGGCAATGAACCTCCGGGTTCCAGTAAGTAAGTAAGTAAGTAAGTAAGTAAGTAAGTAAGTAAGTAAGTAAGTAAGTAAGTAAGTAAGTAAGTAAGTAAGTAAGTAAGTAAGTAAGTAAGTAAGTTTACATCTTATGAGGATGTTACCCCAGAAAGCCATTGTTTCAGATTTGGGTCTAATATTGTGAAATTGCAGTAGGCCTATATTATTTTTCTACTTTCTCAAGATTATATGAAACCATTTGAAGTTAATGCTCGAAGATGCCTTATCATCCGCAAATTTGTATAATGTTTAACATTTTATCATTTAATTTTAAATTATTGGATGGCATATTTAATTTATATTTAATCGCGTTATCATTATTTGTGTGTCTAGTGCCTATCCACTTCACTTGGTTGATTCGCGTTCCGTATATTGTAGATGGATGACAGAACTGTGACCCATTTTCAAGTTGTATACCACTTCGGCAGGCTTCGCTATGCATGATGTGTATCTGTGAAAAGTTATGTCGTCTACTAGGGTGAGTGTCTATGTAAGTGTAGTGTATGGAATGAGTGATGATGATAAAGATGAAGAGAAATGGAGAAACCCGGTGCCGGCACGTAGCTTACTTCTGTCGAATAGCACCAAGGGGGCCCACCAGGCTTAACGTCCTCGTCCGAAGGAAAAATCATTATCAACAGTGACATATATCTTCTCTTCATATAAAGTACGAAGTTGTGCACTGCCATCTTTCCTAGTCCCGAGATAGAAATTTTACACGAAAATCTCTAACTCAACCGGAACTCGAACCCGGGCCGACTAGTCTGGAGGCAGACACGCTACCACAGAGCTAACTAGGCGAACTGAGTCATCAGTATGCATGCTATGTGTTCATTTAAAAATTTCCCACCTTGAATCATTTTAGATGTGCAAGAGGTAAGATGTTTACGTTAATTTAATTTTCGTGGTGGAAGTTCAAAACCATAGGCTAGCTGATAGAATTTTCTGTTCCACCCCTTCACCACCCACACTATTTCTAAATTTCAAATTGTACCCCCAACTTCAGACACACCATTTTAAAGGAAATTATAAATCCTAGCCACCTACAAAATAATGATAATAATTCGGTTCATCTTTTCTGAGATAAAGCCAGAAACGCAACATTAAATGAAAAACAGTAATATGATTGTATGGGTATTATGCATTGTTATCAAAACTTCAAATTGTGTTCCTTTGTTTAATAAACAATAATATGAAAGACTAGAGAATGCTGGGTTTGCAGTGAAAGACCTGCCCTTGGGCAGAACACTATGAATGAATGAAGTCCATTTTCGAATTCTTGCCGCATTTTTATAAATATTTCTAGGGGAATCTGTCTGAATTTTTTTTAGTTATCTTAACTTTGAGTTCATGCATAGGCTATCTTCTGATGGCGTTTTGTAAACTTGAGTTTTTAATAACCGCAGAGAAAAAAATCAAGTAGCGTTAAATCCGGCGATCTTGTCGAGCTTTCTTGAGCACCTCTTCTTCCGTTCCATCTCCCCGGCAATCTTCCATTCAACCCCTCTCTCATAGGAACTGTAGGCTAAATGCAGAAGGGTTCTGTCATGTTATAAACGCAGATTTTCCACATTAAACATTATGTTTCCAACTTCAATGACATGGTTTTCTAGTGATTGGGTGATGGATGAATCTACAGGTTGATCCGTTTGGGTATGCATAAAATAAAAACACTGTAAAACATTTATTACTGAACTTTATTTGTTGAAACTTTGTGCATACAACACTGAAAGATGGGAGATTCCTCATAGCTCAACATTACCCCCATTGCCCACCCTGCACAACTCATAACTGTGATGCAATTCAGTCCATGTCCGTTGTAACACAAGAGGGGTGATTTGTTGAACATCTTGAGTAATTTTTACTCTCAGATCATCAATATTCCTGGGTTTCTGCAAACAGATAATTTCTTTAACAAAACTCCACCCGAAGAAGTCAGGAAGGGTCAGATCTGGGGAGTTTGGGGACCAAGCCAAGAGATAGCTGCTTCTCGTACTGGTTTCGCCTGCGACTTCCTGCATGTTTTTTTAAACACAGAACCTGTTTCTACAAATATTCGATACCACAACATTATGGAATCGTATTTAGGTACATTACGCACACCTTACTCATGTCGAAATTTCCTTTGAACTCTTTTAACACTCTTAAATTTAGCATACCAAAGAACACTTTGTGCCCGGTGTTGATTTGTAGTAGCCATTTTAATCATCTACGATCTTCATTTGTCCTTTCAGATTATGCACTGTTGATTGTCATAATATGGAAACTCTCATCTTTTAGTCATAATATAACCAGTAATAAAATTTTCCTACTATCGTAATAGATTTATAATAATAAATTAAAATTATCCATATCCAAACGGATCAGACTGTATTACGTTGCATAAAAGTTGTAAATACCGTTGGCCAGTCAGGTTTTCTTCAATGAAAATGGGCCCGATTGCCTCAATCCCTAGAATACCAACGTTGACCTTCTCAAGGAACTGTATACTGTTCTCCCGAAACACACGTGCATTTACATCGCCCCAGTACCTGTAATTATTGTGTCTGTTGAGAACCATTAAAAAGTCAATTCATCACTGAAACAAATATTTTGTAATATATTTGTATCATCTGTGATTTTCTGACTCATTTCCTCACAAAATTGAATACTTGTATCAAATTCACAGAGCGCTTCACAAATTTGTAGTTTGTAAGGACAAATCTTATTTGATTTTAGTGCCTTATGTGCTGAGCCCACAACAATGTGGGTGTGCTGAGCTACAAACTTATGTTTGAATCTATTGCAAAATGACCTATAACTTCAACTTGAGCTACTTCATCCAGAACCTTTAGTTGCTGATTGCTATTAGACACTGAACCATTTTCGAAAAATGTTTGCACCAAATCGATTACATAGCAATGGCTTACATTATTTACCGGAGTATTATTCGTTAAAAACTCGAACCTACGAACGCAACGATTTTCACTACAATAAATTATATTTATTCGCTAGTTTTCATACTCTCTCTAGCTATCATAATATTAATACTCGATCACAACGCGATAACACGCTAGAAATTCCACTTCACACATCATCTCTGTATTCTTCATCTTTTACTGTTGCTACCTCTCGTCACTGGAACTCTCTGCCGCCTGAAGTCAAGGGCTGCCGAACATTGAAATAATTCAAATCCAAGTTAGAAAATTATCTTATGACGAGTTGCCAAACTAACTTACTATTATGACAAGTGTTGTATTGCATGTTTCCACGTATTCAAATTTTTTATGTTCTAGTGATATTTAACTTATTTTATATTTTTGTTTTCATATTTTCCGATAATGGTATATCTATAATGTGATAAGTTGAGCTATATATAATCATAATTTTCCTTACTGTGTGTACTTAAAATATTGTATTCATTGTGTGCTTTGTACTGCACTATTTTATTATTATTATTATTATTACTATTCTTATTTATTATTATTATTATTATTATTATTAATAATTGTCTTATTTTTTATACTTTGTATGTCTCATTTATTTTGACCTGCTGTTCACATTTTATTATGCTTTTTTCTTTCTTTCTGTATGTTATATATTATGTCTGATTTCTACTTACTTGTTGTTTACATTTTATTATTATTATTATTATTATTATTATTATTATTATTATCTATGTATAAAAATTGCAGTGTACTTTGTAAATTTGTAGTGTTTTTTGTAACGCAGTTTTACTCCTGATTGAGTGTTAGAGAAGGCCGTATGGTCATAACTCTGACAGGTTAAATAAATTATTATTATTATTATTATTATTATTATTATTATTATTATTATTATTATTATTACTATAAAAATTGATAATGCCTGTTCTCTTTTCTAAATCACAAACCACGGGACTGTTGCAAAACTGTTTTTCGTTTTATTTAATACACACAGTAATAAGCACAGTACCTTCATAGGAGTGGTCAAATATAAACTGAACTTTACAGGTAAGCAACATCACATTTATTAGGCCGGGTGCACATGGAATCAGACGCGGGACGTATCTTGGCGACACGACGTTTTGCTTCATAGTGTTGTTTCACAACGACTCGCGACAACTTAACACCAGAGTCCATGGATATCCAGAGTACCGCAATTCTTTGCGCCGGAAATGTCGATAAATCAGCGAATGTTATTCCAGCGCGTGCTATTTGTCATATATAGTTGTATGGAGAATTAATTCAGAGTCAAATATTTTTAATTTTAAGGACTACGAACACTGGCCTAAATTGAGTTTTATTTTAAATGTTCCTATCTCAAGTGTATTGAAATGGAATAACAATGTCGGCCGACTAGCTGATTGCGCTACTCTGGGTATCAATGGACTCTGCTTAACACTTTCTGCTCGTGACAACAAATCTGCTGATTGTGTGGGTTTGGAAAATTTCCCAAGCCTAGAAAATGCCGTTAATGGATGAGGACGATGTGCTTTTGTGGTGACTGTCACTATTTTTGAAGAATAAAAGCAGACTAAAAGTAGATTTCGTGTAGATCAATGGAATAAAAGATGTGATATAAATTGGCCCATGCAAGAACTGAGAAGTTACGAGAAACGTTAAAAAAATTTCACTAGAATGAGAATCGCTACTTTTGAGTATGAACTAATTGTATGCATTAACTCAGGCATGCCAGAAATCAGACTCTAAGGGTGCTATGCATAGACATTTCGCTATCCCGCGCTACGAGCGTGCTAAACTAGCCCCGGCTATCGACTGATTACTTGTACAGGATTCATATCATATCATATCATATCGCTAACACTGGTTTATGAATACGAAAAACGCTAGTTCGCTGATCATCCACCGGAAGCCCGCGCTAAGAATTTCTATGAATATGGCCTTAAATGTGCAGTTTTGTGCGCGGATCGCCGGTCTGTGCAGAGTGCGTCATTCGAGTGTTGCTCTTACCCTTTCTTAGCTGGAGGGATGTGCAATAATCTATTCTGCGTTTCTAGGGTTGGATTAAATAGGCATTTGGACATTATAAACATACTTAGTAGAAGGAAAAAAAACACGGTATTATCAGTGTCTATACTTGACAATTATAATACAAGAAACTTTAGGCTTACTCAGTTATACTTCACAAAGTAGTGTTTTGTAAAGCATAATTTATTAATATGATTTTTATATAATATTTGAAGAAAAAAATATTACAGTAATTTCTAAACAACAAGTATTTCATTTTACGTAGTAGGTACTAATTATTTTAATGTAAAAGACCATACTCTTTCATTGTTCATCGAGCATTATTATTTATTGGGACCATTGGTACACAAATGTTGAAGAAAATATTATACTCCCAATTTAATTACATGCAGTAGGACATTGTGAAGTTTTTACACTGAAATAATTTCCTTGCTGTATGTCAATATAAATTAACATTAATATTAATAAAGGATATAAATTAAGCTTAGAATTTAAATTCACATATAGTTTATTTGGAAAACGTTGAGAGCAAGTATCGACAAGTTGGAAGCGTTACTGAAATAAATTAAAAGTGTAGCTCACAAGCTGTAAAGCGACGATATTCTATTTATGTCAGGTTTAAAGATTTATTAATGTAAGTGTATTAGCATAATATAGTGACGTGAGATGGAAAATTTGCCATTATATATTTTTCCAGAAAATTTTTCCGCCTTGTAAATAGTTGCTTTCTTCGCTCCTTACAACCTCAAGAGCCTCACATGTATTCCTCACTATATTCTTATCACTTACCAGCTTATGAAATGAAAGTCGTAAGTCGTCTAATCTTTGATGGCAGTGTTAGTACAGACTCCGAAACAATGCCATTGTCAAGTTCGTTTTGCCGTGAGAGTACTGATTAAGAAATAATATCATATTTTGAGAACTTTACTAATCTGACCTAAACTGTCACAAGACAAGACACAAGACACCTCGACATGGGCTGATGAAAGCCTTTCATTTAAAATAATTATTGTTGGATGAGGAAAACATTATAACAATTATGTTATATGATTCTAATTTCTCTTCTTCGTTATCTGTGAACTCACTTTATTTATCATAACTCATTCACAGACACAGCCAAATCAGCACCCGTACTGAAACTGCATTACTGAAAGAAAAGCTTATATGCTGTTGCAGGTCTGTATAGCCCTGTCGCGTTCCCCTCCAAGGCGATTCACTCCCTCCAGATAAGGGAATAGAAAGTGCACATCGCACAGAGACAAGTGCACAATGTCCGCGACTGCACAATGTGCAGGGTTTTGGCATGCCTGCATTAACTCAATAATGAGTGATAGTATAGAGCAGAGAAGTATACCTACTACAAATTAATTATTATTCCCTGGTGCTTTCACTTGATTTCAATTTCCTCTCACATTTTAGAAACCACAGAGTCACAACAATAGTCCACGGGATACTGATAAATATCCAAAGATTGTACACACAGAGATATGACCTAAGGTGTTAAAGTGTATATAAATAAACTTAAAAAAAATCGGACAATTCTATGACAACAGAACTCCAGTCACACTAGGCAAACAAGAGATTTGTTTTCTAGTAGACACAGTAATAGCACAGTATCTTTATAACACGGTCTAATATTAACTAAACTTTAATTTATTGATTGATAGCCTGCGTTTCTGGTCCTATCTCATAAACGGGTGGACCGAATTAATTTTTTTTTTTGGTAAACGGATAGGGTTTATCATCCCCTTTAAAATGGTGCGTCTAAAGATAAGATTTGGGATTTGAAATTGAGGGGCTCAATGGAAAAGGAGCTCATGCCACAAGAATTAATTTTGTAGGGGAAACATTTGTTCCACCGAGATTCTCTCTCTTCAAGTGAAGAAGATGCATTTATAAATGCTTACAATGTCCGTTAGACATAAGCCATAAGACTGGAAGTTCATAAAATAGATCCTAGATGACAAGATCTGTCGGATTATCGAAGAAACTAAAATCAATAGGAATATGACACGGGCCCCTTTTCCACTGGTCCCCTCAATTCAGAAATGGGGGTGTGAGTGAAGGGGTAGATTAGAAAATTCAAAGAACAGTGATTTTGAACTTCCTCTCTCGAAAACTAAATCGACGTGTGTTTTTCCTGAAAATCGTAAAATTATTCAAGGTGGGAAGTTTTGAAATGAACACTCAGTAAAAAGAGCAAGACTAAGCGTGCACCACCACCACCACCACCATCAATAATAATAATAATAATAATAATAATAATAATAATAATAATAATAATAATAATGTCAAGTGGAAGTGCGAAGTATTAAAGTAATCACGACTTATTACATTCAAATTGCCTCAGTTTCATTTTATTCTTCTGAGAAAAATATTCCGAAATTATTAGCGATGATATAACCTGTAAATAATTTCGAAACATTAAAAAAATTGAACATCAACATACTATGGTTAAAAAACTGAAAATTTACTCAGCATTAGAAATAATTAGCGTACGCAGAATATACCGGCGTTTCGGAAAGTACAGATACCACCCATTTCCTCAAATTATTAACATGTGTATTTCTTCTTTAACAGCGAATTTTAAATATTTTTGCGAAACACTATTGAAATTACTACAGCTCTTACCAAAAGTTTAAGGACACCCCTCCATTAGTGATGATTCACTCTTGTCTTTATACTTATGTGAAACCCCCTGATGTTTATACAGGGACCAAATGCCTATGAAAAGTGAAGTTTGTATTGCAAACCCAGTCTGTCTATCTTCCAAACTGTAGATTATAAAATATAACAAAATTTTTTAAACTTATTGAAAAATTACATATTTCGTAGGAAGAAAAATTAATTACTCCAGAATGGGTTGACTTAGATCCGTGAATTTTGGTATAGAGTTAGATATATCTGGAAGAAGCCTTGTGCAATCATGGATTGTTGTTTTAAAAAATTTGTGACAGTTCGTGCAGGCATTGTATTCCAGATTGTTTTGTTTTTCCTTTAGGAAAAATTAACATTTTCTAAAATTCTCTTGAGCTTGAAATTCGCTGTAAACGGACCCGGATCTGCCACTGCCATTTACATCATAACATTGTGAGTTTGTAACACTGGTCAATCAGCGTATTACCTCCATTTTTAGTAATGAGCTTTGGAGTTTGCTACAAGTGTGGAAAGGTTGGATTTCTTCCTTGAAAAAAAAAAAAATGAAAATAGGTAAAAATTCAGTTACATGAAGTCGCAGATTATTGGGATGTGGAAGAATAACTGGAGATAATCTAACTCCATTCCAAAATTCAATGATCTAAGTCAACCCATTGTGAAGTAATTTATTTTTTTTGCTACTAAATATGTAATTATTCAATAAGTTTCAAAACAGACAAATTGTTATGTAATCCACAGTTTGAAAGATAGACAGATTGGGTTTGCAGTAAAAACTTCACTTTTCACAGGCATTTGGTCCCTGTATAAACATCAGAGGGGTTTCACATAAGTTTAAGGATAGGAGTGAAACCGCTTATGGAGGGGTGCTCTTAAACTTTCGGTAAGAGCTGTATTTTAACTAATTTTAGGTAATTTTATAAAGTATTATCCCTCAGAATTTATCTGCTAAAGGGAATTATAAACCCTAGCCGCCTACAAAATAATAATAATAATAATAATAATAATAATAATAATAATAATAATTACAATTTATAAAACAGTTATAATACCGGTTGTTCTTTATGGTTGTGAAACTTGAACTCTCACTTTGAGAGAGGAACATAGGTTAAGGATATTTGAGAATAAGGTGCTTAGGAAAATATTTGGGGCTAAGAGGGATGAAGTTACAGGAGAATGGAGAAAGTTACACAACACAGAACTGCACGCATTGTATTCTTCACCTGACATAATTAGGAACATTAAATCCAGATGTTTGAGGTGGGCAGGGCTTGTAGCACGTATGGGCGAACCCAGAAATGCATATAGAGTGTTAGTTGGGTGGCCGGAGGGAAAAAGACCTTTAGGGAGGCCGAGACGTAGATGGGAAGATAATATTAAAATGGATTTAAGGGAGGTGGGATACGATGATAGAGAATGGATTAATCTTGCTCAGGATAGGGACCAATGGCGGGCTTATGTGAGGGCGACAATGAACCTCTGGGTTCCTTGTAAGTAAGTAAGTAAGTAAGTAAGTAAGTAAGTAAGTAAGTAAGTAAGTAAGTAAGTAAGTAAGTAAGTAATTCGGTTCATCTTTTCTGAGATAAAGCCAGAAACGCAACATTAAATGAATAACAGTAATATGATTGTAGGGGTATTATGCATTGTTATCAAAACTTCAAATTGTGTTCCTTTGTTTAATAAACAATAATATGAAGGACTAGAGAATGCTGCCCTTGGGCAGAACACTATGAATGAATGAAGTCCAATTTCGAATTCTTGCCGCACTTTTATAAATGTTTCTAGGGGAATCTGTCTGAATTTTTTTTAGTTATCTTAGCTCTGAGTTCATGCATAGGCTATCTTCTGATGGCGTTTTGTAAACCTGAGTTTTTAACAATTCCAGAGAAAAAAATCAAGTAGCGTTAAATCCGGCGATCTTGTCGAGTTTTCTTGAGCACCTCTTCTTCCGTTCCATCTCCCCGGCAATCTTCCATTCAACCCCTCTCTCACAGGAACTGTAGGCCTTTAATGCGGAGGGGTTATTTCATATTGTAAACGCAGATTTTACACATTAAACATCATGTTTCGAACTTCAATGACATGGTTTTCTAGTGATTGGGTGATGGGTAAATCTATAGGGTGGTTGCAACAATCAGACTAAACCAGCGTTTCTCAAACTATGGTCCGCGGACCACCTGTGGTCCTCGAGGTCTGCCCTTGTGGTTCTTCAAAAAGACAGAAGAAAAAAATAAAATTCAAACGAATTGCGTATCACACTAATAGCTGAAAATCTCAGAGTTTGGAAATGACACATGGCAATCGCCTTTCACTTTTTCTTTCAATACTGACATTTAATGAAATTTATTACCCTACCTGTCTACCGACTTCCCACTCTACTCTCAACAACAAAGGAGGAATTTGAAGCACTATGAACGTGGTGTTCCTCGCCATCTTTTCCCTGCACATCTGGCGTCTGTAACCCAGCCAGGGACCACACGAATTCATAACAGAGGACCAAAGTACCAAACCTTATCATGTATTTATGACTTTCTTTATAGCTTTGCCGACACCCAGTCTGCACATTGAAATGGTCACGTACTGTACATCGTAGACCAATAATACAACTCTGAGATCATAATTTGAAACTTATTTTCCAAGTAAATATGACGAATTTTCATGGGTTCGTGATTGCTTCCATTGCGATATTGAAACTAACAAGCTTTCATTGAGTGAAAGAGAGCAGTTAATTGAACTCTCGAAAGACACCGAACTTAAAATGAAATTTGAAGCGGAAGGTATGGTTAATTTCTGGACCTCATCAGAAGTGAAAAGAGAATATAGTGAACTGTAGAACAGTGCTTTAGAGATTATAATTCAGTTTGCTTCTACGTATCTGTGTGAGAAAGGGTTTTCATCACTAACTCTAATAAAAACAAAGTACCGAAATCGACTCGATGTATGTGACGATCTCCGACTTAGGCCTTACGTACTGTAAATTCAATCTTCACTTCTGCTCGATCCGAAAAGATAAAATTACTCAGACATACTATCTACTATCCGTCCAAGTGGTTATGTCGTAGGGTCGTAGAAAGAGAGGAAATCACGTGACAGTTAATTACTTAACGAGGCCCTTTTATTTCAGTTATTTTAAACAGTTGCATAATATTACGTAGACGTCCAATTCCCAACAGAAATTAATGTTCTCAGAAAAGAGCTCAGACAGCCCAGCCACTAGCTGGCGAATAAAAGCTAGTGGGGGGGGGGAAACCGGGATGCGATATAGGCAAATGGACGACAGTACCTGTGCGAAAATGATTCAATATTGAATGCTCTTTCGTCACTGGAAAACGCGAATATATTTTTGGAACGTACTGTTTACTATGACCGTAAGGCTACTATGACTGTATATGCGGTCTTGGATCTGTGTGGAGGACGGTTGAACTTCATTAGTAGAAGGGGTGGGAGTGAAGTACATTCAAAAACTCAGGAACAATAACAATTGAAGTAAAATAAAATGTTGTTCCTGTATAATTTGCCTGCATTTATATTTCAAAATAGTGCTTTCCCCATTTGGCAAAATACTTTTGTATCCCACGTTGTTACGTAATAAATTCCAGGAATGCAACCAGATGAGAAGAGATGTAAAGTAATGATTGTAGACTGAACCTTCAATAGAGACAAAACTAACTCATCGTCGCTGGTCAACGTTTTAATCTAGCGGGTTCGGTGCATAATACTCAAAGAACATGAGTGCGAATTGACTGTGGTCCATGCTATTGGTGTAAAATTGATTTCGTCTCTTCATTAGAACCGATGCGACTGTTGGAAGAAGGAATTTTAAGTTTCTCTTGCTCTCCCTCCCTGTCTTTGTACAATGGAAGGAAGACCTTGAGTGAAGAGGCGGGCTCTAGGTGCGAGCTACGCCACGTTAAATTATAATGAACCACCTCACACTTGATTTCTGGACCGCCTGCCGAGCCGAGCTACGGACAGAGCCCATATAAGCCGCGGCGCGCAGTTCTTGAATTATCGCTCAGCGATTATCAAAGCTCGCACGTTGTCTTTAATTTGAGGGGAAATAATAATTTTTATACCACTTTAACGTAATGTAGGCCGCTACTTAATAGCTTATAGTTAGAGATGGTGGATTTTCGCAATCACGATAAATGCAAATTGTGTCCAAATGCTGACACAATACGTATTATTTTTGTTTAAAAGCATGTTAAGTACAGGGACATAATTTATTTTTACTTCAATTTTTATTGTACCTGAGTTTTTGAATGTACTTCACTCCCACCCCTTCTACTAAGCAAGTTCCAACTCCACACAGAACCAAGACCGCAGAGAGTAAGCAGTACTGAGTTACTGAGTATAGTACGTTCCAGAAATATGTTCGCGTTTTCCAGTGACGAAAGAGCTTTCAATATTGAATCATATTTTCGCACAGGTACTGTCCGTTTCCCTACGTCGCATCCCGATTTCCCCCACCTGCTTCTGCTCGCCCCTCTGTAATAGCTGGGCTGTCTTAGCTCTTTTCTGAAAACATTAATTTCTCTTAGAAATTGGAAGTTTACGTAATATTATACAGCTGTTTAATTTAACTTAAATAAAAGGGCCTCGTTAAGTAATTAACTGTCACGTGATTTCCTCCCTTTCTACAATCATGCGGCATAACCACTTGGACGGACAGTAGTTAGCATGTCTGAGTAATTTTATATTTTCGGGTCGGGCAGAAGTGAAGATTGAATTTACAGTACGTAGAGTAGGTACAGAATTATTTCAACATGAGTTACTAGTACGAAGGACGAAACTGGCAATTGGAATTAGATGCAATAGTCTATAGTGCGATAATATGCACAAAAGAACTGAAGCCTGTATCGAAATGAACGGCCACCATTTTCAAAATTGTGATTAAATATTCATATTATGATTATTTTTCAATTTAACTTCTTTCTCTATATTGTACGCTAATGTGCTGTAGACAGTATAATATACACTGCATAATGAATACGTTAGCATGGATAACTCACTTCGTGAGTAAAAACACTTATTCTTAATACAGTACTGTACTTTGATTAAAGAAAAACCTAATGAAAATTATCAAACTCAAAATCGCAATATTTCCTAGTTTACGTAAATGCATGAACTACTTTTCTTCCTTCCTATACCTAGTAGAGTGATTTGTGTTTTACGCCAGTCTTGGAGAGGGGAGCAAGCGGTGTTTCCGGTTCTCTAAAGGTATAGACAGGTTAATATTAAAAATGTTAGTAAAAATAAAATGATGTCCCTGTACAAGGTGGACCAAAGAAACGGATGATTTTAATTTGTTGGTGGTAGTACATGGATTATTTTAATAGGTTCAGATTCATTGTCATTGTTTAGTCCAGCGTTTCTCAAACTTATTTGAAGTGGGGACCACTTTTTTAAGTCAGAACAGTTTCGCGGACCACCTTACTCTTGTTCCCTTCGAAAGCAAATTTATTATTTTTGTAGCATATTGTAATACCAATATACTTATATTTTAAAATAGAATGAATTAATTAAAATTAATTTAATTCAATTAATTTTATATTAGTATTAATTAATTAAATTAATGTTAATAGAAGAAAATTCATTTTCATTTTTTTTAATAATTCAAGGTATTAGGGTTTAGATAATCTTTAATTAACTAAAAAAATAAATAAATGTTGGTACTCACATTGCACAGTTGTTCTATACTTGGATGTATGCTGGCAAGCTTAGGCCTACTCTTTTATAGAGTAGGTACAGAATTATTTCAACATGAGTTACTAGTACGAAGGACGAATCTAGTAATTGAGATTAGGTACAATCGTCTATAGTGCGATAATATTGCACATTAGAATTGAAGCCTGTATCGAAATGAATGGTCACCATTTTCAAAAATGTGTTTAAATATCCATATTATGATTATTTTTCAATTTAACTTCATTCTCTATATTGTACGCTAATGTGCTGTAGGCAGTATACTATACACTGCATAATGAATACGTCCACATGGACAGTCAGTTCGTGAGTAAAAACACTCATTGTTAATACTGTACTGTATTTTGATTAAACAAAAACCTAATGAAAACGATCAAACTCAAAAGTGCGATATTTCCTAGTTTACGTATATGGATGAACTACTTTTCTTCCCTCCTATACCTAGTAAAGTGATTTGTTTGTATATTACGCCAGTATCATCGAACTCCAGTCGTGGAAGGGGGTAGCAAACGGCGTTGATCCAGAGGTATAGCCAAGTTAATATTAAAAATGTTAGTAAAATAGAATGATGTCCCAATATAATTATATGAAGGAAGGTAAAGTTTTATTATATGCAGACGATACCTCTATTACTGTTTGTTCGGAGTCTTGTAATGATTTGATAAATAAAGTTTACATAGCTATATCTCTCCAGTTCAAAACGCGGTGTGATTATAACAAATTAATTGTTAATATTAATAAGACTGTATGTTTAAAATTTGTTAATAGACCTATGAATATACATTTTTCCATGTCAATTGGGGATATATTGACCCAAAGCAACACAGTACTAAATTTTTTGGCATAATTATGGATAATCTACTGACTTGGAACGAGCATTCTAAAAAACTTTGTTCTGCTAATTTTGCTGTTTTGCAACTGAGAGACACACTAAACACCAAAATATTGATTTCAATTTACTGTTCACTTGCTTATGCATATCTCAGTTATGCCGTTTTCTTATGGGGTAACTCTACCAATTCTAATAGGATATTTATTGCACAAAAAAGAATTATACGATCCATTTTTAAATTAAAGAGTTTTGACTCATGCAAACTTTATTTTAAACAATATAACATTTTAACATTTCCATCCATTTATATTTACAAATGCCTAATTTTCTTAAAACAGAATGCGAATAAATACAATAAGAATTTAGATTTTCATAATTATAATACACGAAATGCACATCTGTTTTCAATAAAAAATCATAGACTTGTGAAATATGAAAAATCGCCTGCCTATACTGGCATTGTGTTTTTTCAATAATTATTTATCATTGCAGATACAAACTTTACCTTATACAAAATTTAAAGTGAAAGACAGATTTTATCTAATCAAACTTAGTATTCAGTAAAAGAATTCTTAAATCACAAGTTATGATAGCCTATATGCAATACTACTTGATTATATTACTTACTTATTGGCTTTTAAGGAACCCGGAGGTTCATTGCCGCCCTCACATAAGCCCGCCATTGGTCCCTATCCTGAGCAAGATTAATCCATTCTCTATCATCATATCCCACCTCCCTCAAATCCATTTTAATATTATCTTCCCATCTACGTCTCGGCCTCCCTAAAGGTCTTTTTCCCTCCGGCCTCCCAACTAACACTCTATCTGCATTTCTGGATTCGCCCATACGTGCTACATGCACTGCCCATCTCAAACGTCTGGATTTAATGTTCCTAATTATGTCAGGTGAAGAATACAATGCGTGCAGTTCTGTATTGTGTAACTTTCTCCATTCTCCTGTAACTTCATCCCTCTTAGCCCCAAATATTTTCCTAAGCACCTTATTCTCAAACACCCTTAACCTATGTTCCTCTCTCAAAGTGAGAGTCCAAATTTCACAACCATACAGAACAACCGGTAATATAACTGTTTTATAAATTCTAACTTTCAGATTTTTTGACAGCAGACTGGATGATAAAAGCTTCTCAACCGAACAATATCAGGCACTTCCCATTTATTCTGTGTTTTATATTACTTATTTTAAATGTATTTTAACTTGTAGTGTTTTTAAATTTTATTGTGTCTCTTATTTATTATGTAATTGACGTGTACATCCATGTATATGGTCATGTATAGAATAAACAATCAATCAATCATAAGACATTATTTTATTTGAAACAAATCTCTTAGTAATCGAATTCTATCATAAGATAGGCTACCGTACAGCACACATTTCTACATTGCATTACTCTCAGGTAAACATGACTAAGTTTGCATGTAAAAATTACTGTTATCATTACAACTGCACAGTGCACTACTGCATAATGTTTAAAGTGTGTCCCATTTATAGTGTCTCACTCGATCCAGACATTCCTTTGTCAATCTTAAACACAAGTGAAGTGTTGAATAACGAGTGATTCCTTTTTCATTTCATCTATAGATGCAGGCTCTGTCTGAAAAAACCCTAGATCATATATGTAACAGATATGTCGGGGTTATAGGCTTTGAGGTTAACTTTTGTCAGGTTTACTACGCTGCCATCTAGTTGTTACATAAGGAGTCACGTCATAATACCCATTTGAATTGCATTAGCGACTGTGCTGCCATCTCGTGTTCGTTTACGGCGGACGGGTGGCGATCCTGGCGGTTGTTCTCTTCAAAGTGCTGCTGATTTTAAAGTAGCGAGGAGTTATCTGTTACATATATGATCTAGGGAAAAACGTTGCCTCATAAGGGCTATATCCATAGAAAAATCTACAGATGTGAGGTCTGACAACCGGGAACCATAACTGAGGTCCTCCTCGTCCAATCCAATGCACATCGAACATGTTACTTAATTTTTCACAAACTCTTATATCATAATATACTATGGACCCATTTAGTTGAAATCACATAATATAATATAATACAGGGTGAATAAAAAATCTGGAACCATATAAATATCTTCCATATGTTTGATTTTCGATTACTATAGGTGTTACCAATATTTGTAAGACAAAATGCTCTACCAGTGACACATTCGATTCTAACTCTCAGCTATCGCAAAAGACGCCATTTTGGATGCAACTTTGACATTTTAAATGGAAAAGAGGTCGTGTAGGTACTCAAAATCATGTGAAATTTTCTGAAAAAAAAAATGGTGCAATCTATTTTGAGATATCTCTAATCGTTTTCAAGTTATTTAAAGATAATTGTCATAATGACACAAACATTAGTTACTGCATCTACAGATATTTTGAAACAATACTACAGTATAGTACTAAGGACACTTTGGAAAAGGTTAAAAATACCTTTTCCAAAGTGTGCAATTCTGGTAATTAACTTTTCCTGCTTTACTGTTTGTTAACCCGTGACAGTTTCAATGCATTGTTGTGATTATTTGAAGCTTTTCTATAACAAATTTCTTGATTTTCGTGATGGCATTATCACAAGAGGAAAGAATTGATATCATTATTCATTCTGGTGGGTTAAGCCACAAAAATATTGCAGCACACTGGACGAACAGCTCCCTGGACACTGGATTGGTTGGCGTGGACCAGTAGAATGGCCAGCCAGGTCTCCAGATTTAACATCCCTTGATTTTTTCTTTTGGGGTTACGTACTGTTCTCCAACCAGGAGATCAACCGTGAAAGGAATGTGCTTACTATTGCCTCATCTATTGGAACGAAGTAGATAAATAATATTACCGTTATAACGCCAGTTTAAAAACCATGCGCTCTCCTGCATATGTTATTTCCTGTATGAAGAGATTAAAAGACCAGGAGATTAACAGTGACCTAATTTTGTAACTAGGGTAATATCAATATGTCTGTATCAATGTTATGGTTTGTGCTGTGAGAGCTAGCCAATAGAGATAAAAGTACCCACGTGTGTGACCTTATGACATCAACATTCATTCACAGCATTACTCCCGTTCGTCTCATCCGGCGGAGACTTTCTCGTGGTTGGAGCACAGTAAAGAGCTTGGTACATGAAGAGAAAATTGAGAATGTGGAACATTTAAAGAACCGTAGGCCTATCATTGAAGCCTGTGCTAAGTCACCCTGGAAATGCTACAAAATGTTCTCTCTGAGTGGAAAACACGTCTACAAATGTGTATTGTCGAAAATGGATAACATATTGAGCACATTTTCTATTTTCCTTTTGTGTCATTGTAACAGTTATCATTTAATGAATTGAAAACGATTAGAGATATCTCAAAACAGATTGCACCATTGTTAATGCATTCAAACATTATGAAATATACATTATGCTAAAACACTTACACTACCATTATTATCATAAGGACATAATGTTACTAAATATCCTTTCGCCAATTTTCTAAATAACCTTTTATCTCTGATTTGTTTAATATTTTCAGGTAGACTGTTAAACAATTTTAAACCTAGACAAATTATGTTTTGGTGTTACATACATGTTAAAGTTTCTTGTATTATAATCGTGATATTCCCCACTGGAATTATAATCAGTGGTGTTACTATATACATATTCGATATATTTTAAAAAATACACATCGTATACTGTCAAAATTTTGTAATATTCAAAATAGTTTCTACACGAACACCTAGGTGCTATTTTAAAAATACAACGTAGAATGCGCTTTTGAATCAGAAATATATTTTGTATTATGGGATCTGGTTCGATCCTCGGTAAATCCCCGATTTATAACTTGTGTTGGACAAGCCCATGGATCAGGTAACACAGGAGTTTTCTCTGAGAGCTCCGGTTCCCTGTGGTATCCCATCATCATCATCATCATCATCATCATCATCATCATCATCATCATCATCATCATCATCATCATCATCATCATCACCTCATGACGGGTGTAGCGTAGACCAGCCTCATATGGCGAACCCTGGGCAACGACTCTGTCGATAAATTGGCTTACATAACTGGCTTCATATGGATGAATGACGTAAATAAAATACGTGCCATTAGTAAAAAAATAATCATCTTAAAAAGAGAAAAGGAATCCATAGGCTCGCTGTAATTGCGTGAAACGTTTATGCTCTAGAATGGGTGTTATGATATTTTTAGATTGTTACATATATTGATCTACGAGAAATTTCAGACCACTACCAGAGATAGGCCTATAGTAGGCCTATACGGATTTGAAGGCTGGAGAGGAATGCGTAGAGTGATGGATGGTGGGGCGGCTTAGCTGGGCAACTCACTCCATCACCATTTGAGCTTAGTGCTTAGGGATGCTCCATATCCTGTGCTTAGGGATGCTCCATATTCTGTCCGATAAGCACCTCTCTAGGCCCTACCTCTACATAACGTCTACTCCTATGTAAATATAATATGAACAATTGTTTTTAATAACGTTTTGTTTAACTTTTATGTCAACTTTACAATGGAATTAAAACAACAACCGACTTAACTTATGTGACATTTTTAAGCGTTCAAGGGTTTCCATGGCAATATTCCTTCCCCTCTTTTTGTGGCCAATAAGACGATACCGCCGACGAGGGAGCAGTAGGGTCTTAATGGCCACACAGAGAGGGCAAGGATGTTGCCATGACATCTTGAAATTTCTCAAGCCGGTTGTTGTTTTAATTCCACTATAAGTTCACACTGAAGTTTGTATTGTGAATGAAATATCTCTGATGTTATTTATTCTGCTCTTGGTGAGTAATGCCCATCGATGGGCAACTCGTGCTCACAAAGTGTTACAGAACCTTGAAAGAGAGAAAGACAGATGGAGCCTGCCGCAGCATTTACAAGTTGTTTGTAGTTTCGTTGCAAAAGCAGTTCACTACCACGGTGCGCTCTGGTGGTTCATGGAGGTGATCGTGATATTTACTCCATGATATGAATTTCAGAATGACGCATGGTACAATAATTATAGTAATTTTAGACGATCGTATCTAAACACACGTAACAAAATTATATTATTTCCTAGCTTTGTAAGTTAGTTTAATACTGGAAACACTAACTGAATAGAACCTTTTCAAAATACAATAAATATGGCTGCAACACTTATTTATTATTACTAAAGACGAGGGGTTTGTGCCCGGCACGAAAAACACGTTGACTTGACAGGGAGTATAGGTGGACAGGCAGGTGAACAACTACGACCAGTGCAACCAAAATAAATGCAACTACACGCTATCCTTTTGCCTACTTGCCGTCTTATCATAACAACACGAAACGAACACAGGTCTTCATAGTCCAATGCACTGCAGTGGTGAACGAACGTAGTGAGCAGTAGTTACCTACAATGACGGAAACTAAGCAAAGGATGTGAAATTAAGTACTTTGTTGCGGAGATACAGCAGTGATATGTTGCGCATCCAAGCAAACACAATTGTATGTACAGTATGTGAGTATGAAATTACAATATTATGTATGAAGTATTACGTAGAAAGACATTGTAACAGCAGAAAACATAAAGACAATATTGCACGCGCTTTCAAGGTGGTGATTCCCTCAACATCAAAATCTATATCAAATGCAAAATCAGAATTTGCTAAGGATTTATGTGCGTTTATGATTAAAGCAAATATTCTGTTCGAGGATTTTTGAAAAAAATATACCAAGCAGCGCGTTCCGAATCAGACAACTCTCCGTAAAGACTATATATCTGATTGCTATGAAAATACATTGGGTTATATTAGAAGATCTGTCAACGGTAACAAAATATGGGTGTCAATAGATGAAACTACCGATGTAACAGGCAGATTTGTGGCAAACGTAATTGTAGGTGCACTATCAAGAGACGATCCAGGTAAAACCTTTTTATTGATTGCCGATGTTTTGGATAAAGTGAATCATAATTCTAATGAAGTCTTGTTTCATAATTCTGTGTGTCTTTTATGGGCCCTTAAGGTTAGATACGAAGACGTACTACTGTTCGCTACCGATTCTGCCCCCTATATGGTGAAGGCAGCAAATGGAATAAAAGAACGGTATAAGAACATTATTCACATAACGTGCCTTGCTCATGGTCTTCATAGATTGGCTAAGGAGATCTGTGCTATGTTTAGTGGTGTTGACACCTTCATATCTGCAATGAAGAAAATATTTCTTAAGGCGCTGCAAGGATACAACAATTTCGAGACATTGCACCAAGTATTGCCCTTCCACCAAAACCAGTAATTACAAGATAGGGTACCTGGTTAGAGGCTGTCTCATATTATGCAGTAAATTACACTTCAGTTATAAAAGTAATTGATGCTTTAAGTACTGAAAATGCATCTGCCATTAATACTGCCAAATCTCTTATTTCCTCTAAACTGTTTGAAGATATAACGTTCATACATCAAAATCTCGGAACGATACCGGAAAGCATAACACAGTTAGAAACATCTGGTTTGGAAATATCCAAGAGCATAGCAATAATAAAAAAGTGTCAGAAAAAATCAAGAAAGGACCTCCAGGACCTTGAACACAGAGAATAAAGAATAAATAACAGAAAAATAAAACCTATTTAACAATATGTAACATGCTGAATAATGCAACATCATCATTCGATAGAATAGTATACTTGACATATGCACCGTTAACGTCCTGTGACGTTGAAAGAAGCTTTTCGCAGTTCAAAAACTGTTTGAGTGATCGACGACGACGTTTGACATTCGATAATTTAAGAACGTCTGTAGTAGTGCAGTGCAATTCGGCTTGTGATGGCTCTGAAGCTATGGATGAATCATAAAGGTAAGTTTCTTCTTCTAACTATACTAATATTTCAACATATTCCTCATATTTGTATATTGTCATCTGCGAGACCTTAATGGAGTGTTGCATTTGTCATTTTAAGACTGTACTCTTCGCGTGGTTTGTTTACGTCGGAAGTCAACACAGGCACTGGGCATACAGCTATATAACGTCTATGCACACGCAACCTGACGACAAACCGCACAAATCCCTCATCTTTAATTATTACACTGTTTGTTAATATTTCTTACTATATGTCTTATTTCAAACATAGAACGCGAGAATTTACAAGTCTTTATACATTAAAGGGTATTCCTCTGTTCTTAGAAAGGTAATAGTCTGTATTCGCAAACAATCACAAATTCAAGGAAGTAATTTTTACATGTCACGGCAGATGAAATAAACTTATTTCTGAGCACTTTCTGTACATTAAGGGCTTTTACACTTCTTTCTTGTATTAAACTCTGGCTCAAGCACAGACAGTACATATGGAAGTAGAGAGTATAATTGGAAATTCTGACTTAGGCAGCATTACGAACAGTTCCTGATTTCGCTGGAATCTGAGTAGCGTGCTGTTCTGTAGATTTATCAATTCAAGCTATAAACTTTCAGGATCTTCTATCGACTGTAAGCCAAAAAGATTTCAGAAAAATCTCGATTCCTTGTCAATTGTCATTGTTTCTCGAAACTTACCAGTGAATTCTGCTGTAGGTCTTGAAGTGGGGTCTTATATTTGATAAGAAGATTTTCGTATCACTCTTCAAGATAGTTTATAGTCAAAGAAAGTGAAGTTGTCTATGTTCTACATGATACTGCCACA
Source organism: Periplaneta americana (assembly GCF_040183065.1). Lineage (NCBI taxonomy): Eukaryota > Metazoa > Arthropoda > Insecta > Blattodea > Blattidae > Periplaneta > Periplaneta americana. The sequence continues at coordinate 62,467,224 of NC_091130.1, forward strand.
TTTCAAATTTATCCATAAATGCTCTTAGCTAGTTGATCGTATGTCGTGTAATTCTGTAACTCGCACGCACAACGTGGTAACGATATTGGATATCAGTCTCACCTCTTTGATATCCCATTTTTACTTTTAGCTGTTCTAAAGCAGATCTAGACAGTACTTCTTTACTTAAACCTTCATGGTATTTATTTGTAACATAAAATGTCATGCGTAAGAAAGTGTAATAGAACATAATACAAGCTTTACCTCCCTTCTTAATAAAAAAAACTCTCTCTTTCTACTCATCACCAAAGAGAAATGATACGAGGATTATATTTTTTTCCCTTAAAACGAGCCGCCACTTACTGTAGACGTGAGAGAACTTGCATCCCAGTCTAGTATATACAGTCACGAAGCTCAATACGTAGTAAATATGCTTCCATAGATAGTTTCTAACCACTAGGATGGCTACAGACAATGTGAAATAGTACCGGCACAGTCTTATTGTTCCTGGCACCCTCACAACTCAAGCTTCGTGACTGTATATACTAGACTGTGCTTGCATCTTGCAAGAACCGCATACAGCCACTACAGCTAGAACAGAGTCCGTTCTATCTGCACTGAGTTGTGTTGACACTTTGAGAGCACGAGTTGCCTACCCATCGTAATACCAAAATGTTCTGCGCGGGAAAGCCCAAGAACAACCGACCTTTTTTCTTAAACTGATCTGTTAACGCGGTGCTAATGATTTATATCAGTCTCCAGCTGTCTTAATCCTTACAGTCGTTTGATTGCACACTATCTGGAAATAGCTGTAAAGAGATATGTCTAGTTCCAGGAAGCGATCAAAGCAAACGCCTTTCAGAAAGTAAGTCCGCAGGAAACATGGCAGTGAATTACAGAATTTCAAGCACTGAATCCAACTCGTTATGGTGATTTGGATAAATCTGCGATAAATTTTCCTCCTTCGAACCGGAAATCTATTCGTGTTTAATAATCTGGTTCATGACGAGTTAAAACCGGTCTTTTAATTTGAAGCAAGGGCGACCGCTCTACAGGAAGGCAGGAGGGGCTGTACATGTACATCATGCCCACCCGTCTGCTGGTGAGAGGCATCTGATCCAATACGGACGGGCTGCTTTCGTATATTCCTACTGCCGCCGCCGAGTTTCTTACAGTCAGCCGTCAACAGACAGAACAGTGCCAATTTGTGGCTCGGGAGATGAACAATTTTCACACTTTGTGAAGAATGTCACTATTAAGTGGTAGCTCACAACAAGATGTTTTACTGACATTAACACATAAAAGAGAAAGAAAAACAAAGCTGGGAACACTTGCTTGAATGGATTCTGCTGAATAAAGAACGTAACTTATTACATTACAGTTTACTGCAACATGTATGTATGTATGTATGTATGTATGTATGTATGTATGTATGTATGTATGTATGTATGTATGTATGCATGTATGGCCGGTGATGTCAACGAGAGCGCAAGCGTGTCTCATCGTCCGTATGCGCTGTTCAGAGCACGTACGGCACGCAGGTACAAGTCACTGATGAACTCAAGGGTTGTACACTACACATCGAGGAAGAAGTCGTTCAGTAAGTTTTAGGCTGACTGGATTCTTGACTTCTTATGAGTGAAGGAGGAGGTAATGTTCTTTGTCTGATATATGGATAGCATTTAGTTACAAAGAGAAGCAATGTGAAATGCCTGAAAATATTAATAGATGCACATAATGATGTATTGAAATTTCGTTGTTCTGTTGACATTAAATAGTAATAAATAAATAAATAAATAAATAAATAAATAAATAAATAAATAAATAAATAAATATGTTTAGATGTACTGGGGGCAACAGTAACAAATATAAATGATTCTCGGGAGGAAATTAAACACAGAATAAATATGGGAAATGCCTGTTATTATTCGGTTGAGAAGCTTTTATCATCCAGTCTGCTGTCAAAAAATCTGAAAGTTAGAATTTATAAAACAGTTATATTACCGGTTTTTCTATGTGGTTGTGAAACTTGGACTCTAACTTTGAGAAAGGAACAGAGATTAAGGGTGTTTGAGAATAAGGTTCTTAGGAAAATATTTTGGGCTAAGGGGGATGACGATACAGGAGAATGGAAAAAGTTACACAACGTAGAACTGCACGCATTCTATTCCTCACCTGATATAATTAGGTACATTAAATCCAGACGTTTGAGATGGGCAATGCATGTAGCATGTATGGGCGAATCCAGAAATGCATATAGAGTGTTAGTTGGAAGGCCGGAGAGAGAAAGACCTTTGGGGAGGCAGAGACGTAGATGGGAGGATAATATAAAAATGGATTTGAGGGAGGTTAGATATGATGATAGAGACTGGATTAGTCTTGCACAGGATAGGGACCGATGGCGGGCTTATGTGAGGAGGCAATGAACCTCCGGGTTCCGTAAAAGTCATAAGTAAGTAATTAATTATGTACTCTGCAATAATGTTAAAATATGTAAAATTATTTAGTATGGTGTGAAATATGTAATATACCAAATATGTAAAAAATAATGTAAAATAAAATTTATAGACAACATTCCTACACGTGTATCTCGTCAGCATTTGCCTTTTATTCATGCATAAATACACTAGTGGAAAATGAAAAAGGAATACCTGTACAAAGAGACGTAGAAACATCATATTCGCATGGGCACTGATAGAGGGCAATAAATGCAATGATTAAAAGTGCTGTGCTTGGAAGGAGTAGGTACCAAATATTAAGCATGAAAACTTTGAGCTCATAACAACTGCAGTTGAGTTGTGAAAGAGCGGTCTGTTGTTTCGAGCATCGTAATATTTTATTTATTTATTTTTATACTGGCAGAGTTAAGGCCATAGGGCCTTCTCTTACATTCTGCTAGGCCACAGAGTACACAAGCAGTGAAATGTAACAAAAAGTGAAAGAACAAAATACCAACATATTACAGAAAATAATATCATAACACGAGTTGACACTGTAGGAAATGAAAATAATACTATATGCTAATAGAAGAAAAAAAAAAGAGAGTAAACTACAGATCTAAAGACTAGAATATACCACAAGCAACTCAATTAGTAAAAATAGTTAACAGGGAAAACTTAAGGAAGAATGCAACAGATGAAATATAATAAAATAATAAAAAAACGAAATATTTATGCAATAAGTGGATAACCTGGATGGTTATGGTATAAGTGTTACAATAAGATTATCCACGAGTTGGATACAACACTTTATGGCATCTTATCATTATAAATTGTAGCAAATAAATTATGAAATAATTCGTTATCCATTCGGCATCCATAGCTGACAAAATCTTCATAAGTTCGTATCGATTAATTACTCCTGGCATTGGCATTGAATAAAGAGAAATGGATGACCTTGCAGGTATTACCACAGTGTAGTCACAAAGCTTGAGTTGCGAGGGTGCCAGGAACAATAGACTGTGCAGGTACTATTTCTCATTGTCTGTGATGAGGCGATAGTGGCGAACCTAGTGGTTAGCAACTATATATGGATGCATACTTACTACGTATTGTGCTTCGTGACTGTATATACTAAACTTTGGTATTACAAACTCTAGTTATATCTTACCTTAGGCACCAAATTTTGTGTTACAAATTGCTTAGGTTTTATTTATATGACCCAGTAGTGTATCATTCACAGTACTTAACAAAGGCAGAGGACTAAGAGTTGAAAATATTGGTGACAAAGCTGTCAGTAAATTAAAGAATACGAAGCTGTGTTTAGGTTGTTAATATTTCTCAGTCAGAAAAAAATCTACGCTCAGAGTTGCACACAGCAAACGTTCATCACGAACCCTGTGTTCTAGCTGAAAATGTACGAAGATCGCACAACGTGAGAGAAACGTGGACACTTTCTGAATGCACTTAGCTCGCCTACCACGGGTAGGCAGGGCTTGAAAGTGCAATTTACCCTATCCACTTAATACTGACCACGTTTTAATGCTGTATAGCGTACATGCAAGTTTGTATTGCACAAAAAAGCATATCAAGTCTTGTGGAAAATGGTAATGGAGCTAGTTAGTTTAAGACTTACAGCCTGAAAATACGTGCAAACAGTTGATTTCCACATCGAAAGCAGTTGATCGTGAATTGCAGAAAACTCCCCCACATGTCCATTTGAGTAAATGTTTCAGGAGAAAAAAAGTTTTCAAAAGCGTTTAGTATTGTGAAGTGAATATATTTTTTATTAATGTATAATCTGGTTGAGGTTCTGATTGATATGTTTCCCTATCGATTATCAGCAAGTACATCTGACTTGACGATATGTGTCAGAGGAAGAACACTTGTTTGCATTCTATTCACATAAATGTCAAATAATTTTGTAAAAATCAATTTGGTTTCCAAAATAATAAATCTACAGAAAATGCACTTATTACTGTTGCTGGCAAGACAGTTAAGGAATTAGTTATAGAAAACAAATGTTTATGAATTTTCTTCAATTTGCAGAAAGCTTTTGATACCGGTATTGTTAATCATAAGATACTCCTAGAAAAATTATATGTAATGGGAATAAGAGGTGTGGTTTATAATTTATTTGAATCATAATTAAGTAATAGAACTATAATGATGAAGATTGATGTTTATATTAGTAAAAAAATAACTGTGAATATTGGAGTTCCACAAGGGACGATTTTAGGGCCTATTTTATTTTTAATATGCGTTAATAATAATTTACTAAATCTAGATTTCAAACATAGTAATGGCTCCATATATGCATATGCAGATGATACAATGTTGATATTTAGTAGTTATTCCTGGAATGAAGTTTATAAAGAAACTAATATAAGTATAAAATATAGTCAAAGATTGGCTTGATTTTAATTTTCTTCCGTTAAATATATAAAAAACAGTAATTCCTTTTTCGTTAAAATATATTGTTCAACAATCTTTGAATCATCATAGTAAGTTTAGTAATACATAATTGTAGTTCTTCTGTTTTTAATTGTAAATAACTTCCTTTGAAAGCTGCAGTTATGAAATATCTGGGAATCAACATTGCTCAGCATCTGAAATGGTATTCTCATGTTTCTTATCTATGCAGCAGGTTACGCAAAACAATTTATAAATTTGTCATTCTTCTTCGTATTTCATAATCAATACAGTATACAATAGTTAAAATATGCTTAAGAAAAGCTATTAATTACCCTTGTAAGTTAATCTTTTCTGAATTTAAAGCCTTCAAAATTGAACAATAATTATATAAATACACATTATTGAATGTCTATCACAAAAAATCGTAAAATTATATACCATTTTGTTATATTTGAAATAACAAACGAAACGTCAATTCACCCTTAAGAGAGCAACAATTTTTCACAACGGCAGGTTTAAAATATATAATTAGTTTGGATCTAAAATTATACGTACAATTCCACTATTAAAATGCATCCTGAATATTGAACACTTTCTGTTTTTAATTTCAACAGACTAGGCTTCGGACAATGAAGAATAACACTTCGAAACCAGTCAGCCAGGTAATTTCCTAAAAAGTTAACACAGTAAAGAAGTTGTAAAGTTAATTAGTAAAAAAAATTAAACATCTACTGATCGATGATACTTAAATCGATATTATGTATAAAGTTTTTTTTAAATGTTCTTATTTGTTTTTTGTTTTGTATATACATAATATTATTCTCGCAATGTCAAGCTTGTATACGAGCGGAAGAACGAACTTTCAACATTTACTGTATAAGGTAGTTTTCATAATCCATTTCTGCTTCCGCTGTTGTAGGCAGTATATTTTACCAGCAGATACTCGATCTGTCGCCCGGGAGAGAGATCCCGTGCTACGGTAGCCATATATATTACTGTAAGGACTCTGTATAACTTCTATTTTTTTAATTTGTAGGATTTCATTACTGAATTTTTAATACCCAAGATTTAAAAAGTCCAGTAATTTTGTAATTGAGATGAAGGTCATTCATACAAGATAAGAATCTTAATTTATAAACTGTACATTAATTTTAAACAAATATATACAATTAATTTGGTGCAAATTTACATAAAATAACTTTTTACATGTTGTAGTCACATTTGATATTATTTTGTTATTTAAAAAATTCGGAAATTAAGATAACAGAAATATATATATAAAAATACAGGTGATTTAAGAAAATCCCGATGATTACGATGAAAGTTCATATTCGAATTAAATTAATAAAATATCAAAAAATGCACTTTCTTTAATACTGTAGTGCATTTTATTTGGTGCCACCACTACAGGTAATGCATTCGGACTGATTGACTGTAGAGAAATGCTTGATGCAAGAGATGGTGGAACCGGCTTAGCGAAGCAACACAATAGATATGCAACTCATTCCATAATGACCACACAGAAAACCTACTTTGGCTTCAGTGGTTAGGAATAACTCCGTCCAACTCATAATTATTGTCACAGGTAATGTCTAAAATAAAAGACAACAACAGTGCGTTTATTCTGACAATTATTGCGAATGTCAGCCAACGTGCATGACACACAGATACGTATCACAATATTTCACTCGTTTCATAGTGGTTATGTATACGTATTCCACAGCCTGCTTCGAGTTTAAAAGCGAATAACACAACTGAAAGTTCGAAATAATTATGTAGTTTTATGTACACTACGTTCGAAAAGTCCGTATACCCTTTTCATATTCTATAATAAACCATTTGCTATTTCCTTGGTTATGTCCATCTCTCACTATAAATTTCAGATAGTGACCCCTTGAACAAGTAGCCCCCGCGAGTTCGTTATTAAATTAAATTAAGATCGAGCGAAGTGGTCTAGTGGTTAACATTTCCACCTTTCATCATTATATAAATAACATCATTGTATAGAGCATGTCTAGGTCAAAACATAACGGCTCGATTAGAGAAGCCAACGTACTATGGTAGAAACGATCATGATTTTAAAATCAAGTGTAGAAAACAGAAAACGGATGTAGGTAAACTCTCATTTTTAAATAGAACTATAGATGACTGAAATGACCTACCTGCAGCGGTCTGTCCTTCCTTAAGGAGATTTAAGAATAACTTAAAAGGTTGTGTATAAAGTGTAAATTAAAATTAAGATGACATTTATTTTTTAAAGTGATATGTATTTATTTAGTCTGACGAGTTACTCCCTTGGTTTGAATTGTAAATTATTTAAAAATAGCTTGTAAGAGGGTCTTAGACTAGAAATATTTAGTTTAAATGTAGTTCTGTTTATAAGTATGAATAAGAGTGTAATTGTTTCTCTTATTTGAACTGTTGTATCAATGAAGCGTGGTGAGTCAGTGAAGTTATGGTTTTACAGTGAAGTGAATAGTTTCGATCAGTGATAATTTATAGTGTCAGTAAAATGTGTTCTATAGTGTCAGTGAAATGTGTTATATAGTGTCAGTGAAATGTGTTCTAAGTGTCAGTGAAATGTGTCATAGTGCCAATACAGTGAGTGAGATGAGAGTAGGTAAAATGAAAGAGTATTATCAGTACCAATGTGAAACTTATGTAGGGCCTATACATATGTAGGTTGTAATGTAAAATTAGGTTCACACTTATTAATTATGTTATTTTATGTATTATTATTAATTGTAATTATTGTGTATACAGTAATTGTATTGTGTATTGTATAATTGAATTGTGTATTGTAATTTTATTGTGTATTGTTTATATTGTGTGTACCACTGCCACCAGGTGCTTCCCAACTTGAAGTGTAAATAAATACATACTGCAAGTATGTAGATCCGAGGTTCCATCCCGGCTTGGATTTTTCGTGGTTTTCCAAGTCCCTCCAGACGAATGCTGAGGTAGTATCAATTTCAAGGAACACGACCCAGTTCCTTCCCAATCCTCAGTATCCCTTCTCATCTATCATCTTCCTGCGATAGGTCTGCCACCTGTCTCACGGAGTAGTGCACTCGTTAAAGCTGTGGCCGATGGATACAACGGTAAACCAGTCTACTGTAGGGAACGCCGTCAAAAAATAAAAATTTAAAAGGTTTATAACGGTGTATGGACTTTCCGAACGCGCTGTATAATCACATGAAAAATTCCACAATTATGAGGAAAATAAGAAGACAAAATATGTTAATATACCTGTAGTTCATAAAGATTTCTTGTTTCTAGGTCACTAGATAAATAGAAAAAAAATATAGCAGGCAGATAATAATTTTATGAGAGTCCGTGTTCTCATTTATCTCTTGTTTGTACATAGCACAAAATTTCGAAGAGACGAAGTATATGATTATGTCTCGTGACCAGAATATTGTACGAAATGGAAATATGAAAATTGGAGATTTATCTTTCGAAGAGGTGGAAAAATTCAAATATTTGGGAGCAAAAGTAACAAATATAAATGACACTCGGGAGGAAATTAAACGCAGAATAAATGTGGGAAATGTCTGTTATTATTCGGGTGAGAAGCTTTCGTCATATAGTCTGCTGTCAAAAAATCTGAAAGTTAGAATTTATAAAACAGTCTTATTACCGGTTGTTCTGTATGGTTGTGAAACTTGGACTCTCATTTTGAGAGAGGAACAGAGATTATGGGTGTTTGAGAATAAGGTTCTTAGGAAAATATATGGGGCTAAGAGGAATGAAGTTACAGGAGAATGGAGAAAGTTACACAACGCAGAACTGCAGGCATCGTATTCTTCACCTAACGTAATGAGGAACATTAAATCCAGACGTTTGAGATGGGCAGGGCATGTAGCACGTATGGACGGATCCAGAGGGAAAAAGGATCTTTGGGGAGGCCGAGAAGTAGATGGGAGGATAATATTAAAATAGATTAGAGGGAGTTGGGATATGATGATAGAGACTGGATTAATCTTGCACAGGATAGGTACCAATGGCGGGCTTACGTGAGGACGGCAATGAACCTCCGGATTTCTTAAAAGCCATTTGTAAGTAAGTAAGTAAAGTAAGTAAGTAAGCACAAAATCTCAGCTTGTTAACTGACATAGATAATTTCTATTGATTACCACCATGCTGAATACAGTTTCGAAGTTTTTCCTGTCCGAGTAGTAAAAATATCATCCAAATTTTATACTGTACACGTGTTTAAGTCTCTTTCGTGTCTTCAACAAGTACAATACCTAGCATTATGAACTAGTGCTGTCAAATGTAGAGGTATTTTACTTCATGAAGAGAATTTTTAATACCTTGAGGCAAAAGGTTGAAAGAAGGAAAGAATTTCTTAACAATTCAGAAAGTGGATACAATTTGTAAGGCATTTTTTAAAAAATAGGCTACTTCTCTGAGCACGAGATCACTCTCTTTCAGGGGACTGCTAGAATTTTGTCTATTCACATTTATTATTTCACTGTATTGTATTTTTTCCGACAATAAACTTAAGTAACGAAATCGTTATTATTATTATTATTATTATTATTATTATTATTATTATTATTATTATTACTATTATTATTATTTTAATAAACATATTTCAAATTTTACACATCTTTCTTTGCCTAAGTCTTAAAGTCCTATTCTTGTTCTCCACTCTTCTCTGTCCATCCAATCCATGTCGTTCACTCTGCACTCTCATCTCTGTTCTGATCTCTTGTAACCATGACTTTCGAGATCTCCTTTTCCTTCTTCTCTCAGGCGGACACCATTCCAGCACCATTTTAGGTCACATTATTATTGTTATTATTATTATTATTATTATTATTATTATTATTATTATTATTATTATTATTAAAGATGAGAGTTTCAACGTTATAAATAGGTAATTTCATTTTGTTGAGGTTTTTGACCGATAAGCAAAGTATAATAGGTTAGAATTGAATGGGACCGTCAATGCTTATCTATTAATTATATTGATATATCAATACAATTAATAGATAAGCATTGACGGTCCCATTCAATCCTAACCTATTATAAATAGGGCTTATTTGAAAATACCTTCGACACGTGACTAACACTACTAATTCCATTTCCAATTCTGTGAATGGTTGTAAGCGTACCTTGGCTTAATAAACAATGATGATGTCAATTCAGTTCAGTTCAGTTCAGGCACTGGCACAGACGGTAAGAGATATTTGTCAAGCGGATGTCTTTAAACATGCAACAAATATTGCAAATTATTCGTCGAATTGAAAATGATGAAAACTTAAAATGCATCGCAAGTAATTATAATATTAGTGTTTCCACGCGATTTATAATGTCGCTGGGATAAAATTTCTACCGATACTCTAAAGAAAAGCTGGATTAAATTACTTATATATGAAGTTGAAAGGGCGACTTCTGAATACAGAAACATTATGTAAAATCTACCAGCCATTATGCTATAGACAAGACTTTTATCAGAGCTGTTCGTAAAATACTATTTATTATTGTTTAAGAACAGAATAAAACTATAGGTTTGTTGGGGACTCTTTTAGTCCTAAAAATATTACGTCTCATAAAGTAAAAAAAAAAAAAAAAAAAAAATTATATTTTGTACATGGAGATGTAATTTGTGTTTAGTTTTAGAGCAAATGTTACATTATATAACACTGCGTAGCTACTTATTTGTGGTACTATCGTGATTATGGATCTTTTCCTACTGCGCCTGCATATATGAGATCTTATTGAACCGAAACAGGTGGTCTCTGTCTGTAAAGGATTTTACACAGAAATGGAGTTGTACCACAGTCTAGTATATAGGCTACAGTCACGAAGCTTGAGTTGTTGAGGTTGCTAGGAACAATAGACTGTGCCGGTACTATTTCGCATTGTCTGTAATGAGACGATAGTAGCGATCCAAGTGGTTAGCAACTATCCATGGATGCATATTTACTACGTATTGAGCTTCGTGACTGTATATACTAGACTGTGGTTGTACTGTAATTATTTCTACTCATTTCGTTACTCACCTCAGCAGTAACGGCATTATTGATGAGCTTTGGTCTTCCACATTTCTTCTTATCTGAAACTGGACTAGTTTCCTCAAACCTACGCATTAAATTAAAAAAAAATGCGAATTGGACGCGGACCTTCTCTTAAATTGTTACGTATAACTTTTCTTATATCTTAAGAAAAGCTCTTAATGTTTTCATAATATTAACATTGTACAAGCTGTATCTAACACTTCATGACAAATCATTGGAAGTTCAAAATTCTTGTAGTCGTATAACAAAATCATTCAAAATATTATAATCAAGAAAATGATAATCACGGAAGCATAGAATTAAGAAAATTGTATTATAAACAAACCCAAAATTCGCTTAAAACAATTATATTTATATTCTGTAAATTTCAAATACAGTATAATTAGGGTCTATTGTTGTTGTTTAGTCAACAGAAGACCAGTTATGAGGCAACTAGGCCAGTAGATATTGGGGTAGGGTGGTCAGTCCCTCTCCCCCTCCATTGCATATATCGCACTAGTCAGTCTTCAGATGCATACAAACAATAATTATAATTATTCTTCCTCTGACACATATCGTCAAGTGAGATGCACTGCCTGATAATAGATGTACAGTAGTGACAAAAAAAAAAAACCGGACCGACCCTTGTAGCTGATTTCAGAGCCTTGTTCACTCCAGAGCACGATAGACTGGTAACTAAGACTTTTGTGGTTCGAATCGTGCCTGGGAAGGAAACTCTTTTTTGTTCCTTATTCAAATTTATTCCCAATATTTTTCTATTGCTGGTAAAATTCATGTTATGCGAATAATAAGTTAATTAAGTAGTAAAATATCGCTGCAATCGAAAAGTACTGGGAATAAATTTGAATAAGGAACAAAAAAAAGCTTTCCTTCCCAGGCAGGATTCGAACCACGAAAGTCTTAGTTACCAGTCTATCGTGCTCTGGAGTGAACAAGGCTCTGAAATCAGCTACAAGGGTCGGTCCCGTTTTTTTGCCACTACTGTACATATCAGCCAGAACCTCAATCAGTAGCGCCTATCATAGCGCTTTAAAGTTTGGACTGACTTTTAAATATATAGGCTACAGAGTGGAAGTGAAATAGCGCTGCAGATTGAAAGGAACGATAGGGCACACTTAAATAAATAGAAAACCAATATTACTACTTTGTGATTAAATGCACGGTTAATTAGAAAATTAAGTTGGAAGCAGGGTTGCCAGATGATTTCAGACCAATGTCGCCAACTATACACTAACAAGGCGCCAGAAAGTAGCCAATTATCTCTGAAGTTGATAGTGAAAGGAGTAATAAACTTAAAAAAAACCTACAGTGTAATTATGAACATAACCATTTATATTCATTCACAAATTTGTAATAATTTTATTGTTAACATTATTTAATACAAAGATAGAGGATCTTTAAATGGCATTACTCAGCTATGATGTGTATATTTCACACTTGCATTTTGCTGTATTCTGGTATTTGTTTATAGAATTTACATATTTACACATTGCTTCATTTGAATTTTTCTTAAAATATGTAGCGCCTTGAAGCCAGCCTGAAAATATTAATTTTCTGCATTAGGTGTGTCTGTAGTCTAAAGGTGCATTCTTAAAAATGGTACCGAATTTTGAGACTTGAACGTATAATTTTAATTAAACAATTATCTTTAGCCCAGGGCAGTTTCTCCCACTCATTGTTATACTTTCTGCACCTCTCAAATTATTTCGGCATCTCCTACATAAACGTTGTTATAACAATTAAAGAAAGCAACCAAGTGAAAGAATCTGCTTCGCTAAATCGCTGAATTCCCGCTATTATTAATAATTAACGGCTTACTGCTCAACATCGTTTCTATTAATTATCAATGTTTAGAAATAATGTACAGAAATGGATTTAACGTATTTTAAACTAAAAGTTTAATTGATAATAATATCCACTTATTTTATCCATTAATGTAATATATTTAAATGCATTAATTCCACTTAATTATTTATTAAAAACATCACAGATCACACATACTCGTTGTAGATCCCGTGTCACAGCCTGGGGAAGTTTTCTACTCAGTTTTGAACGTTACTCTGCCTTCGTTTGAAAATGAACGAAACTACAATAACTGACGAATATTTATGTTGTAAAGGATATTACGTACAATGGATCACATTCTTGTGAAAAAATGTTTTAATTAAATTATTTTTATAATTTTAACATTAAAGACACCAGAAAAGTAGCCAGGTCGCCAAGTGAAAATTTTCGTCGCCACAAGGAACATAAAAGGCGCCAGAATGGCGACAAGTAGTCACATCTGGCAACTCTGGTTGGAAGTTACAGCAACCTGGCAACATCGCCGCTAACACACTGCTCTTTCTTCTCGTAATATAGATGTAAGAAGTCAATGAACTCACGCTGTCTTCCTACATGAACCTCTTCCTCTGAATACAACGATGAAATCTCTTCGCATCGTTCAATTACTTGAGATTAGTGATTTTAAAATTACATTTACACGAAAATCGTCCACGCTATTCAAATACGCCAGAGCAAGAAATGGTTATTTATTAGATCTTCTATCGATATGGACAAAAATCATGACACTATTCGAAATAGTTACCAAATAAGATGGTGTTAAACATTTGAAAAAAAAAATTGAGAAAACTATGAATTTCCCACCAATATGATATTAAATATTTTTTGTTACATACAACATGAGTTATTCACTCTTAAAATCTGCATGGTTATTTCACTTCCACTACGAATAATAATAATGTCTAGTATATCGAGGGTGCGAATTAACGGGGGGGGGGGAATGGGGATTTCCTCCCCTCCGTTTGAAAGTTATTCCCCCGTCATAAATTCATATTAACATCCCTGCCAGGGATAACTTATATCCCCCCTCACAAAATATAATTGTTTTAATACGACTATATGTACTTTATAAAAGGATAGTAATAATTTTATGTATGGTTTTCTTTATCTAGGATTCTATCCCCCCTCATCAGAAATCTTAATTCGCACTCTGAGTACATCCCTGAGATTACGAAGAAATTTCGGGGAGGCTTTGAAGTTAAAAAAAAAGCTCTTCTACATATTTTCGGAGAACGTATTATTTGTCTTTCTTGTTTTAAATGGTATATTACCTTGTTAACATGTTTCAGCTTGCTACCGGCCATCTTCAGAACTGATTGGTGCTGGTCTTGGCGCGTGTTTCCTGTGGGGGTGTGTTTGTGTAGTGTAATGTGGAGTCAAAGAGTGTGTGTTCTGAAACTGAGTTGTGTGTTGAGAATTTCATTTGGGTGTGTTTTTGTGTGTCTGTATATTTCATACTGTTCTAGTGTGTTTAGTTTCTGGCCTTTTGGTTGGATGTGTAGAATTTCCATGTCTGTGTTGATGTCTCAGTAGGTGTGGTTAGCATTTTTGATGTGTTCTGCATATGTGGAGGTGTTTTGTAATTTTGTTATGGCTGTGATGTGTTCTTTGTAACTTTTTTTGAACTGAGACCTACAGAGACATCAACACAGACATGGAAATTCTACACATCCAACCAAAAAAGTCAGAAACTAAACACACTAGAACAATACGAAATATACAGACACACAAAAACACACCAAAATAAAATTCTCAACACACAACTCAATTTCAGAACACACATTCTTTGACTCCATATTACACTACACAAACGCACCTCCACAGGAGACACAAACAAAAGGCGCCAAGACCAGCAACAACCAGTTCTGAAGATGGCCAATAACAGGCTGAAACATGTTAACGAGATAATATAAAATTTAACACAAGAAAGACAAATAATACGTTTTCCGAAGTGATACAGTGGCATTAAAAAGGAAAATTTCAGTACAAAGAGACATACATTTTTATAAATTTAGCTGACAATACTGCAATGAACTTGCACGATGACATTTAAGTTTTTGTTAATATTCAGGAGAACTAATGCTAAAATGTTCTCCTGCAAAATGTTGCTAGTCTGTATGTCAATGCCTGTGCCGTACGTGCCAGTCTGAGCCACGATAACCGCTAAGTTATTGAAGCTAATGCCGTATTACAGTAGCAGCCACATGCAACACACCGGAAGTACTGCTCATAATCTCCTCTCATCGATTTTCGTGTAATGAACAAAGTGAATACCCTACGAGTTCCGATCCATTGGCCTTACAACAATAGACAGTTTTCGTACATACACAGAAACAAAATTAATCACGAAGATGACACATACTTTCGCGATATGTTCTCTTTCGCAATAATTAAGTTATTTTTTATCATGTTGCGAATTACGGATACGCTATATTACACCTACCGCACGTGTTTTTAATTTCTGATTACTATTATTCACAAGATACTGGCTATGGACCGCACGGTGTGCTATGATCATCAATTATCATACTTAGTTACAATGGCTTTTAAAGATCCCGGAGGTTCATTGCCCTCATATAAGCCCGCCATCGGTCCCTATCCTGAGCAACATTAATTCAATCCCTAGCATCACTTTGAGAGAGAAACAGAGATTAAGGGTCGAATTCATAGTCGTCACTTATAAAATGAGGAAACACTTAAGTAACGAGCGTTTCCTTACCACTTATTTCAGATCGTATTGCAGAGACGCTACTCTTTCATATGCCCTGAGCATTCCCTTGACATCGAAAGAAATATGGCAAAATGGCTAGACGTGAGCGCTTTCCTACATTCAATTATTGTTTTCCAGCGCCTTCAAATGGTTAGTTAAATCGGCATTATTGTCATACACAAATACAGAAGTAAATATTATAGAGCTAAAAATTATACAAGATGTCCAGAAAGCATTTTACAGAAAAGAAAGAAGTGAGCTAAGATAACTAGTTATGAAATATGGAGATATCGTCGAAAGTAAAAAAAAAATTGATAATAGTTCTCTCCAAAAGAAGAAATTGACATGGAACAAAATTGCAGTTGAGTTTAATGCAAACTCCAGAAATATTCCTGTAAGTAAATCATTTTCATTTATTTTTATGTTAACAAAGTGGAAATGATGTAATTACGCAAATTTTAACAGCTTATTCTTTGGGTAGAATACAAACAAAAATGCAAATAACACTTTGTTGGGACGTGAATACTTTTCGAAAAAAAAATGCCACTTAAATCTACCTGAAATGCTGCTGTATCATAAAATCTCAAAGCAACCAGTACTTTCAGCAGTGGCGAAATCGGTAGGCCTAAGCCTCATGATTGTATTGTGAATTGAAATGAGAGACACCAGAATATTCACAACGGTGTTCTTGTCGAAACGGTATCTCCTCTTAAATTGTTGATCATTGTACATCTCTAAAGGGTTTTCCATATCTCTGATATATCTTTTGCTTGCCGAAACTCATTTTCATTTTAATTACAGAACTCAATAAATTAAATTAAATCATAATCATCATCCATTGTACACTGAATCAGCTGATTACAATGCATATGAGGAGACACTTGAGTAAGCTGACAAGCTACCTTATTTGAATAAGTGTTCACTTCAGTGGGATTTATGAATTGGAAATTATTATAAGCAACTGCTTAAGTGTTTCCTTACGATAAGTGTTGACTATGAATTCGGCCCTAAGGCTGTTTGAGAATAAGGTGCTAAGGAAAATATTTGGGGCTAAGAGGGATGAAGTTACAGGAGAATGGAGAAAGTTACACAACGCAGAATTGCACGCATTGTATTCTTCACCTGACATAATTAGGAACATTAAATCCAGACGTTTGAGATGGGCAGGGCATGTAGCACGTATGGGCGAATCCAGAAATGCATAATTGTGTTAGAATATTTTATTTAACGGCGCTTTCAACTACAGAGTTAATTTAGTGTATTAATTAAAAGTGAGCGAGAAATTGCCTCGAGCCCTCTTTAAGGACTTGGAGTTTTACATGCTGTTAGGTCTATGACTCGAGTCTTCAAGTTCTACTTTTCTTCCGAAGGACGCCATGTTAAGATTTTATCGTCTTTTAAAATCCATGACCGTCGGCTTGGTTTGAACCCAGGAGTCAATAGGATTCAACGGCCAGCATGACAACTACATTACTACTTACGTTTACTAAAAGTGGTATTAGGAAAAACTATATCATATACAATGAAACATTGTTGCCAGCTGCAATCAACCAAACAACATTTCAACATGTCTGCGAATTTTGGATTGGTGCAAGAAATGTCGAGTAATAGAAAAAATGGAAGATTTAATAAGACATAAGACTGTTCTGTTGATTATGATACCTCTAAAACTTTCACATTACCCCAATACTGTATTAGAACACACTAAACTTAATCTTCAAACTGTGAGTAACAAGTAGAACCTAACCTAAATTTTAAAACTAATGTGAAAGAAACGGACGTTCACTTTTATTTAACATGTTATGCTATGGTTAAGTGTTTAAGAATGTAGAAGCACAATGCAAATTAAAGACAGTAACCACATTCTAAACTTTCATGTTATTTTATTCGTTAAAATAAGTACAGTGGAAATACAGATTCTATCATAATGCGCTGATTTATTTCAAAGAAGAATAAAATCGCTTTCTTCTACAACAAAACAAACACTGATTAACCGTTAGTAACAGTAAGATAGAAATGGGTAACAGATTTTTTAATGTTGCGACTATATTTTAAAAAATAAGAAAGATCAATAAAGGGGGTATTGGTGAGATGGTAGTAATTTGAAATTTGAACTATTTTCCTTCGCGCTATACAATGCTCGTGTTCTAATTTGTCGATAACTAGGATTCTGATACGCCTGTGAAAGACGATTCTCATTATAGTCCGATACACATGAAGATGAAAAGCGGTGAGTAGGAAGAAAAATGCAAATTTCATAAATGACTTAATATTTTATTGGAAATAGGTTTGAGAGTGTGTACATAAAAAATTGAAAATATAAAGTCTTCAATTTTTTACTTTACATTTCTTCCCCGGATTCAAATGAAAGCTAAAAATTCCTCATAAGTCATGCATTTTCTTTAAATCCTCAAAATTTCTCTTCTCTATACAGGAGTTCCTTAATCTGAGGAAATTTCCTCAAATCTGGTAACACTGCCGGGGAAGCAAACGGCGAAGCAATTAATTAACAACTTGGAGAATCTAATAGAAATAATCTAATAAAATCTAATTAAACATAAATATTTATGACCAAACATTTTGTAATACACTGGAATGGAATACGTAAAATTTTGCAAATCAGACAAGAGAGTAAGTAACCAGGACATCTTTTGCGGACCTCTAGAAAAAGAACGACATTCTCTGGAAAAAGAACGAAATTATCTGGAAAAAGAATGAAATTCTATCATTATGCAAGGAAATATACAGAGTGTTTCCGAGCTGGTGTTCCTAACTTTCAGGGATGATGGCGAAGGGCACATGTATCAATTTGAGATAAGGAACCCTGATCCGGAAATGACTGAGTCGAAAGTTATAAGCGAAAATAGTTGTGTGGAAATGAAATTGTAATTTGGCACCATGTGCCCTCCTTCCCTTAACCTTTGGAACAGTCGTGGAAAGATGGTATGGGCCGGATGTCTCCTACGTGGGTACTTGTTCGATACAATACTGTCTACTGTTCCAATTTGCTCATCCGTATTCAAAACTCAGGTCTGCATATTCCTCTCTCGTGTACTCATCCATTTCACTAGGACTGATCGACTGGACACTGCAGCTTGTACACATACATATGCGCATATCAGGAACGACAATGTCCGTTACACATCACGCCATTTGCATTGCTTAAGTGTAGTTTCCTATCCCCACCCCTCAGACAGCGCACTGAACGGAATACTGTAGGTAGACAACGTAAACAACGTCAGATGAATACAGTAAGTTATGTGTAAGATGTACAGATAAATACACATAAATAAGGTGTACAGAGGAATAAAATTATTTCATTTTCACACAACTAATTTTGCTTACAACTTTCGACTCAGTAATTACCGGACCAGGGTTCATTATCTCAAATTGATACATGTACTCTTCCCCATCATCCCACCAGCCCGGAAACACTCTGTATAAAGGAAGAGACTAGTGAAGTGCTTTGTGCCGAGTGTGGCTTTGTATGGAGCAGATACATGAAAATTACGACAAAGTGAACAGAAGCGACTAGAAGCATTTTAAATGTGGATATGGAGAAGAATGGAGCAAGTGAAAATGGATAGACAGAATAAGAAATGAAGCTGGGCTAGAAAGAATGGGTGAGGAAGGAATAATGCTGAAACTGATCAGGAAGAGGAAAAGGAATTGGTTGAGTCACTGGCTGAAAAGAAACTGCCTACTGAAGAATGCACTGGAAGGAATGGTGAACGGGAGAAAAGTTAGGGGCAGAAGAAGATTTCAGATGATAGACGACATTAAGATATATTGGTCATATGCGGAGACTAAGATGGAGGCAGAAAATAGGAAACGTTGGAGAAAACTGGGTTTGCAGTGAAAGACTGCCCTTGGGCAGAAAACTACGAATGAATGAATGAATATATATATAGTAAGTACAACAGTCTCCGAACAATTGCATACAATAAGAACTTCACATAGTCAAAGAATGTTCACCTCACTAAAACTGAATTTGAAATATGCTACAGTAACCTTGTCCAATGTAGAATTAATTACAAACGGCAGCGAAAGAGGCGGTAAAGAAATCAAATAGAAGGAATTAACAAGTTTAGGTAAAATATTATGAATACAATAAATCACAATCAGAAACAGCAGCCCAATATGACAGACCCACCCAACGCTGCCTTATCTCAACTCGCCTTAATTTTCTTCAGCCAACTTATTCTTCTTCTTCTCCTCTTCTACCCACCTTGACTTACCAGACAACCAATCAAGTGGTGCGGAACTTATAAGATCATTCAAAAAGTTGTTTTTAAGGACCCCCCAAGCTCCATCAATCATCCGTCACCGAACCTTACCCCGAGGACTTCAATCTAGTTTCCAGCCCACCTGACTTATCCCATCAACATTATACATTTCAAACAGCGTCGCCTACTTCCACAGATTTCAACATGCACATATGAGACGCCGAGTGCGTTCTGGGATTCATTACGTAACGTGGAACAATTCATTATCATCGTCATCGTCGTCGTGTGAGCAAGAGGAATGCTGGGTTCGAAAGATTAGGCCTACGTGCCGTTGTAATAACTAGGCTGAAGATTAATATGTACTAAAAACTGCCAAAATACGCAAGCAACTATGCACTAAAATCCTTAGAAATATGAATTTAAATATCGCACGTGTCGTAACTCGAAAATTGTGATTTGTAAAGTTATTGCTGTTTCCTAGTAAAATACCGTCGTAAAATATTTTAATATACAGATAATACCAAAATCTCTGATAATTCACTATTTTATTGTTAGAATTTCATACTTTGAGCCAGTAAAACAGTATAGCATGTACTGCTGATGCTATCTTTAATGTAACCAAAAGTATTATCACTAATTTGGACTCTAAAAATAAATGTTTAGGTGTTTTTACTGACATTTAAAAAGCCTTTAATACTATGAATCACCTTATATTATTAGAAAAATTAAATAAGATAGGAATTAATGGAATTATTTTGAAATTGTTCGCTTCTTACCTTAGTAACAGAACACATGTAATATCGGTGTTCCACAGGGGACTGTACTTGGTCCTACACATGTAAGAAATGCTTATTTTGCCTTCTTCAATAGTATAATAACCTATGGTATTTATGTATGGGGAAATAGTTCTAGTGTCTCTAATGTTCTCCTTCTACAAAAAAAGCCTTACGTATTTTAACTGGTTCTGCTTATGATGCGCACTGTAAACCATTATTCATAAATGAGGCTATTCTGACGACTGTTATTAATCTTTACATCTTCACCTCTTTGCTGAAGATAAAGAAAAAATTAGCAGATTATTATCACAGATCTGATCATCATAATTATAATACAAGATACAATTTTCACTTGACTGAATCTAATGTTAGGCTGTAAACAACTAAAAAACAATTTATGTTCATGGCAGTATCTATGTTTAATAGATTACATAAGTCTGCACACACTGTTAACTATAACACATTTAAGAATGTTTTAAAACGCTGGATGATTAATCATGCCTTTTATAGTATTAGTGAATACTTTGAGTCTTCTGTTAATAACTTATGTTTCTAATATAGTCTCATTCACTTGGTTTGTTTTTATGACTATGTCCATAGTATTTGTATAATACTCATGACTTTAATAAAATAAAATAAAACCTAATCTAATCTAATCTAATCTAATCTAATCTAATCTAATCTAATCTAATCTAATCTAATCTAATCTAATCTAATCCTATTTTGTTTTAATATATATTAATGGTTTACTGGAAATTTATTTAGAAACAAATTCAATTATGAGATATTTTCGTATGCGGAAGACACTGTTGTTATTTTTGCAGGTAAAACTTGGGATGATATCTACATTAATGCAAATAATGGCATCACTTTTATTAAAATTTCGTTTGATTCCAACCTACTTGTTTTAAATCGTACTAAAACTACGGGTGTATCATTTTCGTTAACATCAGTTGGTATGAAATCTCCTGATTCGCTCTTCTATTTAAAAATTCATACATTTAATTGTTATAATACAGTAATTGTAACTGTCCTATTCTAAATGAATCTCCTCAAGTAAAGTACCTCGGAATAATAATCGACCAGCACTTACGTCGGGATAAACATATTCTTTTTCTTGCAATATATTAAGAAAAATTATTCTCTATTTTGTTATCCTACGAAATTACGTGACTATCCATACTTTACGACTGATTTACCTCGCATTAGTACAAGCTATATTACAATATGATATTATAGGATGGGTGCTTTTAGTGCCTCCCTCATGCCAATAATATTAAAATAATAAAAATATGTTTTAATAAGCCTCTTGATTATCCCTCAGAATTGTTGTATTCAGAATTTAAAGTATTTGATATCCATGAAATTTGTAACAACGTCTTATTGAATTTCGTGCATTAAAAACGAAATATAAGTATATAATTTGTATTCACATAGATATAAAACTGAAAGATTGGATAACATATACTGGACAGAATATAAATGTACCACAACTGTAGCTTATAATCACAGTAGCAACTTCGGTCCAAGGCTTTATAAGAAGATAACAGCTAAATTACCAAACATTCAATTAGATAATGCTCTTTATTTTGAAAAATCAATTAGAAAATTACTGTTTAGGGAGGATAGATAGATAGATAGATAGATAGATAGATAGATAGATAGATAGATAGATAGATAGATAGATAGATAGATAGATAGATAGATAGATAGATAGAATCCATCCATCCATCCATCCATCAATCTGTCTGTCTGTCTGTCTGTCTGTCTGTCTGTCTGTCTGTCTGTCTGTCTATCTGTCTATCTATCTATCTATCTATCTATCTATCTATCTATCTATCTATCTATCTATCTATCTATCTATCTATCTATCTATCTATCTATCTATCTATCTATCTATCTATCTATCTATCTATCTATCTATCTATCTATCTATCTATCTATCTATCTATCTATCTATCTATCTATCTATCTATCTATCTATCTATCTATCTATCTATCTATCTATCTATCTATCTATCTATCTATCTATCTATCTATCTATCTATCTATCTAACGAAATATGCCCCTGAAATTATTTCTTTTTTCCTGAAGCGTGTATTACAGATTTGTTAGTTACACCCTTATTCGAGAGGGGTCTTTAATTGTAATAAAATGAAATACAGTGAACGCTCGATAATTCGGACACCGATATCTCTGACGTCGGATAACTCGGACCAAATTTTTCGAAAATAAAATATAAGAAAAAAAAAAAAAGATTGACAACTTTTTCAAACGTTCTGCTGGGAAAAACAACAATCAATCACAATCATGTTCCTATAATAGACCAATCGAATTACAGTAGACTCTGATTAATACACTTCGTCCACTACCTGTGTTATTCGTGTTTCCGTTTTACCTGGTATGTATTGATAACCTTGTTGTATTAAAGTTCAGTATAATATTGCTGCTGTATAGATAACATATGGTGTTAATGTTCATTCCTAACGTACAGCTTTATTTCCCTTTGATAAGATGGACTTTTCGTAACTCGGACAGATCTCCGCCCCCTTTAGTACGAGTTATCGAGCGTTGACTGTATTCTGATTTGCCACGTCGGCAAATACAAAACAGAGAATGCATTATCATCGTGCCAAAATTATTGTTGACAGGCGGCGAAATTCGAGTTTCGTGAGTGCAAAGAAGCCTATGAACACTTCCTCCCGAGAAGGAACTATGATCCATTGGAACTGAGGCGTGAAATGATACAGGAACCACAGATGAATAATAATAATAATAATAATAATAATAATAATAATAATAATAATAATAACAATAATAACTTACTCATGGCTTTTAAGGAACCGGGAGATTCATTGTCGCCCCTCACTCAAGCCTACCATCAGTCTCTATACTGAGCAAGATTAATCCAGTCCTTACCACCATATCCCAATTCCCTCAAATACATTTTAATATTATACTCCCATCTACGTCTCGGCCTCCCCAAAGGTTTTATTCCCTCCTGCCTCCCAACTAACATTCTAAATGCATTTCTGGATTCGCTCATACGTGCTACATGCCCTGCCCATCTCAAACGTCTGGATTTAATGTTCCTAAGTATGTCAAATGAAGAATACAATGTGTGAGTCCTGCATTGTGTAACTTTCTCCATTCTCTGTAACTTCATCCTTCTTAGACCCAAATACTTTCCTAAGACCCTTATTCTCAAACACCATTAATCTCTGTTTCTCTCTCAAAGTGTGAGTCCAAGTTTTACAACCATACAGAACAACCGGTAATATAACTGTTTTATAAATTCTAACTTTCAGATTTTTTGACAACAGACAAGATGACAAAAGCTTCTCAACCGAATAATAACAGGCATTTCCCATATTTATTCTGCGTTTAATTTTCTCCCGAGTGTCATTTATATTTGTTACTGTTCCTCCAAGATATTTGAATCTTTCCACCTCTTCGAATGATAAATCTCCAATTTTTATATTCCCATTTCGTAGAATATTCTGGTCACGAGACATAATCATATACTTTGTCTTTTCGGGATTTACTTCCAAACCTATCGCTTTAGTTGCTTCAAGCAGAATTTCCGTGTTTTCCCTAATCGTTTGTGGATTCTCTCCTAAGAAGCTGATGTCATAATAATAATTATAATAATAATAATAATAATAATAATAATAATAATAATAATAATAATAATAATAATAATAATCGTGATCATAATAATCATAATCACCATCGTTACCACTGACGCCACAAAGTCAAAGAATATGGACAAAATAAAATTCAACAGTTTGTCAACTCCACCGGGAAAGAAGAGGACGGGAAAAAATTATGGAGCGGCTGATGTCTTCGTCACAAGTAAACCCCGTGATGTCTGAAAGAGTGGGAGTAGGGGAGCCATGTTTATATTTAGCTACATCTCTGCAGCATCTATCCAGTTCATCTCCAAGACAGCAAAGCGACATCTCGACCGAGCCAAGAAATCTACGTCCTTCCCTCTCGCTGTCTCTCTCGCGCCCGGCCGGCAGACATGAGTTCGTTGTGAGCAATTCGTCACAAATATGTGCACATAAGACATGCAGTAGGATTGCTGGTTAGACTGCGCTCAGACGTGGGACGGGAAATGCCAACCAGATTCTGCTTGTGAGTCACAAATCAAGCACTGTTCGCGGCTAACAATGTTAAGTGTGTACGCAGTGGCGGAATTGACTGATGTCACTTATGGAATGCCAATGGAGTTCATATAACACAACAGACTGGAGTTTTAACCTCGCTATTTTCGGACCAGCGTGTAGTCTTGACAGTACCTGAGTGAAAATTACAAAGAGCATCACAAATTCTTTTTAACATTTCTTGGGGGGGGGGGAAATGAAAATTTATTTATACAACGAAATTCATTATAATAAAAGAACTAAGATTGTAACCAGTGAGTACATACTTAATATAAATCTCAGATCTGTGAAGATGACACTTTCTCATAAGACATAAGTTTTTCGCAAATCGCAATAATTCTGTTATTTATCAGGTTGTAAATAATATTCCTGTCTATTTTTCAAGAAATACAGAACTGACACAACACAAAGAAGACTATCTTTTTATATTGCATACAAAAGACATTTTTATATATACAAGAAAAAAAAAGAAACGAGAAAACAAACCAAAAACGAAATAAACAAGAAACAAACACTAAAGGAGAAATTAAAATGTAAACCAATTAAAAGAAAATAAAGAAGTAACAAAAATAAGAAGCAAACAAAAACAAAAAGAACTAAACAACAAAAAGACTAACTGTAAAAAGCAAGAGGAAAATAAATCAGAATAGAAACAAAAACAAGAGAATATACGAAGATAAATAAACATACAAAATATTAAGTAAAAGAAGAACATAACAAAAGACAAAATCAAAAGCCAAATTAAAGATAAGATAAATAAAACTGAAAACAAAGAAATACAAAAGATAAATAAAACATGGTATTAACAAAACTAAAGGCAAATAAAATACAGAAGATAAAAAAACCGAAGGTCACAAAATTAAAAAGAAACATAACAAACAAATGAAAACATAAATGAAAGACAAATAAAAAGAGAAACCTCTGTAACACATTTCATGTTTTAAATATCTAGACTACAATATCAGCTATGAAATGTAAAATAATATAATTTATCATCAAATTGAATATTGATTATTAGTAAATGCTACTAATAACATTTCTAAACCCTCACTTGGTCAGAAACATATTATAATTAAAGCCTATAGAACATTGCAAACATAATTTTCATTTATGGTAGTGAAGCATGGACCATACGTAAATGTGATGACCACTGAATCACTGCCAAAGAAATGAAATTTTGAGAAGAATTGTACATTACACTAAATTAGACAGAAGGAAAAATACCAACATTTTGGAATTGATTCAACTTTAGAAAACTTTATAAATTATAGAAAGTGTGGCGATCCCATGTCCTTAGAATGACTTCTGAAAGAATACCTACCCAAATGGTGAGTTACCATCCACGAGGAAAGAGATCTTTGGGCCGTTGTCTAAAACAATGGAATAAGACCGCAACGGAATGTTACATCTAATACATGAAAGTAAGAAGAGAAAAGGAAGGCGAAAGAAAAACAAAAAAGAAATAGAAAAACGGAAAAACAAAAAAGAGAAGAAAAAGAACGAAAAATAAAGAAAAACAGAAAGAAAACAAGAAATCAAATGAAGAACGAAAAGTAAAAAAGAACAAAAAGTAAAAAAAGGACGAAAAGCAAAAAAAAAAAAAAAAAGCATAAGAAGAACGAAAAGCAAAAGGAGAATAAAAAACAAAAGAAGAAAGAAACGCAGGAAGAATAACGAAAAGCAAAAGAGAAAATCAAAAAGGGAAACAAAACCAAAAGCAAAATATAAAGCAAGGTAAGAACGATAAGTAAAACAACGAAAAGGAAAAGTAGTACGAAATGTACAAGAAGAACGAAAAGCAAAATAACGAAGAACAAAAAGAAGAACGAAAAGAAAAAAGAATGAAAAGGAAAGGAAGAACGAAAACCAAAAAGAGAAAGAAAACCATAAAGAAAATAGAAAGCAAGACAAGAACAAAAAGTAAAAGATGAACAAAAAGCAAAAGAAGAACGAAACGCAAAAGAAGAACGAAGAGTAAAAGAAGACGAAAAGCAAAAGAAGAACGAAAGGCAAAAGAAGAACGAAGAGTAAAAGAAGAACGAAAGGCAAAAGAAGAACGAAGAGTAAAAGAAGAACGAAAGGCAAAAGAAGAACGAAACGTGAAAGAAGAATGAAACGCAAAAGAAGGATGAACAGCAAAACATAAAGCATGAAAAGAACGAAAAGTAAAATAAAATAAAGCAAAAGAAGTACGAAAAGTATAAGAAGAACGAAAAGCAAAAGAACGAAGAACAAAAGAAGAACTAAAAGCAGAAGAACGAAGAACAAAAGAAAAACAAAAAGAAAAAGAAGCACGAAAAGGAAAAGAAGGAACAAAAGCAAAAAAGAACGAAAAGTAAAAGAACGAAAAGCAAAGAAAGAATGAAAACCAAAAAGGGAAAGAAAGCCATAAAGAAAATATAAAGCAAGACAAGAACGAAAATTAAAAGAGGAACAAAAAGCAAAAGAAGTACTAAAAGCAGAAGAAGAAAGAAAATCAAAAGAAAGACGAAAAGAAAAAAGAACGAATAGCAAAAAGGGAACGAAAAACAAAGGGGATTCAAAGCAAAGGAAAAACAAAAAGCAAAAGAAGAACGAAAAGAAAAACAAGGAAAAACAAAAGGAGAACAAAAAGCAAAAGGAAAGCAAAGGGAAACGAAAAGCAAAAGGAGAACGAAAAGCAAAATGAGAACGAAAAGCAAAGGAGAACGAAATCAAAAGGAGAACGAAAAGTTAAAGGAGAACGGAAAGCAAAATAACGAAAGGCAAAAGGAGAACGAAAGCGAAGGGGAACGAAAAGCAAAAGGAGACCGAAAAGCAAAGGAGAACGAAAAGCGAAAGGAGAACGGAAAGCAAATAGGAACTAAAAACAAAAGGAGAACGGAAAGTTAAAGGAGAACGGCAAGCAAAGTAACGAAATGCAAAAGGAGAACGAAAGCAAAGGGGAACGAAAAGCAAAAGGAGAACGAAAAGCAAAGGAGAACGAAAAGCAAAAGGAGGACGAAAAGTTAAAGGAGAACGAAAAGCAAAATGAGAACGAAAAGCAAAGGAGAACGAAAAGCAAAAGGAGAACGAAAAGTTAAAGGAGAACGGAAAGCAAAATAACGAAAAGCAAAAGGAGAACGAAAAGTTAAAAGAGAACGGAAAGCAAAAGGGGAACGAAAAGCAAAAGGAGAACGAAAAGCAAAGGAGAACGAAAAGCAAAAGGAGAACGAAAAGCACAGGAGAACGAAAAGTTAAAGGAGAACGGAAAGCAAAATAACGAAAAGCAACAGGAGAACTAAAAGTTAAAGGAGAACGGAAAGCAAAATAACGAAAAGCAAAGGAGAACGAAAAGTTAAAGGAGAACGGAAAGCAAAATAACGAAAAGCAACAGGAGAACGAAAAGTTAAAGGAGAACGGAAAGCAAAATAACGAAAAGCAAAGGAGAACGAAAAGTTAAAGGAGAACGGAAGGCAAAATAACGAAAAGCAAAAGGAGAACGAAAAGCGAAGGAGAACGAAAAGCAAAGGAGAACGAAAAGCAAAAGATGAACGAGAAGCAAGAGGAAAATAAAAAGTAAGGGAAGAACGAAACGAAAAGCATAAAAAATAGAGAGCATAAGAAGAACGAAAATAAAAGAAGAGTGAAAAGCAAAAGGAGAACAATAAACAAAATAACGAAAAGGAAAAGGAAAGTATAAAACAAGGGAAGAACGAAAAGTAAAAGAAGAACGAAAAGCAAAAGGGGAACGAAAAGCAAAAGAAGACGAATATCAAAAGGAAAATGGAAGGCAAGGAAAGAAGGAAAAGCAAAAAAAGAACAAAAAAACAAAAGAAAAATAGAATGCAAGAGGAGAAAGAAAAGTAAAAGGAAAACGAAAAGCAAAGAGAGAAGAATGAAAAAGAAAGTGAGAAAGAAAAGCAAGAGGAAAAGTACATAAATAAAAGAGGAAAACAAAGGAGAAAGAGTAAACCGTGAAATAAACAATTTTTTTTTTTTGTAGGAGGGATGCTTGAATCATGTAAATGTCT
The DNA here is from genome assembly GCF_040183065.1 of Periplaneta americana. Taxonomy (NCBI): domain Eukaryota; kingdom Metazoa; phylum Arthropoda; class Insecta; order Blattodea; family Blattidae; genus Periplaneta; species Periplaneta americana. Next base: position 62,495,800 of record NC_091130.1, read on the forward strand.
CGAAATTGATTACAGTATTTTCTCGATACTGTAAATTTGAACAGAAATAAATAAAGGAAGGTAAAATATATTTACAAAGACATAAAAGAAACGTTTCTCGCTTCGTGCCAAATTTAAACAAACGAGGCCTCATCAGAAGGCACTCTATCCTATAATTGGCAACACATTCGGCAATTTGCAGAGCTAATCATTTAATTTATTAGGGACCATATTTTTTGGTGAAATAAAATGGATGATTTCGGAATTAAACCTACCAATTTTTTGGTATTATTTCGTGAAATAAGTTGTCAATTCGGTGGGTACTTCGTGAAATAAATTGTCAATTAAATATACTATGTAACGTTTAATATAAACATTTTTGTTAATTTTTTTTGCTTGTATATATCACATATTACCAGCATCGCCAAAACATAAATCAAACATGGTTTCTACATTGTTCGCACGAAGATTTGTGCGACAGTCAGTGAGTATTTTCGTGTATGCAGAAAAGTTTTTCTTACTGCCTATATTAGATTGAAGTTTGGAATCACACTTCCTGCAAACAATTCATACCAGTTTCATTGTGGTCCTCTAATTAGTCTCCCGAAAACCTCTTCGCATCAAAATACGGCCTCAGGCAATTAACATAAATTGCAGCAAACATTGAAGAATGTTGCACATGTATGTTACATACAATCTTTGCTGCAGTCGACTACAGAAATCGATCTCTTTTCGATAGCCATGGAGAAAATACAGAAATATTGGCGTTACAAAATCACAGTCTAGTATATACAGTAACGAAGCTCAATACGTAGTAAATATGCATCCATAGATAGTTGCTAACCACTAGGATCGCTAAAATCGCCTCATTACAGACAATGCGAAATAGTACCTGCACAGTCTATTGTTCCTAGCACCCTCACAACTCAAGCTTCGTGACTATATATACTAGACTGTGACAAAACGATTGGCAAATTGAGTGAAGAAAGTAACAAACATGTTTCTTTTTTAACAATACTGAATAAAAGTTTGGTGCATATTTCGTACTTTTTGCGAGAGAGAGGGTTTATTTCGTGGTTATTGACATATTGCGCACAGTAATCCAAATTTCGCGTTATTTCGCGAGTTTATTTTGCTTAACTATGTTATTTTAATTATATAGAAAGGTAAATGTAATAAAGAAATTGTTGAAAATTTCGCGCGTATCGTTAAAGCACAGTCTAGTATATACAGTCACGAAGCTTGAGTTTATGAGGGTACTAGGAACAATAAACTGTGCAGGTACTATTTCGCATTGCCTGTAATGAGGCGATAGTAGCGATCCTAGTGGTTAGCAACTATCTATGGATGCATATTTACTACGTATTGAGCTTCGTGACTGTATATACTAGACTGTGGTTATACGCTACCAATAAATGTCCATAAAAATAATATTTGATGTAAAGATGAAGAGTACATTAAAACTAAAATTATCAAGTGACAGATATAAAAGACGAAGCAAGTACTGGAAATAGATTTAAAAACTTTTGTTCACATTCCCTGCTAATGGTTTTAGATTTTATAAAAATCAATGAATGTTTTTTTAGTAGGTATTTTACGACGCTTTATCAACAGCTTAGGTTATTTAGCGTCTGAATGAGATGAAGGTGATAATGCCGGTGAAATGAGTCCGGGGTCCAGCACCGAAAGTTATCCAGCATTTGCTCATCTTGGGTTTAGGGAAAACCCCGGAAAAAACCTCAACCAGGTAACTTGCCCCGACCGGGAATCGAACCCGGGCCACCTGGTTTCGCGGCCAGACGCGCTGACCGTTACTCCACAGGTGTGGACTCAATGAATGTGCTTGATTTCAAATTATATGAATTAAAGAATTCGGTTGATCTATAAAATTACTGATGATTTGGTGAGCTTATAAACAAGAAAGAATAACTTTCACCTTCTCATATTTATCTAAATGTAGCCCACATAGTATTTCTACGAAGTAAGGTGCATGATAGAGAGTATTGGTAGCAACCGTGTAGTGTAATATATGAGGGTTATTTTTGTGCCAGAAGAAATTACGTTTTATATCTGAATTCATGAACTGTGGAAATGCATCCCATGCAAATACTCCGTATGCACACCACACTTGCATCAGTATATCCGTCGTTTATTTAACAGATCGTAAAACTTACAGTTTCGGTCTATTGCAGTGTACTTATACTATATAGTAACTCTACAGCAATAGCAATATCAATGAGCTGCTAACCTTTAGCATAATGGCGTGCTTCGTTGTGTATTTATATATACGGAAGCCAAAATGCACTGGCCATGTTTTTTCTCTTCCTTTAACAAATTTAAAATTGCACTAGACAAACGTACTGTACACTCAGGTGAGGGGATTGCATGTCTGGACTGTTGAATACATGTGTATCTGTGCACATAAAAATTACATAATCTCAGGACCACGAGTTTCTTTCAAGACTGAATATATCCTTTATGAATACGAGATTATTATTTTAGAAATCGTTTATTAAAATATTGGAAATGACAATTTTATAGTTTACAGGATGTGAAGTATCATGTGAAAAAAGGGTAGAGCCTAATAGTAATGGAGGAGTTAGCTGGGAGAAGGGCGTAATTCGAATTAGGCGTTTATCCGTAAAATGGCTATATGCCTTCTTTGGCGGCGTTTCTACCAACTACCATAATATTATGCCTCTGATCCCAATAGATTGCAATAGAGAGGTATTATTGAATTGCGTCCGTCTTCCATTTCACTACTGTGGTTCGAGGACCGGCGAAGGTAATTGCAAGGATGTTCGCGTTGTCTGACGAATGTTCTGATCTATCCTATCTTTCGCCTAATGGAAGCGAATATAATATTTCTGATATTGAAAGTATAAGTGAAAATAAATTACGTATGGAAAGGTAGAAAACGGAAACTGTTTAACAAACTATGAAAGAACAATCTAGCAAGCGACGACGAAATTACGGCAAAGCTTACGAAAGTAGGTCAGGAAAAATGGTGAAAAAAATACAGTATTAGTATCTACTTTTGTCAGTGGAGAATAAATATAAGGTAGTAATAATATAGGCGTATGCAGTGCTATAAAATGTTAGATCCAGACTAGCAGTCAATCATTTAGGAACCACCATATTTCTGACAGGTTAGCAGCAAAACATTTAAGCCAGTTGCTGCCAGAAGAAATACGAAATGTCTACAGAGAAACAAGACATTATCTCACCAACCTATGTAAATAATTATTTATTAACAATTATTTTGTTCATTGAGGAGCCCAATCTAGGCTGCCCTCAATTCAGTGTCATGTATTATATTTACATATTTAGAAATGATCTGTATAGCGCTAAATGCGCTGATCGATCAATAAATTATTAAAAAAAAAATAAAAAAAAAGTTTTCCATTGAGGATTTTGGGAAACTGGAATCAAAAACCAACAGGATACATTTCTTATGGGATATTTAGAGAGGAGGATCATTAAGCAACGTCAAACAACTGTAAAACCACAGTACCGAGAATGTTCTTGGGTGTACAGTATCATGACTGAGAAGAATTTTTATGCAAGTCCTTAGTCTGTCATTGTTTAAAATATGTAAGAAACGAGTGATAACTGTACAAAATATAGTGAAACTAGGTGATACTGATATGAGAGGCAAACACTCCAATAGGACTCACAAGATTCTAGATGTTATAAAGTGGTATAGTATTTGTAAGCCTATATTCTAGGTACTTTCAGTTAAAATGATAGCGTGAAATAAGAGGGATTAATTATTTTTAATGTTGTGATAACAATTTAGTAAATGAACATATTATATATATTTTTTGTAGAACATACATTGTAATTATTTTCATTATTGTAATATAGACCTATATCTAGCCTTTCCTATAGAAATATAGAAACGTTAACGGTATTGCAGTATTTTCAACCCTCTTTTATGGAAGAAGGGCTTAATTAAAAAAAAACTGAATGCTTCGTTCTCGTACGACATTTAAACATTAACCATGGAACTCATTGTAATCACAGGAGAACGTATTACCCTAAAATATATATGAATAGTATCATATTCCAGCAAGAGATGCAGAGTACAGACTGTTTTTGTTGATTATCTCAAAACCATGTTTTCTGAGTTACGCCCTTCTTCCAGCTAACCCCTCAATTGCAATTCTTTATTTCAGGTTATACACAGGTTATACACATTGTATTTAACAACAATGAAGTAGGCCTATTTCTAATTCTATTTCAGAAAATTCTCGAAATATGTATTTATGTAAAATAAAGTTGGCTTCATTCCAAGGTAACAACCATGTATGATCGGCAAAGATCCATGAAGTTCCGCGGTATAATTATGACTTTTTAGTATAAATTAACTGTAATGAATTATTTAACATTTACTACCGTACGTAATTCAATCGTAATTGTTTATTTAAGGCCGTATATGCGTCATAATTATAATTATGTATTTAAGATTGCGTATGCAATAATTATAATTAAAATATATAACATTTGTCTGAAATTAGAATTTCAATTTTATCATTTAACAACGTGTTTGTAATTCTAATTATTGTAGGACACACATTGCTTCTCTACCATAATTGTAATTAATTATATAAGACTGCGTACAGAATTGTAATTACAAACATACACAAATAATTAAATAATAGAAGTGTCTTTATTTCAATTTGTATAAGTAACAGAAGTTATACAGGGTTTTCATTTCAAACCTTCCCAGTCTAAATAACTTTTTATTTCAATTACATTAAATAAAAAAAAAACACGCGAATTTAGATATTGACGGGGGAAGTTTAAAATCAGTGTTAATTACATTTTAGGTTTCATTTCCTTACCCAACCCCCTTTGAAATTTCAAGAATGCCCCAAAGCCAACTCCTGGATCTCCTCTAAAAAGTGTCTTTCGTCCTCGGAATACATCAATGCCATCAAGATGTCTTGCAACGTCACCGCAGTGAGATCTGTCCCTGGCAGAACCTTCAGTACTACCCGTTGTCGCCATCCCGGCTGCAGCGAGACTGAAACACTTGGCCACGTACTGGGGTTCTGTAAGAAGGGAGAGCTACTGCGTAACAACAGACACCATCGTGCCCGTACAGCAATTGCCAACCTGCTAAGAAACAGAGGATGGGAAGTACATGAGGAGATTCATTGTGGGTCTGAAGATGATTCTCAAAGAAGAGTCGATATAATTGCCATCAATAGAAGAACCCAGAAAGCGATGGTCTTAGACACTACGATTTGCTTTGAACGAGACACAAATCAAGCACTGCAGATGAATGATGACAAGCGAGCTAAATATGTACCTTGTCTTCCATACCTCAGTGAAAAATATGGCATTTAGCTTTACAACTGGGATGTTACAGGCTTACTATTTGGAGCGAGGGGTTGTTTACCAAAATTTTCATGTAATATCCTTAAATCCTTTCAAATTCCCTTTTATGAGGTTCAGAAGATCGTAATGGAAATTCTGAAGGCCTCTCTTCAAATTCTACACTACATCTATATGTTGGCACGTAAATTTTTGTTTTAATGAACAAATCGAATCATTATTTTGCTCGTTTCATTTCCCTTTATCTTTTATGTTTGTTAATTCTGGATACCAGTGGTCAACCTCACTTGAGGACGGATGATTTGAAATAAAATCTTAATAGTAGTACGATAAATATGAAAGAGTATTCAATTGTTTATACCTCATTCATTTATTTTCTATCGTCGCCTGTCAACCTGGGTTGTTGTTATTGTTGATTAGAGCTGAAGGGAATAAAACTACAAGTTGATTATTTTAGGTAGTAACATGAACTAATATTAAAAAAAAATATTATGGTTGTGTATGATAAACGTATTCTCTAAAAATTTAAAACAGGATAAAGGATAATAAAAGTCTGGATTTAAGTTATTTATGTATGGTTTTAATACTATGGGAACGCTATGTACAGGGTTTTCGAAACAGGCTGTATTACTGTCTGGCCAACAATAGAGCACATTTTGAACATTTAATTAAGTAAATTTCTTCTTCTTCTTCTTCTTCTTCTTCTTCTTCTTCTTCTTCTTCTTCTTCTTCTTCAGCGTCAGGGTTTGGGTCACAAGGCCCGTTCCGACTTTAGAGGGTTATAGAATGGAGATGTCCCCCAGCCGTTATAGCCAGCTTTAGTAACCAGATTTCGCTACCTATCGTAGCTCCCCAAGTGCGTCACGATGGTGGGTGGGCACTGATCCCATATATTGGCCGAAATTTCATGAGAAAATTTCTTCCCCCAGCGTGCATTCCGTTGAAAATTAGTGTTTCCAAAACAAGAGTCTATGTCCCTGGCTCAATCCACTAAGAAAAATGATGTCTCATTGTAATTGTATTTAGGCCTTAGCTTCTCTTATGTATGTGCAAAACGTATGATATTAACATTACTAGGCGCTCAAGAAAGCTCTGCTTTCTACGGTTTGCCTCTTTGACACTTACAGCCTTTTTTATGTCCAATCTTCAAATATTAAACAGAAATAAATATGCTCAAAAAATTCTGTGCTGTATGCTTATCCTATTATTTCTTGACTAAAAATTAATGTTTAATGCACGTACTAAAAAGAATAAGAAGTAATCACGCGATATTAGTAGACCTCGGATAAATTAAAACTAGTTAAATATCTTCACATTTTCTATAAAATATAAACTTTTGAAAGCGATTTTATGGTGCCTAAAATGTTTATTTTGCCCACTGAGGTATATTTTTAAGGTTTTAGAGCCTAAAATTGTCTATGTCTATTTGTTACGTACATATTTCTAAATTTTTGTGTAGCAGTGAAAGAGAAAGTTTTAAATGTAATGTGGTGGGTATGGTTCAAATATCCTATAATAGTTTATGCTCGACCATGCCGAAATGTAGTAATTATACACCTGGTAGCAGCCCTTTAATGGACCTCATTAAAGTACACCTATTCATTAAAGTTCAGGTGTTCCACCAATCAGAAAACACCATTGTAGCAATATGAAAGCATAAGTATCAATTATTCTCGGATATATGCAATCTAAAGACAACTAGCGAAACGTCACGGAGGCTGGAAATCCAATACTGTCGCAGAAGGTTATGTTATGTTACTATAATAATTAGCGTTAATTGTAAATAATATTCAAATAAATTCAATTTGTCATCTCGTTTTTCAATGTCTAAATCAATTTCAAGGTTATATCAAGAATAATGTTTATTTTACTTTCTAGATCATATCAAGGTCAATGACATTTGTTTCTCGTAAAAAATCAATACTTTCGCTTCTGCGCACATCTCATAATTTACAAGATATTGCACAAAGTCAGTTCCGCTCCCCAGTCAGATAAGAATAACATGAATACTTATGAATAATTTCAAGTTAGAAATATGGTTGAACATAAAAAGTCGTATGAAACTTGCCTATAATGGTAATTAAGGCGCTCGTATGAAAATTATGAAACTCGCTTGCGCTCGTTTCACAAACATACTCGCGTCTTAATTACTACCATTATAGGCTCGTTGCATAATGTACTATTGGTTGTAGAAATGAACAAATTCTGGAAGGTGTCTGGTTTTGTTGAGCACTTGAGCAAACAGTAGGAATGTGATGAATCGGGAGAATGTAGTTCTCCCTAAAGAAATAAGCATGGCAAATATTGCTAGATTTAAATACGTATCCATTGCTTCGGTATCATTGGGAAGAATTTTTTTTCGCTTATAAAATGGTTCTGTCTAAGAAATGACGAAGTTTCACAATAGAAAATTAGAGAAAAACGTTGTTATGTATTGCAATGACAATTATGAATAATATGCTAATTGTAAATTCATTGGTGAATTAATTAATTTAATTGCAATATGAACACTTGTGTATTAGCAGCCTTAGAACAATGAAGCCGATGAATTCATTAAAAATTACGTACCGGTATTCATAATTTAAGACTTAACAAAAATAAAGTTTATAACCGCAATATCTTTTTACTGTTTTTGTCACTGTATACCGTAATGCTTAATACTCAGTAATTGCATTTTAGAAATTATATTTTAGCTGCATAAAATAGTATTTTTAGCTACTTGAAATGGTATTTTTAGGTGCCTAAATCCATTTTGATAAATTCAGAGCCTATTTTAGGTGTCTAAAAGTTAGTTTTTAAGCGCCTAAAAATCCGAGGTCTAGATAAATTTTAGGTGTCTAAAAGATAGTTTTTAAGTGCCTAAAAATCCGAGGTCTAGATAGATTTTAAGTGTCTAAAAGTTAGTTTTTAAGTGCCTAAAAATCCGAAGTCTAGATATAAAGGACCCTTTTTCCATTCCAAAGTTTCTTCACTTCTATTCAGCTGTCAACAAACTTCAATGCAAAATTTTCAGAAGAACGCCTGATGACCATTTAAGACTGCATTCCTTATTTTGGCGTGTTTTCTGCTATGGAAGTGATTTCACTGACGCTAAATCCAGCGGGTTAGCCACTGGGAGGCCATGTAGAATTCAGAGGCGAGGTACGAGAAGCTGAGAACAATCCTGGAGATACTGAAATGTTCAGAAACCCAATCAGCCCGACGAATGCATGATGCATTTTCTCATCACAGTGCTTTGAATGGTTCACACTGCAACGACGATTAAAAAAAGTATCAGAGCAGGGAGAGCGAGGAAATACACAACGCGATGACTTGGGTATGAATGAGGTCAAGGCTACTACAGTAACTAATAAAGTAAGTCATGCATTTCTATCACTTGCAAGAGATGGGTCGGTACTTTATCATTATGGATAGGCTAATAGTGTAGGTAATGTAAGAATAATGTACTGTTACTAAAACACATTAAAATCAATATATCAGATATTAAAAGAGTAAAAAAAGATTCGTTCAGTGGGACTGTAATTATCCGAACGAGATGACTCAGTGGTAAAACATCAGACTTCTATTCCGAAGGTTCTGTGTTCAAATGTCGGGGACGGCCAAACTGATTGTGATTTCTAGTGTTTTGCTTAATCATAAATGATTATTACTTACTTACTTACAAATGGCAGGTTCATTGCCACCCTCACATAAGCCCTTCATCGGTCCCTATCATGTGCAAGATTAATCCAGTCTCTATCATCATATCCCACCTCCCTCAAATCCATATTAATATTATCCTTCCATTTACGTCTCGGCCTCCCCAAAGATCTTTTTCCCTCCGGTTTCCGAACTAACACTCTGTATGCATTTCTGGATTCGCCCATACGTGTTACAATCCCTGCCCATCTCAAACGTCTGGATTTAATGTTCCTAATTATGTCAGGTGAAGAATACAATGCGTGCAGTTCTGCGTTGTGTAACTTTCTCCATTCTCCTGTAACTTCACCCCTCTTAGCCCCAAATATTTTCCTAAGAACCTTATTCTCAAACACCCTTAATCTCTGTTCCTCTCTCAAAGTGAGAGTCCAAGCTTCACAACCCTACAGAACAACCGGTAATATAACTGTTTTATAAATTCTAACTTTCAGATTTTTTGATAGCAGACTAGATGACAAAAGTTTCTCAATAGAATAATAACAGGCATTTCCCATATTTATTCTGCGTTTAATTTCCTCCCGAGTGTCATTTATATTTGTTACTGTTGCTCCAAGACATTTGAATTTTTCCACCTCTTCGAAGGATAAATCTCCAATTTTTATGTTTCCATTTCGTACAATATTCTGGTCACGAGACATAATCATATACTTTGTCTTTTCGGGATTTACTTCCAAACCTATCTATAACTATTAACTTTAAAGATAATTGCCGGATTCCATTATGAAACAAAAATACACACACTGATTCACATAGTTGCATACAGTTGACTTATCTGCAGACTAGTTAGATATGGCAACTAGATGGCAATATATGAAATGTGGTCCATTAGCTGGGTGCATATCCGTTCTTTTATGAATCTTATTGTTGCAGTATCGAAATCTCTATGAACATTTTTGAGGGCGCGACCCACTTTTGATCGAGACTTCTGATTGCGACCATTCCTTTAAAATCGAAAACAATCATAATTTTACTCAAACCAGTGGATAGTCTATCACCCAAGAACGACGGAAACAGAAGTATATGGAGCAACAATGACACAGCCACCGGCGTAGCTCACTCGGCTGAGGCGCTTGCCTGCCGATCCGGAGTTGCGTTCGGGCGTGGGTTCGATTCCCTCTTGGGCTGATTACTTGGTCGAGTTTTTCCAAGGTTTTCCCCAACCATAAGACAATTATCAGGTAATCTACGGCGAACCCTCGGCCTCATCTCGCCAAATATCATCTCGTTATCACCAATTCCATCGACGCTAAATAACCTCGTAGTTGATACAGCACCATTAAACAACCAAGTATAAAAATGACACGAAGTATTATGTAAACACCATTCCTAGTACTTTAAACTATTACCATTGTAGCGCTGTGATAATAGTTCAATACAAATCGAAAATGATGCTTGAGCCTTCTGTTATCCAACGGATTTATAAAGAGAACTGACTTCTGGTCAACATCGCTTCACAAAAAGAACCCATGGAAAATTCAGCTACATACAGTGCGATCGAAAATTCCCTCCGCAGCTCTATTAGTTGTAGTAACCCTACAATACAACCCTGTCTAAAGTTGGCACTACCCCATTCATTCCGGTTTAACAACCTCAAACCCCCAGTCCATCATATGCTTAGCGGCCAGTGCTGCCACTTGAATTTTCTACCATATACACTTGAATTCTCTGCCTAGTGGATTCTCGGCTACACAAACACTGCGGAGAGACTTCTCGATCGCACTGTATAATACGACAAATACTGAGTTTGTTTTTATGGGCATTGAGTTAAGTTTGCACGATTAAAAAAAAAGTGTTACAGTATTTGCCGGAAGAAACTCTAAAACTGTTACGACAGTCACATAGAGAGAAGAATCAAAAAAGGATAGCTGCCCTTGAAAAAGGGATACCGGACGGTAAAAGCACCTAAATTAATTGTAGATCAACAATAAGAAAGTAATCATGTTGAACTAGCCAGGTTAAAAGCCACCCAAGAACTTCACTATCGCAAAGCTGTGCCAGAGATACCATTCAATTTGACGGAAGACGCAGCAAGGCTGAAAAGGAGTTAAGTGTGATCACTTTCGGCTCACATCATGTAAAAAGATTTTCCAAAATTTATAAATCTTGATCTTACCTTGTGAGTAGGTAGCCTACATTCTTTCCGTTATGATGTTCCGTACTAAAATCAAGATACATTTAGTACTAAACAAGACATTCATAATTTTAATACATATAAGACATAAATTAGATCTCCATCTACCCTCTGTTAATCTAAGCTGTTATAAAAAAGGAGTTCACTATTCATGTATTACAGTCTTCACTGCACTGCCTAATTATCTTAAAACTTTGAAGGACAATGAAAAAAGGTTTGGAATAAAATTAACAAAATTTTTATATACTCATATAGGCTATTGTGTATAACTGAGGAATTATGTTGTGTAAATTAAATTAATCTCCTTGATATGTATTGCCCAAATTTATATAGCTAAACTGAAATATCCTTGTAATTTGAATTCATTTTCTTACTATATATAGCTCAACTGGTGAATTGTTTATGCTTATACATTGAATAGTAATCTGAATCTGCATGATATGTATTATGTATTTTTGTATAACTTAAGTGATTGAGTTCTCTATGCTTTTAAATTGAATTAAATTCATTGCTATGTACGGTATTATATATTTTATAGTCCAATTGAAGAACTTTTTAATTGGGTCATTTACGACGCTGTATCAACATCTAGGTTATTTAGCGTCTGAATGAAATGAAGGTGATAATGCCAGTGAAATGAGTCTGGAGTCCAGCACCGAAAGTTACCCAGTATTTGCTTGTATAGGATTGAGGAAAAACCTCTGAAAACACCTCAACCAGGTAACCTGCCCCGACTGGGATTCAAACTCGAGCCACCTCATTTCGCGGTGAGACGCGCTAAGCGTTATTCTACAGGTGTGGCCTCAACTGACGAATAAATGTTTAGCTTTGTAATTTGAATTACCTACTTGCAGCGTACTGTATATAGGTATTTTTTTGTAGAGCCACCAATGTAGCTCAGTCGGCAGACTCGCTAGCTTGTTGATCCGGAACTACGCTCGAGCTTGAGTTAGATTCCCGTTTGGTCTGATTACCTGGTTGAGTTTTTTCCGAGGTTTTCTCCAACCATAAGACAAATGCCTCACTTCATCTCGCCAGAGAACTGTATAACTCTTGACTTGTTCCATATCTTAAAGTTTGAATGCGAATGTAAGATCTATGGAATACAATAAATGAAATGAAAATGAAATATGCAGCTTAGCACCAGAAACGACTCAAACTTAATATCGTTATGCTAATATAATGCTGAGAGGACACAGTATTCTTCAAGAGGTAACATAATAATTAATTTAACTAAATTTCCTTGGTCTACAAATTGCCATGGAGTAGATACAGCCATATCAGACTTTATGAAACAGTATATATTAGAATATGTTAAATTTGGTACCTGTATACTATTTTCGTCTTTTTTCATTCCGTATTTATTAATCACATCCACTTATATACGAATAATAATGAATTCATTAGATCACATTCATTTGTTTCGCCTTTAACATTTTATCATCATAGGCTGGATTCGAAACTACATAGTTTTAAGTACATAATAATTTCAGTCATGCAAAACCTACTGTAATTAATGTCACCGTATTAACAGGAAGTTTGACCAGATTTCTCGAATGTAAAGCGCATAAACGTTTCACATTAAAAATTAAAACGTCAGAACAGAGTGTAAAGTACGGATTACCGGCATAACACCAGAAACAGTTCTAACTGAACATTATATTCCACAAATAGCGTCTACTCGTACGTAGCATTCCGAACGAAACTGCGAGTTCTCCATCTTGAAGCAACGCATGAAATACAGACTCAAGCAACAGGCGCCTTTATCTTCGGTTCTAGCCCCAAAGCGCCGTTACGTGCGTAATTGTCTCTATTACTCTTTTTCCGAGACAAAAATGATGAGAGATCCACAAGCACAACGTATGAAAGAAGACTTCTTACCCTAGGCTTCGAAGAACAGCGTCATATCTATGAAGTGTGGTGGGCAGAAATTGAAATACATCCTTGTACTGGCGTCCAAATGCGTATACGTATACTCATCATCATTACATCGTCCTCCGTGGTCTTTTACTTAGGTACCATACCGGACGTTTAATCTTGGAACAAAGACGGAATAATTTTATTATGACTATTACACTTTTATTACGTCACACTACTTTCGACCAATAAAACGGTACGAAAGGACGTGTTTCAACCAATCATGGCTGCTTATCGCACAATTTTATCGCGTCCCTAGCATTTGTTTAATTTTATCGCGTCCCTAGCATTTGTTTATTTTTATCACGACCCTAGCATTTGTTTCTTTGTTTGCCAACATTTCAAACTGCACTGGTCTGGACGCCAAAAAAACAGAAAATTACAAACCACTCCAGTCGATGCACAGCACTTTCAAATATGATTCGCATTGGCATTGAAGAACAAGAATTAATAAAGATCACGGGTCATATATGAAGAGCACCATTCGGAAATCCTGAATAAGTTGAGTGATACACCATATACATCAACGAGTTCACTTCTTTTACGCACACGTCCAATATAACATCAACTGAACCACCAACCACTAAAACATTCAAATTTGAAAATTGTACTTTCAATAATTGTTTCTTTTAAAATTATTCATATTTATTTTTTATTTCATCATCGGTAATTAAAACGTTTCTTGTTTATTTCATCATTCCTAATCAAAACTTTTCTAACACTTGTTTATATTATTTAGGTTATGTTTGTTATAGCTTCTGCTATATGATATTATGGATAGTCACGTATCAGAGATTGTTTAATACTAAGATTTATTGAAGATCATCTGTCAAGTGACGTTGATTACTGGGATCCGGATGATTGAAGTGGAATGCAAATGTTTTAATACAAATGAAACTGAATCAACAAAGCCTTCTTGACTAATAACAGTCCACAGAGTTCAGTGATGATTCCATAGTTGGCACAACTGATACCGGTAACAAGAAAACATAATCATAAAACACTACTGTCATCTAGCTTAATGTTGAGATGGTGCAATAATACATTTGAAGACAGTTGTATTTTCGTAAGCCAATTAATATTTTATTGTATTGGAGTACTTCGTTACTTCTAATCTTTACATACTTTCTTCTAATCGTGTAATAATCAATTAAATCCCACTCGAGTTTTGATTTTCTCTAGATAAATCAAAACCTCTAGTGAGATTACTGTTGACAAACTACTTAGAACAAGATAAAACTGTGACAGGAGCGTATTCATTCATTCATTCATTCATTCATTCATTCATTCATTCATTCATTCATTCATTCATTCATTCATTCATTCATTCTTTCATTCCAGTGGCGAGGCTCTTAAGAGGCTTTTGGTACTTAGCCTACCCAAAAATTAGAGTTATTATTCCTAGTAACAGTAGGCCTATAAGTTTGTAATAACAATGTATCGTATTGGTTGCACTCCTATCCTTCCCTATATTACGTTCACTGTTGGCAGTCATTCCAGCATGGAGACAGCAGTGCGATCCGTGAGTCTTGTGGCAAAAGTCTCTGAAGGCATGGCTACGACCTTGACTCGCAAGCTTGAGGGGGAGGGAGCATCGATTCGCTACATCTCCGTACGAAACGAGGCTAGCCTTCCGTCAAAATATTACATTGCGCTATATTGGTGTTCTCTGAAAGCGCTGCGTTGTTGAGTTTAGTTTAATCAAAAGTGCATGCGTGTGTGTGTTACATATTAATTTTACGTAAAATGGCTCATACTGAGAAAACATTGAGGTCATTATTTGTAGAATTTTCAAGGAGTCTAGGATGTATCGTCACAAATGTTCCGTAGCAGTGAATTTTCATTCCCAATAATTTGTCATGTGGACTGTCCAATTACGTTACCGTTTTTGGTCACATATAAACTGTTCGTGAGAGTAAAGATTTGTAATATTTCTTCAAAAAATGAGATACAAAAGTCATACAAATGAGTATGATTGAATGGTTCTTGTAACTGAGAATACACAAACTTAGAAACTGTCTGCAACATTGTTTCAAATGACCCCCAAATATCCCAATTTTCGACGCAGGTCCCCGAGTTCATTTTGCCGTCATTATCACCTTCATTTTCATCCATCCTGCCTATTTCCATACTCATGCCATCCTATCATAGTGGGCTAACAGAATCTGACCTAATGGGTGCTCCAACTTTACAACAAGATTATTCATCATAATCGGCCTCAAAGTAAGCAGAAGTGCAAATGGATACAAGATAATATGCGCGGCGTTAAAAAAAGTTTTCTGTCCAAGGGAAAATTTAGCATTCTTCAATCTTCTCTCTTTTCCGCTTCCTTCTTCGCCTCCGCATACGATCCACATATCTTATTTTATTTTAATTTTTCTTGTTAATTATTTATTGTCGCTTTAATTTATAATAAAAGTCATATCACGACATTCTTTATAGGCCTATTACAAACTTATTTTGACAATTTAATATGTTAGGAGAAAATCCACAAACGATTAGAAAAAACACGGAAATTTTACTTGAAGCAAGTAAAACGATAGGTTTGGAAGTAAATCCCGAAAAGACAAAGTATATGATTATGTCTCGTGACCAAAATATTGTACGAAATGGAAACATAAAATTGGAAATTTATCCTTCGAAGAGATGAAAAAATTCAAATATCTGGAGCAACAGTAACAAATATAAATGATACTCGGGAGGAAACTAAACGCAGAATAAATATGGGAAATGCCTGTTATTATTCGGTTGAGAAGCTTTTATCATCTAGTCTACTGTCAAAAAATTCGAAAGTTAGAATTTATAAAACAGTTATATTACCAGTTGTTCTTTATGGTTGTGGAATTTGGACTCTCACTTTGAGAGAGGAACAGAGATTAAGGGTGTTTGAGAGTAAGGTTCTTAGGAAAATATTTGGGGCTAAGAGGAATGAAGTTACAGGAAAATGGAGAAAGTTACACAACGAAGAACTGCACGCATTGTATTCTTCACCTGACATAATTAGAAACATTAAATCCAGACGTTTGAGATGGGCAGGGATTGTAGCACGTATGGGCGAATCCAGAAATGCATATAGTGTGTTAGTTGGGAGGCCGGAGGGAAAAAGACTTTTGGGGAGGCAGAGACGTAGATGGGAGGATAATGTTAAAGTGGATTTGAGGGAGGTGGGATATGTTGATAGAGACTGGATTAATCTTGCTCAGGATAGGGACCGATGGCGGGCTGCAATGAACCTGCGGGTTTCTCAAAAGCCATTTATAAGTAAGCAAGTTTTGACAACAACATAACATTTAGCAAGTTACTCATTACTGTAGACAACAGGCCTACATAATTTTATGAAATAATCCAGTTGATTTGAAAAACTTTCTGACACAAATGTAGCAAGAAGATTGTTATATCGATTGGGATTTTTAGTTGTAGTAACTGATTATACTGAGTGCAGTCCTGGATGATGTGCTTGACAGAAGGAGTTTCACTGCAAGTTTTACAAACTGGAGGAGGTTTCTTCTTTAGTAAATAACCATGTGTGACCTTGGTATGTCCAATACATAGTTGGTGAGAACTTGATTTCTTCGGGATAGACGTTTGGTTGGATAGGTTAAACTGGAAGCAGTTAATATTTCTCTGAGTTTGCTAGTATAGTAGATGATTGAAGCCAATTGGACTGCCATAGAACATAATTTTTTTAAGGTGAGTGACTATATCATACATCTTATTATTGTCTATAATCTGATATTTTCTTCTGCCGCGAACTTTTCTCCCGTTCACCATTCATTCCTGTGCATCTTTCACTAGGCAGCTTGCTCTTAGGCAGTGATTCAGTCAATTTCTCTTTCTCTTCCTGATCAGTTTCAGCATTATTCTTTCTTCATTCACTCTTTCCAGCACAGCTTCGTTTTTAATTTTGTCTGTTCATTTCACACGCTTCATTATTTTCCGTAGAAGTATATAATTCATTCTTCATTATTAACTAAGTTTCGGGGATTTTTTTTTTGAGAAACGTCGTTGTAAACCTTCCAAAGTTGTGCTGTTGTTGTAAGACACTGTACCTTCTAACAAGTCCATGATTGCGTTGCAGAAAATTGATTGAGATGGGTTTGAATTAATTGACCGTTCTCCATATTTGCATTTGCCATATTTAGCGCTCACCCACTGAAAAAAAAAGAAAACATAGAAAGGAAGGAAGTTTGTATCGAATGAAGCAATAATAAGTAGGCTATTGTGAAAATCTGGTTTGCAGACCAAGATTTTCTTCTGAATGCTGTTCATTCCCTAGAAAAATATAAATTATGGTTTATTTAATGACCCTCGCAATTGCCGAGGCTATATCAGCTTGGCGGCTTACCGGAATTTTGTCCCGCAGGAGTTTTTTTTACATGCCAGTAAATCTACTGACATGAGCCTTCGCATTTAAGCACACTTAAATGCCATCGACCTGGGCCGGGATCGAACCCGCAACCTCGAGCAAAGAAGGTCATTTTCTAGAAGAGAGGCTACTAATAACAGAGAGGAAAAATGGTGATCATATCCGAATGTTTTGAAATTGGTTTATACCTGAATAAATCCCATTCTTTTATGAAATAAATTATACTATTATTGGTGAATTTTCTTATGTCCCAGCTACTAATAAATACATAACAATTACCTTGAAAATGCCTTGGATTTAAAGTACTGAGTAGTAGATAATAGATGTGATCACTACGAGAGCTGTAAGTCCATCCAGCCCGCTCTAAATACGTACCTTACTTATATACGAAAATCGTCGTGCGTGAACGAAGAATACCGCCATATTTCTTTAATGTAACAGTGGTTTCAGTGTTGCCAATATAGTAATAATATACACACCTAATCAAACCTAACCTAACCTTTCTCATAATACTACACACCTAATCAAACCTAACCTAACCTAACCTGTCACATAATACACACCTAATCAAACTTAACCTAACCTGTCACATAATACTACACACCTTAGTAACATTTCTCACATTTAGTATCATTTCGTTTTCATGTATTGCCGGCTCTGCCAATCTTATCGGTTTCCATCTAGTGGAAGTGGATCGTACTAATACTACTAATTTGAAGAAGAAGCAATGGCGACTTTCATAATAATTACACTTTACATGTTTCGTTATATACTAAATGTGTTAATGTAGTAATAATTCTATATATATGGTACAATACGATTTTAAATGTGTTGTGGTTGTGATAAAAGTATTGAAAATTGGTTTATGACGCCACATTGGCAGTGATAAAAGTGTGCAGTATTCGTTCAGAGGCTGGTGGATGTTCTAGATTAGGCTTATTATTTTTCTATAAACATATTTATCAACAAAGTTTGATGACTTTCAAACCCGTCTTGACTTTTGAATGATCCTGTAACTAGATTCTTAGTTCTTTATGGTCATCGAGACCTTAGAAAGCCAGTAATACATTTGTGACCCCGGAAGTGAACTCGGAATCTTTCGGATACCACTGACCGGTCTCACTCGGTTTTAGCAACATTATATACTCAGTTATTTTAAATATTTTATTTATATAGATGTCGAAAACCACTGGGGACAAACCACAGATTTCGTATTTTCTATTCGGTATAGATTCCACTGATATGAACGGAAGCATAATATTCTACTTTCTCTCCAGAATGTCTTGGGAGTGAATGCTACGATAATTCCGTCCCCACCGTGGACCGAACCACGCCCGCCGAACCCGCAGTCAGCCACTGGGCATCAGCGCTCCTCTCGAGAATTATAAATAACCGGAGAAGCAGTCCCCCGAGCACCGTGGTTGGCAGATAGGTGAGCGAAGTCTGTTGATGGATCACGTCTGCTCACTACGACCGCAGGCAGCACCATTCCGGTCTGTAACGAGATAACGTTGCAGAAACTATTAGTTAACTTTTACCGCAATGGTACATTGGCATAAAGCGCTTCAATTAATGTAATGATCGGGGACACACAATCACTTAAACGCGTTCAATTAGGTTGCGCCGTCCCGCATACGGTTAATTGCGGGGTGCAGACGTGTTCAGGCCGCAATCTACCAGCCAAGATGGGTGCGTAAGCGGGCGATATCTGCAGGATGGCGGGGATGACATTGCCTCATCGCCGCCGTGAATGACCTGCGGGGCAACCACCGCAATGTATCATATGCTAGGGGTAACAGAATTGTGATATATCGGGTGAAGTAGTTTTTAACGATAAAGCTACTACACAAATCCCTCGAGACAATGTGGAATTGGTGCCACACTAGGACAGTAGGAATGATAGAGGATGGAAAAAAAAAAACAGAGTAAGATGGAGAAAAAAGCTGAAGATAAAAAGGGCGAAAAGATAAGTAAAGAAATAAAGAAAAAAAAGAGAATAGTTAATTGAAAAAAAAAAACGAAAAGAAACAGAAGAGAAGTAGGAGGCGAATAGGCAGGAGGAAATCGAGGGAAGAGGGGAAGACGGAGGTTGAAAAGAACAAGAATGAGGAGAAGAAGACAGGTGAAAAGACGGAGGAAAATGGTGAAAAAAAAACTGTAGAGAATGATACGAAGGAAAAACGACGGAGGGTAATGATAAGGTGAGAAAAGACGAAGAGTAATGGTAATGTGAGAAAAAGACGGAGGAGAATGGTAAGGAGAAAAAAAAGACGGATAAGAATGGTAAAGAGGGAAAAAGACCGAGGAGAATGGTAAGGAGAAAAAAAAGACGGATAAGAATGGTAAAGAGGGAAAAAGACGGAGGAGAATGGTAAGGAGAAAAAAAAAGACGGATAAGAATGGTAAAGGGGGAAAAAGACCGAGGAGAATGGTAAGGAGGAAAAAAGGCGCAGGATAATGGTATGCAGGAAAAAAGGCGAATGGTAATGGAATGAAGGAAAAGAGGCTGAGGAGAATAGTAAGGAGGAAAAAAGGCGAAGGAGAATGGTAAGAAGAAAAAAACGACGAATGGTAATAGTAAGGAGGAAAAATGACGGAGGAGAATGCTAAGGTAGAAATAAGACGGATGAGAATGGCAAGGAGGAAAAAAAAACGAAGGAGAATGATGAGGAAAAAAGATGAAGAGTAATGGTAAGGAGGGAAAAAGGAGGAGAATGGTAATGAGAAAAAAAAGACGAAGGAGAATGGTAAGGAGGAAAAAAGACGGAGGACAATGAGGAGGAAAAAAAAAGAGTAATGGTAAGGAGGAAAAAAAGAGTAATGGTAAGGAGGAAAAAAGACGGAGGAGAATTGTAAGGAGGAAAACAGACGGAAGAGAATGGTAAGTAGGAAAAAAAGACGGAGGAGAGTGATGAGGAGGAAAAAAGACGAAGAGTAATGGTAAGGAGGAAAAAGACGATGAAAATAGTAAAGAGGGAAAAAAGACCACGAATCCTCTCCAAATTAATAAAAAAATAAAAAAAATGTATTGAATTTATAGTTTGGGTTTAAACATATTAAACACTATTTAATCTGTATTCACTCTCAATTTTAATTATATTTTTGTCTGTATTGCAATCCCCTTCTGAGCATGAGTCTTACTCATTCAAGGATGGGCTAGTTTATTTTTCATTGTGTTTATTAACTTGTATTCATTTCAAACTTACTAGAAATAAAAATAAATAAAATAAATTGTAAGGAGAAAAAAAAGACAAAGGGTGATGGTAAGGAGGAAAAAAAGAAGGGAGTCGTGAGTAGGACGGTAATAGTATGGAGGGAAGAAGACGGAGGAGAATGGTAAGAAGAAAAAAAGACAAAGGATGATGGTATGGAGGAAAAAAGAAGGAAGGGAATCGTGAGTAGGACGGTAATAGTATGGAGGGAAGAAGACGGAGGAGAATGGTAAGAAGAAAAAAAGACAAAGGATGATGGTATGGAGGAAAAAAGAAGGAAGGGAATCGTGAGTAGGACGGTAATAGTATGGAGGGAAGAAGACGGAGGAGAATGGTAAGAAGAAAAAAAGACAAAGGATGATGGTATGGAGGAAAAAAGAAGGAAGGGAATCGTGAGTAGGAAAAATGACGGACGGTAATAGTATGGAGGAAAGAAGACGGAGGAGAATGGTAAGGAGTAAAAAGGCGAAGATTAATGGTAAGAAGGAAAAATACGGAGGAGAATGGTAAGGAGGAAAAAAAAAACAAAGGTAAAGGTAAGGAGGAAAAAAGACGGACAGTAGTGGTGTGGAGGGAAGAAGACGGAGAAGAATGGTAAGGAGGAAAAAAGACGAAGGGTAATGATAAGGTGGGAAAATAGCGAAGAAGAATGGTAAGGAAGGAAATGGCGTTTGGTAATGATAAGAAGGGAAAAAGATGGAGGATAATGGTACGAAGAGAAAAAGACGGAGGTTAGTGATAAGGAGGAAAACAGACGAAGGTTAATGCTAAGGAGGGAAGAAGATGGAGGGTAGTGGTAAGGTGGAAAAAAAGACGGAGAAGGATGATGAGAAAAAACTGAGAAGAATGGTAAGGAGGAAAAAGGGCAGAGGGAAATGGTAAGGAGGAAAAAGGACGAAGGAGATCTGTGAAAAAAAAAAGATGAAGGAGAAGAAGACGAGGAGATAGAGGGATGGTAATAGGAGCTACACCAACTTCCACAATCGGTCACCCCGATGCATATTCCGAATAAGGACGATAACTGAAGTGCTCCTGCACCTTCATCCCGTATTTGGATAGAAGTCCTGCCCTTCGCTATATTTTATCCTCAGGGCAAACCTTATAAGCACATCCCTATTCCCACCTCGACAACCCCGATTCTCCTATCACGTTAACGGTTTACTATTACATTATATCAGCAAACTATCGTCAAACAAACAGATCTACTTTCAATTTTTTCTCCTGTTTTTGCTCACAACCTAAACTACTCCAAGAGACTCACAGCAGAGTCATGACAAAATTATCAATTTCTCTAAAAAATCTATTCTATTAGCACCACTCAAAAAAAGAAAAAAAAAAAGGAAGGAAAAAAACATAAGATCTTCCAGGCCGTATGCGTAGATAGGGCGCTAGCGTGTTTGTCTGCTGATCTAGAATTACGCAGACGTGAGTTCGATTCCCTCTTGGGTTGATTACCTGGTTGAGTTTTTTCGAGGTTTTTCCAACTATAAGGTAAAAGTCAGATAATTTAATGGCGAATTCTCGGACTCATCTAATCAAATAATATTTCGCTATTACCAATTCAACCGATGCTAACATAACAATCAATGCAGTGTCATTAAATAACCAAATAAAAATATCTTCCTTACATACTATACGTTTCTCATTCTGAATGCTGGAGTTTCTTCCTTACATTTCTGTTTTTCAGACTATTATAGGCCTATTTATTTCAATTTTGCTTTATGAATGTATTAGGTTGGTGCATTCGTAGCGTTTTTGTTTCGCGTGTTGGTACTCCGGTTGCTATGGGTTTAATTATCGGTTGTCATTTTTTATTTGAAGTTCAATTGTTGTGCTTGAGTTTACATATTGAAGTTTTCATTTTTGCAGATAGTGAATGAAGCTGTGGACACTAGAAAATGGAGTGTCAAGTGGAGAAAGTGGGACATTTTCGATATATTCTTCTTTTTGAGTTCAATAAAGGGACGAAAGCAGCTAAGGCGGCCAGAAACATTTGCGCCATGTATGGGGACAATGGTATCGTAGAGAGCAAGCAAGAAAATGGCTTTCTCGTTTTAAGGAGGGCCGTTTTGACATTATAGTGACACTCCACGTTCAGGAAGACCTTCGGGGTTTGATGAAGACCGTTTAAACACATTAATCGATAATGATCCACGTCAGTGTACCCGATAACTGGCAAATTTGATGAACTGTGACCATGCCACCATCGTGCGACAATTGTATTCAATGGGCACGGTTCAAAAATCAGGTGTATGGGTACCGCATGCTCTAAGCCAAAACCACAAAAATCAGCGGGTGGCCATATGTGCATCTTTGCTTGCTCGTCATCGATTAACTAGTGAACAACATCGAACATTCCTATCCAATATCGATACTGGTGACGAGAAATGCTGTCTTTATGCTAATAGAAGGAAAAGAAAGGAATGGTTGAGCCCGAACAAAAAAGCAACTCCCCGTACAAAGGCCAGCGAGCATCCACAAAAGATAAAGTTATGCATCTGGTGGAACTGCGAGGTTATGCTGTACTACGAATTGCTTCCTCGAGGTGTATCCATCACTGCCGACAATTATTTCCACCAACTGAGACGTCTTGCACACGCAATCCAAGAAAAACGACCAACAAGACTGTGTGAATTGATGCTACTCCATGATAACGCCCGTCTGCACTCTGCTAACCTGACACAAAACACTATCCAGGAGTTGGGTTGGGAAGTTATTTCCCACACACCTCATTCACCTGATCTTGCGCTCTCAGATTTTCACGTTTTCTGTTCTCTATTGAACAACCTTCAAGGAACTTCCTTTCCGGAAGAAAATGCGCTCCGAACATGGATTGACGATTTCTTTAACTCAAAACCACGCGATTTCTACAAGCGTGGAATCGAAAAACTACTCCAGCGTTGGCAGACTGTTGTAAATAGTGAAGGAGAATATATTGATGATTAACTTCTCTTTTATGTGTATGTAATGTGTTTAATAAACTTATGAAAAAAAAAAAACGGTAAAAACTTATGCACTAACCTCGGGAAAGTCATTATTTGAATTCCCAACATACTCAGTCAATTTAAGAGAACATTGTATTATGATAATAAATGAATGAAAGAAGTTTAGTTTTGTCCTTTAAGGGGACACTCTACTAAAAATGACAACTTTTTTCCTAATCTTTATTTTTTTCAACCAAATTTTGAGAGCATGTTTACTATATAAAGAATGAACATAATCCAAATTTTGATCTCCCAAATGTTTTTGGCTATAGATTTTTTTATTTTTTCTTTTCTTTTTAGAAATATTTTCAAACCCAAGTTTTAAGTACAAGATAGAAATTTTTAAGCTTCTCTTTTTTGTTACATTCACAAGACATAGAGAAGCATTTCTATGCATTCATTTTATGAAATATCTCATTTATTCACTTCGAAAACATTGTTTGAAATTTAAAAAAAATGTTATTTTTCCTATACTTCATGAAAAAAAATTAGTAAAATAAACAACAGCATTTCTCACAAAATAAATGCATAGAAACATGCAGCTAGGTCATAAATACTTGCAGTAAAAGTTTCATCCACATTGATTAATATTTTGCATAAAAAATTGGTGTTGAATCAAGAAAAATAAATTTACGGAAAAATGGATTTGAAAGTAAAATGAATATTTATGTCAATTAAAATTAACCTCTGCTACATCCATCTAGTAACTTCGGGGAACCAACAAAAGTTATTAGATTTGTAATCAGAAATTTGTAAAAAAGGATTATTTGATGAAA
Source organism: Periplaneta americana (assembly GCF_040183065.1). Classification (NCBI taxonomy): domain Eukaryota; kingdom Metazoa; phylum Arthropoda; class Insecta; order Blattodea; family Blattidae; genus Periplaneta; species Periplaneta americana. The sequence continues at coordinate 62,520,207 of NC_091130.1, forward strand.
AAATAATTTTGACAGATCTTTAAATTCCACATCCCTTTACAGCCTTAATTAAAAAAATGAAACATATTTGTAATCAGAATTGAACTAAATCCATTTGGGGTATGAAAATGTACATTCCAAAGAAGTGAAATAGCCAATAAAAATATTTTGGAAAATTTTCATGACTTTCAGTGGCGTCTCCCCTTAATAGCTTTACAGTCAGAATTTGAACTCGTACAGACCGGATCAGCTAAATGTTACTTATCATCATCTGTTACATTGGAGTCCGGTGTGGACCCAGACCTCCTCAATTAAGTGTCGCCATCTTTTCGTATCTTTAGCCAGTTTTGTCCAATTTTTATAGCCCAGGTTCCTTAAAACTTCTTTGACTCTTCGACTTCTTGTGTTCATCTTAATTTGGGATGTCTGCGTCCTTCGTGTTCTCCAGGATTACCAGATAACATCTTTTGTGTGGGTTCAGTTTCACCCATACGAACATGCCCTGCCCATCATAACCTAGCTGTTTTTATTAAAACCAGGCAGTGCATTTCTGTTCTCAAACGTACAGCGGATTCAGTATTTCTTCTGGTACGTTACGTGGATGCATAAGCAGGATAGAATTGCAAGCAGGTACGCACGGGGTTATTAAATAACAATGATGTAATATTTTATAAATATGTCCCTGTAACGTCATATGACGTAGAAAGAACATTCTCGCAGTTTAAACAAATTTTATGTGATGTTCGTAAAAGATTTGCATTTCATAACCTCAGAATATATGTTTTCATTCACTGCAACGAAATAGGTTTTGATAAATGAATTATTTGTATATATTGTGTAATGTATAAATATTACTATTTGTATATTGATTTTTGTTATTATTTTGTCCGTGTAACGTCATGTGACGTAGGAAGAACATTTTCTTAGCTTAAACAAGTTTTACTGGCAGTTATAATAAAAGATATGAATTTCATAATCTCAGAATATATGTTTTTGTTCACCGTAACGGAGTTGATTTCGTTAAATTAATTGTAAGAGTATTTACAGTTAATGTGTATCATGTTATTATTATGTTCTATAATATAATACTAGTTCAGTATTATTATCGATCTAGTTATATTTTATGTCATATTTATTTACTCATTTATTTATTTATTTTGCTAATAATTGTAACATAAAATATAATATATACAGAAAAACTTTAGCTCGCCCCTGAAAGAGTAGAACTCGTGCTCAGGGGCGGATTCCTGAATTGAAATTAAGAAGTATATAATACAATTTGTCTTATGTCTACTAGCAATTAGAATATATAAATTTAAATTTACAATTTTTCAATTTTTATAAAATTCATGCATAACTTTATACATTTAATATTAGAAATATTAGAATTGACAAGATTAGGACATTTAAATATAAATTTGTTATATATTCTTGGGCCTAAATTACTACTATGATTAAATACTATAGCAGTGTAATATTTTGTACAGAGCTAGTTTCGCAGTGTCAGTGCGTTTATATGGTCAAAAAGTAGCTGGACAGACCATTTCAATTTAGTAGCAATCCCACTTACAGTTTTCATGCTCCATCATTATTATGTACCGAAATAGGTTATACCTTTCGTAGCGTCCTGACGTAAGCATTTAGGGTCAGAGTTTGAACCTTAAAACTCCAGGATATACTAACTGATAACTTTCCTAAATTGTTTGGGAACGAAAATGCACTGCCTGATCATAACTGACGTCATCCGACTCATCATATAATTCATAAAATTATGTGTTATATCACTATCGCCACTGTCCATTTTCATACGTTGGATTAAATATTCTTAATATCTTTCCTTTCAAATGAAGGATCAACTAAATATATCGTGAGTTTATTCAATCTTCTGTCTAGCAGTGATACTTAAGTTATTGTCCGCCGGGTTCTTAGATGAAATATAATAAAGTTGGTGGGGAAAAAATGTTTGCATTATTTTTGCAGACATGTTATAATTATTACTTTTTATCTTTCGAGATAAAAAGAGTAGTTCTACAGTCACAGGATTGGAAGTCGCACTGAAGGTTCGTCTAAACTTACCGTAAATTCATTCAAACTACTACCCAGCAATGATACGTTGTTGCCCTGCGGGAAGGATCTGCTGCCGGCGGAACACAGCTTAAAAAAACTCTGTATGTATGATGGCGGAGTAATGTACATTTTTCGTAGGAACATTTGGATCAAATATAAGAGAGTTAGAGGAAGAAAACTTTTACATTCGCTCTGAAACAGGTTACTATTGCTACAGAAATTAATTCTCCAACGATAAACACTGTGAATCGGAGTAATTGAAAAAATGTGACTGGGAAATAACTGCTGCAGCCAAGATGTCTACTTCGTGCACGCTCGCAAAGAAGTACTAACAAGCTGTCTGGAACACGGCCAGACTGGGGACGTGTTTATTTTCCTGCTCCTGTGTTTTTAAACGTACCAAATTTCATATTCAACTAAGAATGCTTACAGTTACTCTGACAGCGAATGACTGAATTCCGAGGTATCGTCATCTTGTTACTTTCCAATGACTATCAAAACACACGAAGCTTGTAATGTGCAATAAAGGCTCTGCTTATAGTGTCAAAGGATTCCACTTTGAGAAAATAACATTGAGCATATGGAAGCTGTTCCATCACTATTTATAAGTATTTTTCTTGAGAACTGGGAATTAATTAGTTTCATTTAATTCATAGAACATAATTTCATTGAGAACTAGATCGATTTCGTGTGCTAAAATTGTGTTACATCTCTAAAATTTAAATTACGAATAACGGGTAACAGCTAAATTGATGGAATAGTCTTGCGCTCTCTTGCCGAATATCTCCGCTGAAAAACTAAACAGACAAGTAGGGGTGGTATAGTTAAGGCTAAGATTTCACACTGTTAAAACACGTACATTGTCTGCGCTTATTTGAAGAAGTACACAAAATTTAACTGCCAGCATAACAACAAAGGCATTAGGTATGTATCTTAAGTTCTTGTTTGATTGTAGTGTGAAGTTAACGGAAAACGCGTGCTGCACATAATCTTAAATTTGTATTATAAGCGCTTCTTAACATTTAATAACGGTAAACATATGCTGCACATAATCTTAAGTCTGTATTAACTATAAGTACGTCTTAACCCAATAAAATAACAGTTTTATTATTATTATTATTATTATTATTATTATTATTATTATTATTATTATTATTATTATTTGTAATTGCAGTAACTGTATTTTAATGCCTACTTTCGATCATTATGGAGCCTAGTTGAGATGTCTAAAAGTTGGTTAATGGCCTAAATATCCGAAGTCTAGTTATAGGCCTATATAAAATATAATGTATGTTTTTTCAGGCATCATTATGGCATTGATAGGTTTTTTTTATCATTTCAACGGACTCAACATACCTATATTATGCCAGAAACTTCTAGAATGCTGTACGTATTAGGAAGAGAGTGAGACAGAGATACCACAGTCTAGTATAGACAGTCACGAAGCTTAATACTTACTAAATATGCAAACATAGATAGTTGCTATCGCCTCATCACAGACTCTTTCCCTAGCACACGATAAAATGTATTGCACTTTTGATACCGTGTTCTTTTGAAAAAATTAACACCTTCCTTCCACTACTGAAATATGAAATACATGAGGTTTATATATTATTTTCATAAAATATATATTATATTTTATAAACTCACCTTCTTGGATCTTTCGGAAGAAGGATAACTCTAACCTATTTTTCTTAAAATTTGTAGTACTACAAACGTCTTCTTGTTCCATATTATTATTCAAATTATTATATTTTAGCCATTTACAGTTATTACAACCGATAACGAACATTTCACAGTTTACATAGCTTTTCACAAAAATGCGAAATACGGCACAGTCAATGCCTTTTCGATCTAGACCAGGCCGTAATGTTTGTTCGGGTTTTCTATTTCAGTGTATGGAGCTCAGTGAAATATTATATTATAACTTTATTGCGTATCATTGCTAAGCTTTATTTAGTGTAATGTGTCCATAAGTTCCGTTTACTTCTTGTTGCATAATATGTTGCAGAAATAATTACAAAACTGTGTTATTTCAATGTGAAGACAATTTTACATGTTAACATAATCTGTTCGCGTCAACATTTTAAGTTTAGAATGGAAGCTATTTTGAGGTTTAATAAAAAAGAATTTATATTGTGATTTCAATTTAGCACATCTACCTTCCTTAATTGTAGACAAAACATTTACCATACCACTCCTATGAAATTAGTGTACATACAATTGTGTTACTTCGTCTCTTAAGTAGTATATAAATACAATAATTCAGTACTCAATTGTATTATTAAAATACAGACAAGTTGAATGTCCGGGGTATCATACATGACATTATGCTTAATTACATAATGTATAATTGCGAATTTAGGAATATAAGTTAAATATAGTAAACATAACCTATAATTTTCACATGAATGGCAAGGCACTGGAGATCTCTAAATTTAGACAGAAAGGGGCAACTGGTACAGTAAACATAACCTATAATTTCAACATATCTAAATATCCGTGCGGTACAATTGAAAATTATTGAATCGTGCATAAATGAATGTACAAGAATTTCGCAATATTTAATCGAAATAAAGGCAGGTATTTCACGTACAAACAACGTAATTTTCACACCATAAATAATATTACACCTTAACTCGCAAGTGAATTAAGTCTGAAGTGTCTCATAATCATTGTTTTAAATTTTATTAATGGAATTACACTACATTTTAGAGAAACATATGTTACTGTTTATGCATTCCAACTAAAGTATATGGTTGAAACGCCTCAGTATGTACTGTGGTCTGCCTTACGGCCTGTATTAGATCACGATGGCTGTGGCACAGTATATTGTTCCTAGTACTCACAGCGCTCCAAGCGGCTAGCAACTATCGCGAGAATTGCAAAAAATCATCCCAAGCTTCGTGACTGTATATGTATAGCAGACTGTGGAGATACTATACCTCACTCGTTCTACTAACGGAGGCATCTTGCGGCAACAGTGTACTAGCCAAGACCCGTAAGAAAAATGCTTTTTTCTTAAGGTGGAATACTCTATAGCGTCAAAGAATTTTTTTATGAGCGAGTGTAATGTTTAACGTGAAATAATCCCACGACAGGGATATAATTATGCAACTACAAGCCAGAAATAAGCCTCTCATCAGATACTAAAGAGCGCAAATGGGGTGCGTATTGAGAGAATGCAAGTTTACTGTACGGAGTGCTTTAATGACGTCACAGACGTGGTTGGAGTTGTAGACTACCTCATAGATAGGCTATCAACTCATTGCTGTTGGACGGGATTTCGTAGTATTTGTTTACAATTCTTCGGCAGTTCTTTGCTTACTCCAGTACTTCTACACTTCCTGGTATATTTCTTAACTTCCTTTCTTAGTTCTTCACATTCATCCACACGTCTTCACTTCTTCATTCTTGCGTCTGCACTACCATACTGTACGTATTTCCAGTGTTGCCAACACATAAATTTTATCCCCGTCAGTGTAACACCTGGAAATCCGTCAGAATCCGTCAGAATTAAAAAAGAAATCAAATAAGACCATCTTATATCTATAAACAAATAAAAAGCAAATTTTAACACAACTTACCAATCTTGATTAAAAAACTAATTCGTCAACGTCTGACTTGATTACGAGGAAATCTGAAATAGGTGATTCCTTAATATGGTACGGCATGGGCAGGGCTGTTCAAAGAAAAAGTAAAATTCCCAAAAAATTATACAATTAAAATGACAGCAGCTAGAAAAGTCAAAAGACTATGTAAATCGTAATTTCCGCCAGAAAATCCGTCACCCGTCAAAACCATTCTTTTCCCGTCCGCTACGTTGAAATTCCGTCAGTTTGGATTTTCTGAAATAGGAAAATATATATGACATTTGATGATTTCGGGGAGATATTGTAATACTTCTGGTCCCAAATGAGTAGGTCAAGTTAGGCAAGATAGTTATCTGTAGATCACAATGCGTAGAGGAAGTGTTACAAATATGTAATAAGGCTACAAATAAGCCTTACAAATTACTACGCACTGATACCCTCTTTCGCAGGAATGTATGTTTTTATAAACTTGGTTATTTAACGACGCTGTTTCAACTACGAGGTTATTTAGCGTCGATGAGATTGGTGATAGTGAGATGATATTTGCCGAGATGAGGCCGAGGATTCGCCATAGATTACCTGACATTTGCCTTATGGTTGGGGAAAACCTTGGAAAAAAACCAACCAGGTAATCAGCCCAAGCTGGAATCGAACCCGCGCCCGGACGCAACCCTGGATCGGTAGACAAGCGCCTTAGCCGACAGAGCTACGCCGGTGGCTGAACTGTTGAAATGTTTATCATTATTAGGTTATCTTGGAAAGTGAAAATTTTAGTGGTAAATTATTTTCCTGAATAAACATTATTATTCCTCAATGTTATAAACATTAATGATCTATATTATTAAAGAGAAATTATCTGCGTTTATAGCAATGTATGTTTAATTGACTTCGTTTTTAAGTTATGATATGTTTTGAGGTTATGACTTACAACATCAATATGTCACAAATATAGATATTAGTATTACTATTCCATATTTATACCCTGGTTTTTCGTTTCTTTACTAGTGTTGGCACCTGTAAGAGGAGGGAACACCTCACCTTCTAATAAACTTAGAAAACAGTGGAATGAAAAGGCAACGCAAGTAATCATAAAACAAGTTCGAGAAAAGACGTAAGAGACGAATTTTCTGTATTCAATATTACGGTTGGTAAAACACCTTGTAATGAAGATGTTGAATGCTTGTTCTTTGAAGAAAAGTTTTCTATAATGCAAGGGGAGAAGAATGGGTTATGTGCGAAATGTGCAAAATGTGGACACACGTCGATTGTGTAGGATACGAATAGGAATGTTATATTTGTGATTACTGGAAATATGAATAGCATCAAATTCCAATTACTTTGTAGCAGCTTTTCTTAGCAGATGCCATTTTAACTTTGCAACTTTGTTAACCTTGTAACTTGTTAATAGTATTCCATATTTGAATCTCCATTTTTATGAAGGAAATATGTTAGATTTTGAGGAAATTATTTTTTTAAACATTTTATGGCATCTTACGAAATTTCAAGTCCAGTGTACCATTCATTCAGCAATAAACAGGACGATACTTTACGTTCAGCACTCAAAACATGAGGTTCCCCCCCTCAAAAAAAAAGTTGTATTCCATATTTGTAACACTTCCTCTAAAGTCAATTTTGGTCCTTGTATCGTATATAATCACTGATTTGGATTTTCTGAAACAGGGAAATGGATATGAAATGTGATGCTTTCCGAGAGATATAATAATATTTCCGTGGCCAGATGAATAGTTCAAGTTGGGTAAGACAATTTTTTTATTTCATCATTTAACGACGCTGTATCAACTACTATGTTATTTAGCATCGATGGGATTGGTGATAGAGAGATGAGGTCGAGGATTCGCCATAGATTACCCGACATTTGGCTTACGGTTGGGGAAAACCCCGGATAAAACCAACCATGTAATCAGCCCAAGCGGGAATCGAACTCACGCAGAAGCGAAGCTCCATATCAGCAGGAAAACTCGCTGATGTTGATGCCTAACGTGGGGAAACAGGAGAACCCCGAGAAAAACTCGAACTCCGACTTTGTCCGCCGCAATTGTCACTATGGGTTTTTCAATGAAAAAGCCCGAGGTCTTACTGGGACTCGAACCAGGATCGTCTGCATAACAAGCTAATAATCTATAACACACAGCCACAGCACGGACTAGTTCTACATTGAATTGCATAATATGATGTTTAATAAATTTAATTAATCTAACATATTTATTTACAGAATATTTTAAAGTCCTGTAACAACATTTTACGATTCAATCTATTTTGTGATACAACGTTTTATTTAAGAGATTCTGATAATGTACAGTAGCAGCAAAAAAACCGGACCGACTCTTGTAGCTGATACAAAAGAATCCTGTGCTGTGTATTGTACCAAACTGTGGTAATTTCAAAATGGATAGTGAAGCCAGAGGTATGTACTGCTATTTAATGTAAAATACGCAGTTATCTTTGCCGACTAGAGGTAGAAATGTAATATTGATGCCACATGAAAATAAAACTCTCAAAGCTTTTCTTCTGTAAGTTTGAGGCACTGAAGGAAACAAAACACGGTAAGAATCGAACAAATGCAATACATTTAATTGTTACAATTAATTATACAAGATGGATGTGTTTTGTGATTAGCAAAATTTGGTTCTGTGACTCTGAAATCAGCTACAAGGGTCGATCCGGTTTTTTTGCCACTACTGTACTTAACATATGTGCATTACATACTTTTTTTTTTTTTGAGGGTCGTCATTTAAATAAAATAAAATATTAAAATGAATTAAAATGTTAAAATGAATTAAAATATTAAAATTAATTAAAATTTCTTTCGTAAGTAAGAATTAGGGGAGAGTCGGGTAGTATCGGACATCGGGTAGTATCGGACAGTGCGTTTCTTTCATCTACCACCATATGGTAATACCTGAATGACATGGTTACATTTCTATATGCGACATCACAGAAACCTAACAATGTCAATCAGGTACTATCATCGTGTGGTAGATGAAAGAAACTCACTGTCCGATATTACCCGATGTCCGATACTACCAGACTCTCCCCTACTGTTATAAGAAACATTGTCATGTCGTTGCTATGTAGTACCTCGTTTTTTCAGTTTCCAAGATTCTGTTACACACTTTACGCATGTGTATTGCACACTATTTTTTGGACAATCGTCATTTAAATAAATTTGTTTTTAATTTTGAATATTGATTAACCCTTTACAGCATAGTGGTTATTCAGAAGAACCACCGTTTTCTTTCTTTCTAAATTTTATGGCACGAATGTTCCGCCAAGGAACCACCTCTTGAGTACACACAGAAGTGCTATCTGCGTTTGAAAATTGTATGCAGAGTAAAAATGTTGAAAAAAACTGATCGAATCTTTGTTATGATCCATGATATGGAAAACATAAAAAATTAATTTGTGCTGCAAAGGATTAAACTTGTCTGATAAGTATACATTTCTCCGATAAGAAAGTTTGAACGTCGTTGCCAAGACAGCATGTAGGTTGAATAATTTACCTGGTCCCGGAAGAATTTTTCCCTTGAAATTATTCAAATCAGCTTCACAGGAAGCTATACCTGAAAGCTAGATTAGCATAATACACGTCACTGTTCGTTAACAGACAACCAAAATTTAAAGTCACACAGAGTTTGTGTGTACTCACTGTTGGATGTTTGACGGTTTGTCAGCCCACTTTGAGGTATGTGGAGATAAAGGGAAAATTTGAGTCTGTGTCGGGTAGAGTTCCTGGGTAGCTCAGCCGAGAGAGCATTGGTGCGTTTAGCCAAAGATTACGGATTCGATACCCGGTCTCAGGGCAATTTTAACCTTCAAATTATCCAAATCAGCTTCACAGGGAGCTATACCTGATTTGCACAGTATCTAGGTTATTTTGTTTCAGTGTAAAGAGTCATAAAAAGGCATGATCGACCAAAAAATAGTTTATTCAATGTTTATTCAGACAGTTAAATTTATATGTTTGGAAGTATTGTGTTTGATTGAACAGTTTTGTGATATTATGCAAATCTAGTCTTTCAGGTGAAGCTCCCTGTGAAGCAGATTTGAATAATTTCAAGGGAAAAATTGTTCCGGGGCCGGGTATCGATCCCGGGACCTCTGGTTGAACATACCAGCGCTCTACCACTGAGCTACCCGGGAACTCCACCCGACACCGTCTCAACTTTTCCCTTTTATATCCACACAACTCGCGTGGGGTGACGAAACGCCAGAGACCCACAACGAGTGCACACATCTCTGTGTGACTTGGAATTGTGGTTTTCTGTTAACGAACACAGTAACGTATATATTATGCAAATCTAGTCTTTCAGGTGAAGCTCCCTGTGAAGCAGATTTGAATAATTTCAAGGGAAAAATTGTTCCGGGGCCGGGTATCGAAAAGTTGAGACGGTGTCGGGTGGAGTTCCCGGGTAGCTCAGTGGTAGAGCGCTGGTACGTTCAACCAGAGGTCCCGGGATCGATACCCGGCCCCGGAACAATTTTTCCTTTGAACTTATTCAGTTTTGTGATAGTTTAAAATAGCAGAAGTATCATTTGACGTACCAGAGGATGCAGGGACTGAAGAGATAATGAAAACCTGTTGTGCTGATTTAATACCGCAAACGTCTAACAGAAAGTAAAGGTTCTCTTTGAGATCGTACGTATTTTAATCATCACAGCACTGTTTCTTCTTTTGTTTGTATAGCAACCAGGCAACGTGCATTTTTGTCAATTTACGGGGCATGTAAACAACATCGGTAAGTACGAGAATAGATTGTCCAAAAAAGCAACTTTCCTTTCCTTGATTCGATTAGTTGTTTCTCATATTATGGCAGATTCAACTATGTAAAAACCCATCCCCGTACATAACGGTAGTCGCTCAATTCAGACATTGCCAACGCTCGGATAGATATTAAATTATCATTCCAAGTTGAAATTCAGTTTAATTCAATATTTGTCCAAACATAACCTAACATTTTCGTATAGGCCTACTTTCTTTCTACACAACCCTCCTAAACGAATTAAACGGAATACCATTTCATTTAATCGGGTGTTGATTGTGAATGGTTTTGTGCGACTCGCTATTAATTCAAATACACACGTCATCAACTTTACTACGATGTAAGTTTCTCCCTCTACTTCATTTGTTTTACAGTTCCCCGATATTCCAGTGCTACCCTCTCTCTCGTTTGTGTTATATCCCCTCTCTTTCTGTCACTCACGGGGCGCGTTGTGTCAGGTCAGTACCGATCCCGTTAACACCCTCCAGCCACCCTTTGGTCTACTGAATTTTTCAATTATTCCGATATTCTATCAATAAGCATTATCGGTGTTTAATAAAGCGCGAACACATCATAGCAGCGTGTAGTATCAGAAAGATACAACTTGAATAAAAATATTGAAAGTGAAAACTTTAAAATACAAAATACTCGCAGGAATGAATGAAAACAGAGGAGTTGTAAATGTATATCACTCTTACAGTAAGAAAATCAGGATGTCTGAATGACAATAAGACGAAACGAATGTATATACATACAGAAGTGGCAAAAAAAAAAAAAAACCGGATCGACCATTGTAGCTGATTTCAGAGCCTTGTTCACTCCAGAGCACGATAGACTGGTAACTAAGACTTTCATGGTTCGAATCTTGTCTGGGAAGGAAACTTTTTTTTTGTTCTTTATTCAAATTTATTCCCAATACTTTTCGATTGCTGGTAAAATTCATGTTCTGGGAATAATAAGTTAATTAAGTAGTAAAATATCGCTGCAATCGAAAAGTATTGAGAATAAATTTGAATAAGGAACAAAAAAAAGTTTCCTTTCCAGGCAGGATTCGAACCACGAATGTCTTAGTTACCTGTCTATCGTGCTCTGGAGTGAACAAGGCTATGAAATCAGCTATAAGGGTCGGTCCGGTCTTTTTGCCACTACTGTACATGATAAATGTTGCAAAAAAATGTGTGGCCTCTGTTCGCGGCAGAAGTAAAACATCTTAAGCTGTAGTTGCCTCATGCGTTCCGCACAGGACTAGCATTCGAGAGGTCCGGGTTTCAAATTCCCAGACCGACCAACCTGACTGTGGTTTTTCCGTGTTTTTCCATAGTTACTTAGACAATTGTCCCGCGCCGTCGCGTCGCGGTCTACGTAAGGCATCCTGCCGAGGACTCGCATTATAGAATGCGCGCTGGTTCAAGTCCTCATGGGGGAAGAAATTTTCTCATGAAATTTCGGCCAGTGTATGGGACCGGTGTCCACTCAGCATCGTGATGCACTTGGAGAGCTACGATAGGTAGCGAAATCCGGTTGCGAATGCCAGCTATAACGGCTGGGGGATCATCGTGCTAACCACACGATACCTCCATTCTGGTTGGATGATCGTCCACCTCTGCTTCGGCATGTGGGCGTGAGGCCAGCAGCCGGCTGGTCGGTCTAGGCCCTTCAAGGGCTGTAGTGCCACGGATTATTATTATTATTATTATTATTATTATTATTATTATTATTATTACTTAGACAATTGCCGCGTTGGAGTTTTCATTGCCACAGCCATTTCTCCTCCTCTTCCCTGTAGAAAATGAATTTAGATTTCATATCATATCATTCATCTTCGTCATCTCATTCAATAGGCATATTCACGTCATGACGCATATCTTCGTCCTCTCCGAAACCGACTCTGGGTTCCAAGCCTTCCGGAATATCTCTGTCAGGATTCAGGGCGTACGAAATCTTGGAAGGACCGTCGGAATTGATCCTGTGTTGCTTGGTCACCTTGGCGGTATGAACTTAGCGCGGGGGAATGTAGGGGACTCATTGGGTGAGCGAGTGGAGTGAGGGGTCACATGCGGCCGCTGGACTGGTACACCTCATCCTCATTCATCCCATAATTCGAGATGCACAATAGGCCTCAGTTTGGGCGACGTGCTGAAGGGTCGTCCCTAACCCGCCTCTAGCCACCGTTCCATAATCCCTAATCCCTAAGATATAGGCTAAATGTGTAGTAATCTTTTTAAATTCTCGTGCAATGAAAGACGATAAATTAGGGTTAATTAGCACTTTTATACTCAATACTCTTAGGATTTAATATGAATAACTTTATTTACGTGATAACTAGAGACAAGCAAATGTGAAATTTCATATTCTAAACCAGCGGTCATCAGTACACTGTACCCTCGCCTAGCGTCTTTTACACGCGGAGACTGCACTATGGTGAATCCGTGGCTGCTGGCGGGAATGCTCTTTCCCTCTCTGCCTGCTGCACGACGGGGCATATTACGTTGCTCTGAATAGGCGTTACCCATTTCAGCGAGTGCTGACGACCACTGTTGTAAACCATTCCTGCTAGTAGTATGTGAACAAAGATTCTCACGATGTGCAGAATGGAATTAGCGGCAAAAAAATTTTCAAATTTCATAACATTTTGGTAAAATTGCCATATTTCATAAAAATCTTCATACTTTTTCATATTTCGCACTATGTTTCCTCTCCGTTAATATTTTTATAACTAGGCCTGCAACTGAATCTGGCTTTCCGTAAACAAAATACATGTTTTCCAAGGAACACTTGAAAAACTCAAGCCATCCATTCCTCCAACAATCTAGGATTTACAAGAGCAAGTGAAATCTTCAAACTCCCCTAGAGTCATTTAACTTGTAGCGCCATCTGGTAACACAGTAACGTACACTATCCCATAGCAACAGCACGCAAAACCCTCTTCAATTGTCCGTCACAGAACTTTGTTACACAGCGTTCGACTCGTATCCCGTATAAACAAGTTTCACTTCAAAAATGAATGTGACGAAGATGACACATACTTTCTTATTATACGAATCACGTATTTGGTAACAATTCAGTTCCTTTTTAATGTTGCGAATAATATTACCACAGTCTAGTACCATGTACAGTCACGAAGCTTAATACATAGTAAATATGCATCCATAGATAGTTGCTAACTACTAGGAACGCTACTATCGCCTCATTACAGACAATGCGAAATAGTACCCGCACAGTCTATTGTTCCTAGTACCCTTATAAACTCAAGCTTCGTGACTGTATATACTCGAATGTGATATTACTGTTTACAGTTTATTTTCTTGAATTGTAATTTAGAAGACAAACAGAAATAGAGTAATTTCATACACAAAAAAATTTTCTCTTATCAAAATTTTTACAGTTGATAACACCTCGCTCGTCTATTTTCCGGTTTCTTATACGCAATACAAGAAACCTCGACAAATATCATCTGATGATTTCTTCAAGTCCAGCATCATTTTGTGTTTTTAATTTAAAACATAGAATTATTCAAATTACATTTCATAGACATAATTTCCGGATAAATTGTCTCGAAGATACAGAACAAGCTACAGTTTAGGAGAAATCCTTGTATACATACATACATACATACATACATACATACATACATACATACATACATACATACATACATACATACATACATATATACATTTATATATACACATACATACAGACAGACAGACATAATATGCACATAGATAGATATATAGACAGACGGATGGATGGATAGAGACAGAGAGACAAATAGATAGATAGATAGATAGATAGATAGATAGATAGATAGATAGATAGATAGATAGATAGATAGATAGATAGATAGATAGATAGATAGATAGATAGATAGATAGATAGATAGATAGATAGATAGATAGATAGATAGATAGATAGATAGATAGATAGATAGATAGACAACCTCGGGAGTTGCGAGCGTCGTTAAATAAAACAATTTAATTTAGATAGATAGATAGATAGATAGATAGATAGATAGATAGATAGATAGATAGATAGATAGATAGATAGATAGATAGATAGATAGATAGATAGATAGATAGATAGAACTAAAACTTGTATACAAATGAGAGTGAAGACGTCGGGATCTTCATCGCGGCAAGACATTTTGACTTATTTTTTGCGTGTTGTCATATAATATATGTATGTTGGAACTCTCAACTTTCGTAGCTCCAACATCAGGAAAGCAATAGAATGGGAACCTATTTATCAAAAGTGCAAAATTCTCCAACGAAATAAACATATAGCTAGAGAAATAAGTAAATAAATAGGCTACATACGATTGAAGTTCCTACTAATATTTAGCGTTGTGACGTCTCCGAGTTCTTGCACTGTATCGTAGATGTGAAAACAACTAACGTTCGGGTGCAAAGTGCTGGCTCCATCATCATGGAAGGCGAAAGAATACAGGAATATGCAGAAACCAAAGAAATTTCGTACCTAATAAAAGACAAGTAAATTACATAAGAACGAGAAGTGTAATTCTAAGTGAAATAATATAATCTACATTTTGTATGTTCTCAAACAGCTATGAACGAAATAGCTGATACGCAGTTAGTGAATCTCTGGCTCTCTAGTTTGATAATTTTCGGGCGTGTTGCATAACGAGGACTGAAGCTGCCTTTCGGCTGGTCCAGGTAATCGGCAATAATTGCGACTTGATTGCATGATGGGCACCAGCGAAGAGGAGGAGGCAGCTGCCTGCGTCGCTAGGAATAGCCGTACAAGGATGAAGCAATGAACTTGGCGATCTGATTCGTGTGCTTATCTGAGGGCGACTCGAGTTCACGTCTCGAGCAGGCTGATAAGAGCAAAGTCTCTCCGGAAAGTCAGCAGGAACGCGCAGACGGACGCCCGCCACATGCAAATCACTGCCGAGCTTGTCAGCCACTAAGTTTTCTAGAGTGTGAACTGACAGGACTGTAGAAACGCGATGAGATAAGGAAATTAACAATGTGGGTTGTCATGGTGATAAAATAGATCGTCATCATGTGATGTAGAATCTACATAATCCTTAACTGTTATAATCAGAACCTGTTTTAAGATATTTTTGGCGTGAATATGTCTACAGGACGTTAAAAAAAAGTATTCAATATTTTAGGATGTGCTAGTATGCATCAAAACAAGAAAAAAATTATTCGGAAAGCGTATAATGTATCTTTCACGTGTTAAATTTTATTACCTGTTAACATGTTTCGGCCTGCTATTGGCCATCTTCAGAACTGGCTGTTGCTGGTCTTGGCGCCTTTGGTTTTGTTTCCTGTGGGGGTGTGTTTGTGTAGTGCAATGTAGTGTTTTGTAATACATCACACTAACATACGAAAACAAAAACACACACAAGATTGCAACCTCATTCAAGAAATTAAATTACAACATCGCATACAGAACAAATAATACTCTACAAAAACATCTCAACACACAAACAATACAAACAAACAAATGCAATCACACAGGCGTATACAAACTCAAATGTAACACCTGCAACAACTTCTACATAGGACAAACACGTTACATAGAAACATCACAGCCATAACAAAATTACAAAACACTTCCACATATGCAGAACACATCACAAATGCTAACCACACCTACAGAGACATCGACACAGACATGGAAATTCTATACATCCAACCAAAAAGCCAGAAACTAAACACACTAGAACAATACGAAATGTACAGACACATAAAAACACATCCGAATGAAATTCTCAACACACAACTCAATTTCAGAACACATACACTCTCTCTGATTGTACATTACACCACACAAACACACCCCCACAGGAAACAAAACCAAAGGCGCCAAGACCAGTATCAGCCAGTTCTGAAGATGGCCAATACCAGGTCGAAACATGTTAACAGGTAATACAATTTAACACGTGAAAGACACATACGTTTTCCGAAGTGATATCTAGTGTTAAAAGTTGTGTAATCAAGATGTATAAAAAAGTCTAATAAACATGGGTTCTACAACACATACTTTCTGAGATCTAAACACTTGTTCATAGGAGCTGCTCAATGTGACGTCCATTCATGGCAGTGCATTTCTCTGCCCTTCGGCGTAAGGAATCACGCACTCTTTGAAATTGACCTGGTTATTCTTGATAACCAAAAGTCTAGGGGATTTAGATTTGAGAAACGAGAAGACCAAAGTGTGGGGCCTCCCCAATCAATCCAGCAGTCCTGAAATGTCAGCGTCAGGTGTTCACGCTCATTGCGGAAAAAATGTGCTGGTGTGCCATCATGCATGAACCACATCTGTAGTATTTGCTGACATGGCACATACTCCAGCAAGGTAGGCAATACGTTAATAAGAAAGTACTGATAACGAGCCCCAGTTAATCTCTGTGGTAGCACGTATGGTCCTTAATCTATCGCCAAGAACGTCTGCCCATACGTTGATTGAGAATCGGTGCTGATGCCTTGTTTCTTCAAGTGCATGGGAATTTTCATCAGCCCACACATGGCGATGAGAAAATTCACAACACCATCTCAGCTGAACCCAGCTCGTATCCGCAACCAAACTTTTGTTTTCAGTATTCCTTGCGACGTATCAGTATTCCATGCCAGGGTATCAACTACGGTATGATTATCTGGTAGCCTGCTGTATTGTAGGGCAGAAAAATGCATTGCCATAAATGGACGTCATTTTGAGCACTTCCTATGAACAAGTATTCAGATCTCAGAAAGTATGTGTTGTAGGACCCATGTTTATTAGACATTTTTTTCTTGTTTTAATGCATACGATCACCTCCTAAAATATTGGATACTTTTTTTTAACGCCCTGTATAACTTCGGTCCAGTACAAGGGTACCATCACAGAAAGTCGGCCGACACATTTTCAGGCCAGTTACGTCGCGCCTAAAATTTCTAAACTACACGACATATTCCAATGAAGAGAACGGCGATCGACAGACAAAGAATATTACATCAGGATAATAAAAAGTTATTTTTTTTCTCGCTTGTGTAAGAAATCATTTATTTTCAAGAGTTTCTAGGAGGAATTACCAATAATAAAAAAAAGACACCGTGGCACAAAATACTGTATACTGTCGTGGCGGGGTAAGGAATTGGTAGCCCAACAATCGTCCGTTAACAGCGCCACAGATGTGTCACTCACGCGCCAGTAAAATAGTGGCGTGGCTGTGGCTGTGGCTCCGTCTGAAACCCCACCATTTAATATTCTATGTATCGCGAAGGGAACACCACTTTCAGTGGCCGCCACCAGCGGGGAAGCCAACCACTATTCTGTGGCGGTGTCTGAAGATCTCCATAGAAATCCATTATTCAAAAGCGGCAGCGCTTCAGCAGCGCTTCTAAAAGTGGCTTCGTCTGAAGGGGCTCTAAATATTATAATATATCCAACAACGTGCCCTTGAGTTGGAGCGGGTGACAACATCTAGCGTTATACGTGAGGGATGAATTTGAGACACGAATCGGCGGGTCGTGCGACATCCGAGGCAGTGTAACTGAGAATGAGAAGCGATAGAACGTTTGAAGTGGTGTCAAACTATTCGTAACGAACAAGGCTATAATCTCAATTAGGCAAAATCAGCAGTCGACAAGATGAATTGGAAAAATTCGCGAGTGAAGTTGAGTGAAGAGAGAAAATTCACAATATCGAGGCATATGCAGCGGAAATGGAAGCAGGCGTATAAGCAACGAGTAGCAAACGATAGAGGACGGTGGTTACTCTAGCAACCGACATGTTTACTCACAATGCATACGAGACGGTTACTTCCAGGAGTCCCAGCACAGCGAAGATATAGTTTCAGGGTATCTGAAAGGAAGTGTTGATTGTCACTGCTGACGTTTAAATTAACAGAAATTCTATCACCGACGTAGCCTATAGTATTCACGCATAAAATGTGCTGCTGTTTACCTTAATTTTTTTGCTGAAGGGTAATACGAGAAAAAGTGTAAGGCATAAAAATGTGCAAAATTCAGCGCTGTGCCAGCTTCAATAAATGAATGAAAATAAGGAGAAAGGTGTAAGTATAAATTAAACATTACACAGTTTATGGCGTCCTTGCAAGGCCACTTGTCTGACTTCGTTCACATTGTCCCACTTAACGGACTTAAGTAAATTTTGCAGGGGAAAAAGTCGAAAAGATCGTCAATTAGGAAGAAAGTTAAATGGCTAGAAAATTAAGCCATCCGCGTACGGGTACCCTTAACAGCATAGACAGCTACTACCGCCGCATCTCCCGGTCGTCGAGCAGAGGGAGAAACGCAGCACCGCCAAAGCCAAGTCCCCGACGCCTGCCAGAGGTTTAAGAAGCTCCGATAGTGCCAAGGTACGGTACCACTGCCAGCCGAAGATAAGTGAATCACAGAATTTGGAAGTCCGAAATATATACTGGTGGCTGACAGATCCATTGTCAGACTGTCAGACGCGCTAACCGTTACTTCACAGTGGTGGACTCATTAGTTGAACGCTATTTGAACACCAATAACCCAATTTTTTTACAAACCCCTGTTCACTACCGGCAAGGACTAATATAATTTTAGAACCTTTACCAATCGGCGCTCGCGGAACTGGGTCGTCATCACGAATCGTCCATAGTTTATCTTTTGACATGTTCACATTTATCCTTGTTTCGACAAGAAAGAATATAGCACGTTTAGTTGACCTTACATCTTTATTTACTTACTTAAAAATGGCTTTTAAGGAACCCGCAGGTTCATTGCCGCTTTCACAAAAGCCCGCCATTGGTACCTCTCAGTGCAAGATTAATCTCTATTCTCCTGTAACTTCATCCCTCTTAGCCCCAAATATTTTCCTAAGAACCTTATTCTCAAACACCCTTAATCTCTGTTCCTCTCTGAAATTGAGAGTCCAAGTTTCAGAACCATACAGAACAACTGGTAATATAATTGTTTTATAAATTCTAACTTTCAGATTTTCTGACAGCAGACTAGATGACAAAAGGTTCTCAACCGAATAATAACAGGCATTTTTACCATATTTATTCTGTGTTTAATTTCCTTCGGAGTGTCATTTATATTTGTTACTGTTGCTCCAAGATATCTGAATTTTTCCACCTCTTCGAAGGATAAATCTCCAATTTTTATGTTTCCATTTCGTACAATATTCTGGTCACGAGGCATAATCATATATTTGGTCTTTTCGGGATTTACTTCCAAAACTATCGCTTTATTTGCTTCAAGTAAAATTTCCGTGTTTTCTCTAATCGTTTGTGGATTTTCTCCTAACATATTCACATCATCCGCATAGACAAGAAGCTGATGTAACCCGTTCAATTCCAAAACCTGTCTGTTATCCTGAACTTTTCTAATGGCATATTCTAGAGCGAAGTTAAAAAGTAAAGGTTATAGTGCATCTCCTTGCTTTAGCCCGCAGTGAATTGGAAAAGCATCAGATAGAAACTTGCCTATACGGACTCTGCTGTAAGTTTCACTGAGACACATTTTAATTAATCGAACTAGTTTCTTTATTTAGACAACGAAACTGATTAGACCTACGCAGCGCAACTATGTCCTGACATTGCAACAAATATTTTTGTGCCATTATTATTCCTCTTATAGCGGAACTCAACCTGTTAATTATAAAATAGGATCCTTGTGTTCGGCAGTCTCTAACATTGTTAGGAAAAGAATTCCAGATACATGGTTGCGATATACCGAAAGTTGATGAGTAGAAGCACAGGAATAGAGAGAAGATTCATGTTCCGGGTTCAAGGCAGTGAAAGATAAACAAAGCGAAATGCTAGGTAAGTGGGTGTGGAGATGTGGACGATTTTAAATAGTAATAGAGAGAACTGAAAAATCTTCTTTATTTAAGTGGATTCGGAGACAATAGACCTAGTGACGGTGTCAACGTCATTCAATTTTTTAATTTTACATACGAAACGAACGCGGATATTGTAAACACGCTGTAGTGTGTGGGCTAGGTATTGTCATTTAGTTGCAATATAAGTTTTCTTGGCTTTTAGCTCATCCTTCTGCATTAAAATTATGTGGGATGTCACACTTCAGCTTGTTGCCTATACCAAGACGTCAGGGTGGCGAACTTTTAAAGACGTGCGTGACAGGGAGTCGAAAGAAAAACATTTAAAGCAATCTTGCGTGTCGGAGAGGTATAGCCCCCTATTTAACAGCTCATGAAACTTATATTTAGAGATTTCTTGAATTAGTAGTTAGCATTGTTTCCCAACAAAACAAGCAGGGTCGAAGTCTTTGTTCGCTGTGTCTCGGTTGAGTTAGTGCTCTACATCAGCAATTTACCACAAGCAGTCAGGATCGTTGTCTTTACAACTCGTTAAGCTGCGTGCCGATTAAGTCATTTGTTTTCATTTTTTTTACAAATTAATGAAGGCCTATACTATTATTTAAAGTCTTTTTTTAGCTAATTTAACAATTATGTTTTCCATTACATCCGACATTGATGAGTTAAAACCGTGAATAAAATTAAAGTGACAAGTGACTAGTATAAAATAATGTGGTTGGCTATGCACCATATTTCGCGAACATTCATTCATAATCTTGACCATTGTTGCACGACTTCCATCAATATAAATAAAGCACTCCATTCCAAACACCGCTTAAGTCAATTTTCATCATTTTTTTTTCTTTTTGTGATTTTACCTCCTCTTAGGTTGAGATAGACATATATGCAGGAATGTCAAGTTAAATTCTGAAATAAGCTGACAGTAAAGAAAAGCTAACTTCATTTATTATTATTTTCATAAGAAAAATCATAGTTAGATAGATAGATAGATAGATAGATAGATAGATAGATAGATAGATAGATAGATAGATAGATAGATAGATAGATAGATAGATAGATAGATAGATAGATAGATAGATAGATAGATAGATAGATAGATAGATAGATAGATAGATAGATAGATAGATAGATAGATAGATAGATAGATAGATAGATAGATAGATAGATAGATAGATAGATAGATAGATAGATAGATAGATAGATAGATAGATAGATAGGTTTATTGAGGAATATTTTACATACAGATGTACTATATTGTCAGAATTTTCTATTAAATCTAATGCACGGGTCTTATGACAGTACGTGCTGTGTAAAACTTAGTAGGTTTCACCCCCCTCACCTATGATTAGATCCAACCACTCTCCAAAAGAACACACAGATTAAAATGAAAATGGCACAAACAAAACGCATTATATAATATATCCTAACCTAAAACAGACATAAAAGTGTATAATTGAGTAGTTACCATTATCCCTTCGTTAGTTCGCATCACAAACTTCAACAGCTGAAGTTCTAATCTGTCCCACCTTCAAGATGAACAATCCAGTCTTTTGCTTGCATTCTCTATTCCTCATGAGGTCTAGACATGCAAGCGAACTCCTATTCTGACTTAGCATCAAGGGTGGTAGATATTTTCTCCGGATATGTTCCGATTCGACACACTGCAATAAAATATGTCTGCAGGAGTCCTTTTCTCCGCACAGTGGACAAAGGGGCTCTCCTTCCTCGTGGACAATTTTATTACCCTTCCATGTCCCCAATCTTAGCCGCGCTAAACCTGCTCTACTGTCTTTGTTACAAAATCATAAGTAAATATATTACCATAGATACAGTTACAAATAATTCAGCATTGAAAATGTGAAAAAAAAAAACAACAAATACAGCAACATTACTATGAATTACTTTTAATAGACTCTTAAGTGACACGTCTGGTTTTATTAAAATATTTTCATCCAACATTTGTTCATAGCACTTTCCCTCATAGTTTAATTTGATACATACAATGGAAGAGAGAGTTCTGGTCTATCTTAATTGAGGAACGAAATTGAGTTTTATTTTGTTGTCTTTATAAAAATATAAATTGAAAAAATTGGAATAAACCGAATGATATAAAATAGTGACTGGCACAGCACTTGTGAAAAATATTGACAAAGAGGTACGGCGCGCTGACAAAGTGGCAAACCTTAGAAAACGCTGATGTTATCTTTAAAAGCTGACAACTGGCAGCCCTAACATGTCTTTGTAAACCTGAAAAACTCACTTTAGTCCTTTTGAGACGAGGTGTTAAAAATTATATTTTTCTGAAACGTCCACCTTAATGGTCATCATCATCATCTTCATCATTATTTCAAGGTATAGGTATGTCGCCCGTTCCGGCTTCACAATAGTTCAGCCCGACGTTTTCTATGAGATCCAACATCTCGGCGTCCTCTTGCCTTGTAATTTTTTACTATTAGTGAGTATCTCTCATCACTCATTCTGTTCATATGGTCAGCCCACTGTGTCTATATTCTATTACCTTATTGTATGTAAGTTCTACATTTAGATCGCTTCTTATTTGTTCATTTTTAATTTTATCCATTCGGTTACAACTCTTTACTTGTCTGAAGAACCTCATTTCTACCGTCTGAATCCTATATTTTATTTGTTGGGACCCAGGTTTCACACCCATAAAGCAGCGTAGGTTTCGCCATTACTCTGTAGAACTTTATCATCGTATCTCTACTTATTTTGTTTCTAAATGTTCTCTGAATTTTTCCACAAATTATCTGAAATCTATTTATTTTTTCATCTGTATCCTTATCAATGTTAAAACTTACATCACAACCTAAGTATTTAAAATTAGAAACTTGTCCTAAAATATTTTATTGTAAAACATTTGATCATATAAGATATTTGCTTCTAAAAGTTATAATTTTTGTCTTTTTTATAGATATTTTAAAATCGTAATACAGTAGAGACCGATTATTTAGTCCTGACAGCTCAGTGACGCGAAAGAGGGGAAGTAATAGGAGGAGTGGGGGAGAGTTCCGGAGTAGAGATAGGGCGAGCGGTAAAGGCAAGCGAGTGAATAACCCAAACACCCCTTGGCGTAACTAAATGGACTCGCCTGTCCCAGGCGCATATCTCCGGCGACTGTCAAGACTAAATAATCGTACTGTACCTGCACACTTCGTTGAACTGATAAACCGATTCTTTGTAAGTCATCCTTATTTTTTATTATTATCAGGTTGTCTGTAAAGCACAAGCTATTATTTATGCACGTAGTATTATTAACTTTAATTTCTAGGTTTAGCCTACTAATAATTTCATTTAGTTAAAATGTCGTCTATGTATGTATTAAAAAGATGTAGGAGATAAACTATACCCTTGGACAATTACCAATTTATTTTGTGGACTTCCTCTTTTGCGGCATCAAGAATGCTCTATATTTCTCCGAAGATTTCGAATAAACTTTTTTCAGTAATACAATACCTCCTTCAGACAGGAAGTAAACGATATTAGATTGATAAAGAAATGTGAAGATAATAACAGACAACTTAACATCTAAAGCGGGACTGGGCAGCAAGAGCGGATTCTACTCTCTCACGGGGAGCCATATGATTTCTCTTCATCCCTTTTCTTCCCTGCCGAACACCGCGCAGCGTTGATTTAGTGACGGATGAATATTAAGCGTCCCCGTTTAGAGACTGGTTCTGCTCCCGATGCCCAGCCCTGATCTAAAGGAAACACGTCATGTTATGCATGTGTATTGATAACAGCCCGTAAGACAAAATTTATGGATCCGACTATGCTGCAAAGGATTATTATATGATGGTGGAACGATTCAAATGTAATGCCCTTCAATAATAATCGAGCGGTACAGTTCTGGCTGTTGTGGTTGTGACATTTATCAGCACGAGAGGGCGTCGACCTAGCACGCAATACTGCTGTATATCATTTTCCGAAGACAACAAAAGACAGATTTTGAATTCCATCCGTAGGGGAGTCATCGTGGAAGAACTCAGATTCAGCTGATAAGAAGAATTTAGTAGGGTTAGCTGCGAAGGAAGTTTCAAGTCGCCCAATCTATCTTATTAATGTACCAACAGCCGAAGTTGTTTTGGTATCTTCTTTAAGATTTGTGTTTTTGTCTTTAGATTAACTTATCCATGTCATAGTGAAGAGCACACTGACGGTATGAAGTGCATGGAGTCTGTACAGTGTGCAGTGTGCAGTGTGCAGTATCAATGGTTGCCTAACCGGCGCCTATAGGTAGTGTCGGTAAACATACGTGTAATCCCTAATCACTAGAGCCCGAATGTTTAGGTATTTATAACGGTTAAAATAGACAGGCAAAAAAGGCGATAAAAACGTAAAAAAGGCACAATAAATTTTGAAAAAGGCATTATACATTTTTAAAAGGCATTTAGATAATACATTTAAATTATATCAACTTAACTCACATTTTTACTTCGTAGTTCACACATGTTGACTTATAAAATACTTTTTTTTTCGTGATTAACTGTCTTTTCACAAACCTTAAATAACGAAACTATTCCATCGGTTGAAAACACATGGGCACCAAATTCAATAACGTAAGCATGAAGTTTACTTTTCAATGGTTTACTGAATTTAGGGATTCTAGTTAACCGATCTTATACTTTCTGTCACCCGACAATAACTGACTTCCTCACTCAAATTTCTATCTCCTGCAGTAATAAACACGTGTAGCACAAATTGTAACAGTAAGATTTGAAAATGCGAAAGCAAACAATTGGAAATGCTTCGTGACAACTTCTATGAAAATGGGTTTAATACACTCAGGGTAAAAAAAAAACCGGACACTTCTATATTTGCTTGTATTTTGTTGCCAATTATTTCAAAATGAAACAAAACCCATTTAAACAAAATAATGTTTCATTTAGCACCTTATACGACAACATTTGAAAAAAAACTCTGATGAGAAAATTTACAAAAAATTACAAAGGGCGTATAACTATGGCATCGTTTGGTCTAACTGTTTTTTCATTTTATGGTGCCTTAAACATTAAAAACTCTATTTAGTAACGGGTATTACCCCCTCTGGCTTGAATAACTGCATCCATACGTCTTGGCATGCTCTCAATTTGGTTAGCAATGTCTTCTTGAGGAATAAGTTCCCATTCTTCGCCAAGTGCTCGCCTCAACTCTTGTAACGATTCTGGTCTCGGTCGTCTATTCTTAACGCGCCGTCCCAGAATGTCCCACACGTGTTCAATTAGGTTCATGTCTGGACTCCTTGCTGGCCATGGAAGAACATGGATTCCCACTTCTTGGAGATAATCTCCGATTGCATGGGCAATATCCGGCCGTGCATTATCATGCATTAAAACAAAATTATCGCCTACAAATTGGCCAAATGGCACAACATGATCAGCCAAACATTCATTTATATACCTATCAGCTGTTAGTCTTCCATTTTCAACAACAACCAACTCTGTACGAGCATCCGTACACACTCCTGCCCAAACCATCACTCCACCACCTCCATACGGCACATTTCACGTCCATCAGGTGAGCACAGATTGAATCGGGACTCATCGGTGAACAGAACACAGCTCCATTGTCCATTTCTCCAATTCCTGTGATCATTTGCAAAACGCAGTCGTTCAACTCGATGCATCCTGAGAAGTCTGGGACCAGTTGCAGGTCTACTTGATATCAGTCCACTTGCTTTCAACCTTCTTCTAACTGTTTTGGCCGAAATTGGGCGTCCATGCATGTTAACAAATTGCTGGGATACACTAGTAGCTGGCAGGTTGCGCTCCCTAAGAACTCTCAACATCATATCGTCGCTTAAGAACCAATACCGCGTAACTGACATTTTTGGTCAAAACTGTTTTTTTGCACAGATGGTACCTCCACTGTCGTCTGCATGCATTGACAAGCGCGAGAATTTGATTGCATGAATGGCCTGCGTGCGAAGGAGGGGGGTACAATACCGCGTAACTGAAGTCACGAGAAGTCTGTAGGAAATACCGCGTATCTGACAACAGATATTACGTCTACTCCCTGCGCGCCCTCAGTACGGAAGCTGGTTCTCGTTACTGCTTTGTAAAATTGTGTCAGCAGTGTGTAATATTCTGAGAAGATTAAAGAAGTATTCAGTTTCAATTATTTAAAAGGTAAATATAATATAATTATTTCACTAATGTCAATTGAATGTTAGTTGAGCTGAATTGCCGCAGAATCTCCAAGTTCATTCACTGAAATATAGTACATTTAATATTTTATTATTATATAGGCCTACAAATACAAGAAAAGAAATGGACAATGAATCAGACGACAGTCAGTTTAGCGAGAACGAAATCCTATCTGTGCTATGTTCTGCATTCAAGACGGGAGAAACTTCTGTGAACATTAACAAAGGTATGGCATAAGAAGTATCACAGTTATTAAACGTTTATTTTTCTTCAGTTACGGAATCATAACAGCAAACTTAATTTAAGTACTTAATATAAATAATCATGAACGGGGCCGCTAAAATAATTTGCGCTACATTTAGTGGTGCTGAGCTTGGTTCCTTCCATTTCCTCCGGTAGGAGGAAGATCTAAATTGATGATAATATTTACTACACATGTTTTTAAGCCATTTATATCACATTTATAAACACTAGTAATCTCACCTTATTCGTAGGTGTACTGCCTGATAATTCAAATGCAAAAGAAAACCGTCCTTCTGGAAATGGGCTGCTGCAGATCAGGGATTATCCGTCCAGTGTTACCGGTAATGTTATGATCGTATTATGCAGTCTGGTATGATTTAAAGCAACGCTATTAAAATAATACAGCTAGAAATAGGATAGGACAGAAACTGAAGACAATACCATGTCAATGAGGGATCTACACCAAATTTCGGAAGCGTCTTCAAATGTAGACGACCCCGAAGAATTTGTGAGTGCTACTTATTCTACATCTTTACATTCGTCAGAAAAAGGTAAAGAGAAGAATCTACAAGCGTTTCATGGAAATTTGACAGAAAAGAAAAATAAGTTCAAAGCCACAAAAGGGTAAGTGGAAGAAAATGAAAAATAGAAAACTTAGAATAGAACAGGCAGCTTATCTTAGCTACAAGAGATCGAAAGATGGCAAAGTAACACATGATACGAAAAGAGATGCAAGGAATTTGGGGCCAGAGTGTAGTTATAAAATGTGCCAAAATTCGAAAGTAATGGGCTGTAATTTAATTTCTAATGAGAGAAGACATCTTTCAGGCATTCTGGAAATCTATGACTTGGGAACAGAGGACCGTTTACGTATCAAATCTACGAAAAGACCTGACAGTACAAATTCTGAATCGAGAAGAAAGAGAACATTTGTCTACAACCTAAAAGTTGATAAGAAAAAAATTCAGGTTTGCAAAAAGATGTTTCTGTGTACATTGGGAATTAAAGAATGAACTGTGCAATATTGGTTAGCTAATAGTACTGATGGCGTCCCTTCAGTAAAAAAAAGTAATGTTCTCGTGCAAAAGCACAGAAAAAAGGGCATTAGTAGCCTGCCTAAATTACAGTCACATTATTGTATATAGAACCGATTGTGCCATAGTTTTTATGATAGTGTTCCACACTAGGGTTACTCAAGGATTAGTTTTTGTGATTTCAGCATAGGCCTATAATTATTTCTTTATTGTGTTTAACGAATACTGTGCCTGAAAAATTATCATCATTATTATATTTTTATATGATTTTCTTTTCATTATTCGCAAGTCAGTCAAGTCCATTGTCAATAATAATAATAATAATAATAATAATAATAATAATAATAATAATAATAATAATAATAATAATAATAATAATAATAATATTATTATTAATTATTTTATTATAAAATTATATTTGTCAGCAACGTTTTAGCAACAATTCTACTTATCTATTCATATACGTAGTGTGAAAATAAAGTACCTTGTATCAGATTGTCATTATTATTATTATTATTATTATTATTATTATAACAACAATAAACATTGAACTGTGTCTTCTTTTTCCTTTCCCATAGTTTCAGCATTTGATTGACTAAGAAT
The DNA here is from genome assembly GCF_040183065.1 of Periplaneta americana. Classification (NCBI taxonomy): domain Eukaryota; kingdom Metazoa; phylum Arthropoda; class Insecta; order Blattodea; family Blattidae; genus Periplaneta; species Periplaneta americana. Next base: position 62,548,457 of record NC_091130.1, read on the forward strand.
GCAGCAATCATTCTCTGGAACGTAATCTAGTGCTGATTCAAGCTACAGCCTACCGACCTTGACCTCAAGTCAGATGGTAGGACAACAATTCAGATAACACATTGACATATACAAGAGCACGAATAGTATTTCCAGAAGGCAGTTTTCACGCAAAGAAAACGCTTGCCAGCATGTGTCCTGAAGCTGCTAAAGTTGCCTCACAATACCGCGTAACTAACAAAATGTAGTCAACGGCAGAGTTCCAATACCGCGTAAGTGACATGGCCAAATGTCTACGGCCATGATCATCCATTTTCACTCAGTTACAAATTAGTTACGCTATTTCATAGCCATACACCACTTTTCAAGACTATTGCGTTATTTTTATGGTTTTTATTCGGTTTTTTCCTTCTCCTGTAAAATTTACATTTTGTCAGTTACGCGGTATTGGTTCTTAAGCGACGATATACCTGTCTTCATTTGGATTTGTAGCTCTTGGACGACCCGAACCTGGTCTTCTGGTATATTCTAGGGTCTCTCTATACCGTTTTATGGCATCATGGGTTGTGCTTCTAGCCATATTCATAACATTTGCAATGTAACGTACACTGCGTCCATCATCGTAAAGGGCTACAGCTCGAGCCACATCTTCAGGTCGCATCTTGTTTTAAGACAAATGTTACAACCCCACTTAAAAAAATAAAGAAATAACGAATGATAACGATAATGAAGCACAAAATGGTTGAGACAAAATTGTTATAGCTGAGACTCCGAAAGCAAAATTGGAATATTTAGTTGTAATGGCTTGTTTACAAAGCAAAAAACAATCAACAATGTATACACGTCTCCATAACAACAGATGGCTACCATAATATTGTATGAGAAGATAATGTTTTGCAAAATACCAGCAAATATTTAAGTGTCCGGTTTTTTTTGTCCCTGAGTGTATTTAAAATTATAAAGCTGATTGTTGGTATCGTGAAGACATGACATTATATTTGTAATAATTGTAGATTGTGTTGATCATTAATCATATTACGCCAATAGTATTAAAGCACGATTATTAGGAGATTAAGCACCGAAATAAATTACTTTTATTTACTATTGTTAGTAAAGTGAGTTGTTTCGTATATTTAAATCGCATACACATTACATTACAGTTAATTAGAAAATTGCAAATAAACAACAACTATTGCTTTAAAATGACAAAAAAGGCATATTTATTATTGAATTATTAAGAAACGCCTTAAAAAGGCAAAATAGGCAAAATAAAAATTGGACCTATCGCTTTGATTTATCTCAAATAACATTTATATGTATGAAAATAATGATTTACTTCCTCGCCCAATATATCTTATTAATGTACCAACAGCCGAAGTTGTTTTAGTATCTTCTTTAAGATTTGTTTTTGTCTTTAGATTAACTTAGCCATGTCATAGTGAAGAGCACACTGACGGTATGAAGTGCATGGAGTCTGTACAGTGTGCAGTGTGCAGTATCAATGGTTGCCTAACCGGCGCCTATAGGTAGTGTCGGTAAACATACGTGTAATCCTTAATCACTAGAGCCCGGATGTTTAGGCATTTATAACTGTTAAAATAGACAGGCAAAAAAGGCAATAAAAACGTAAAAAAGGCACAATAAATTTTGAAAAAGGCATTATACATTTTAAAAAGGCATTTAGAAATAAATTTAAATTATATCAACACAACTCACATTTTTACTTCGTAGTTCACTCATGTTGACTTATAAAATACTTTTTTTCGTGATTAACTGTCTTTTTACAAACCTTACATAAGAAAACTGTTCCGTCGGTTGAAAAACATGGGCACTAAATTCACTAACGTAAGCATGAAGTTTACTTTTCAATGGTTTACAGAATTTAGGCATTTTAGCTAACCTATCTTATACCTTCTGTCACCCGACAATAACTGACTTCCTCACTCAAATTTATTTCTCCTGCAATAATAAACACGTGTAGCACAAAATTGTAACAGTAAGATTTGAAAATGTGAAAGCAAACAATTGAAAATGCTGTGACAACTTCTATGAAAATGGGTTTAATATTTAAAATGATAAAGCTGATTGTTGGTATCATGAAGACATGACATTATATTTGTAATAATTGTGGATTGTCGATCATTAATCATTTTACGCCAATAATATTAAAGCACGATTATTAGCAGATTAAGCACCGAAATAAATTAATTTTATTTACTATTGTTGGTAAAGTGAGTTGTTTCGTATATTTAAATTTCATACACATTTCATTACAATTAATTAGAAAATTGCAAATATATAACAACTATTGCTTTAAAATGACAAAAAAAGGCATTTATTTTTGAATTATTAAGAAATGCCTTAAAAAAGCAAAATAGGCAAAATAAAAATGGCCCTATCACTTTGATTTACCTCAAATCACATTTATATGTATGAAAATAATGATTTACTTCCATCCAGTAACAAAGGCATTTTGCCAAATATTAATCACATATAACAGATTGATCAGCGTAATAGACTTTCAAAACAACTTTTTATCAATTTCACTCTGCTGCCATCTAGCGATTGTAAAAGAAGTCACGCTATAACCCTTACGAAATTGCATAGAGCAACTGTACTTCCATCTAGCGGTAGCTAACAAAAATACTTTTCGACGGTGGAGGCTCCGGTGGTTGTTCTCATTTTATGTTGACATTTAATTACATGGGAATGGCCAGTCTGATATGTGATGAGGAGTATAATCGACTCACCAGATTTCTCGCTGCTGCTACTTATTACATTCTTAGGAAGACTGGGTACCAACATATCGCAACCCTAGAATAATACTGTCGTAACTTCCAAAAATTTAATTTTGAGTTACAGCCATTTTTGTAATCTTTATATTTTAATACTCTAACAAACAGCAGAATTGTCGTATTTGTAAGTTCATGGGCAAAGTCTGCAGGACTCATACTGATAGGTCTATTTGGTAATCTTGCTTTTTCATACGACTTTGAAATGTTTATCTCGCTCAAAATTAACCTTTGGTGTTTACGATAGTATTATTTTAAGGGTGCGATATAATTTCGAAAATAATTCATTTTTTAAAATAACTTTTAAACAAAAATCGCCGTAGTGTCGTGGTCTAAGGCTGCAGTTCCCAACCTTCAGTTAGTATGTCACGGCCCTCTTAAAGCTCAGGCTTCATTTTTCACGGATCCTTTAAAATGTTTTGCATAATTTTGGTCCATGACATGTTACTCGTCAACTTAGTATGTGCATTTCCGAGGCTTCGCGTGGTTCTCTGAGCGATGGTTGTTACACTTTCGGTGACTTGCTAAGCCGGTCTCAAGTGGGTGCAATTTTGGGGTATAAAGAGACTAGAGAGCAGGTCATGAAAGGAGCTCGAGTATCAGGTTACTTAAGGGATGTAATATGGAAAAATAAGTACCTAAGTATAGAAGGAAAAGTTAAAATATATAAAACAATGATAAGACCGATATTGACCTATGGAGCCGAAACACGAGCCACCACAAAAAATAAATCAGCTATATACAACAGTAGAAATGAATACATTAAGATCTATAACAGGGAAGACGAGAAGAGATAGGGTGAGAAATAAGGAAGTAAGAGACCAGTGTGAAATAATAGACTTTAATAAATTTGTGAAAGGAAGAAAAAAAGGAATGGAATAATCATGTTACAAGAATGAGGGATGATAGAATAGCAAAAATAGTCAGGGAACATGAAACCCCTAGGAAAAAGGGGTATAGGAAGGCCGCAAAAAAGGTGGAAAGATGGTCTGCAATCAACATCTAGTGAATCTCCAGGATAAAGCGTGAAGAAAAACAGGTTACGACTTATATAAAAGAAATGTTACTCACGTTAACTTTTACAGTAATGTAGAGAATTAAGGCATTCTTAATAAATCGATAGCGATATAAAACCTTGGTTTAAGTTTTGAATATAGTCTGAAAATATATAAATAGGGCCTACAAAATTATTTTACGTTGTAGCATGTCTCTGCTATGAAAAATGAAACCAGTTTCTTAGATTTAATATAAGGTTGTCAATGATATGGTTGATGTTGCCTTGCAGTTGTGCCAGTTTTGCAAAGTCTGGCTCAATTGTACAGAAGTCACAAATATAAATACACATTAAGTTTATTGTTCTTCAAGAAAACCAAAACACACAAGCATGTTGACGCAAGTGACACCACGTGTTTTATTGCAGTTCGGGAAATATCGGCATTCATGGGTCGTCCATACAAACAAGTTTGCAGTAGGTTTGTTATAGAAAACAAAACTTTTGAGGAAAAACCAGAAAATAATTCTAACAGTTCCTCTCCTTCTTTGAAGAGCAAACTATTTTTGTTACGAAGAAGGGTTTTTTTTACCCAATTATTTTTCCAAAGCAGATATAGGGAAGAAGATATTCCCTTAATTTTAATGTAAACGAATTAAGATTTTCTTTATTTATTTCCAAAGGTACTCGATGAGAGCTGAGCATAATTTGTTGCTAAAAGTCACTGAGAGTGGCAAATTAGTCGAATACTCGATTAATAATATTCATTAAAAGACACTGTTCCTCCCCTCCATGCTTAAGGTAGAGAAATTGTGTCGATCGTTTACACCAAATTTGCACTAGATTTATTTTCTAGTGTTTTGACCTCGAAGATAGAATTGTACAAAAGTAATGTTACAGCATTCAATCTTCATAGATCTTCCCTATCCCTGACTCGTGTTTACTTCTCTAATAATAATTCACCGAAACCATACGTTGATATACAGACAGACAGACAGACAGACAGACAGACAGACAGACAGAGACAAAATAAATAAATAAATAAATAAATAAATAAATAAATAAATAAATAAATAAATAAATAAATAAATAAATAAATAAATAAATAAATAAGTAAGTACATAAATAAATAAATAAATAAATAAATAAATAAATAAATAAATAAATAAATAAGTAAGTAAGTACATAAATAAATAAATAAATAAATAAATAAATAAATAAATAAATAAATAAATAAATAAATAAATAAATAAATAAATAAATAAATAAATAAATAAATAAATAAATAAATAAATAAATATCGTAACACCTTTGACATACTTTTGGAATTCGCCTTGCTTTTGCATAAAAGACATTGTTCCTCCCCTCCATGCTTAAGGTAGAGAAATTGTGTCGATCGTTTACACCAAATTTGCACTAGATTTATTTTCTAGTGTTTTGACCTCGAATTGTACAAAAGTAATGTTACAGCATTCAATCTTCATAGATCTTCCCTATCCCTGACTCGTGTTTACTTCTCTATTATTTAGTAATTAATGACCAAGTGCACAGACGTGCACAGGAAAATATGCATGCTTCTCACACTGTGTATGAATTTCCATGGCTGGATTAGTATCAGTACCCTTTGAATACTTACGTTAATATTACAGAGACGTTATGATGCTTTGGTTGCAATTCTTTTCAAGAATATGATATGTAAATCTATTACGACAAATAAGGAAGTGGAAGTGAACTTTTGGTTGCTCATACTTATACAGCGACATCAAAAGCTTTTTCCTTGAATTTTTAATGATGTCATTGTACCTATGCAGTGTCACTCCTTAGCATAGCGAATTCTGTCCACCTGCATGCGCTACATACGATTCGTGGGAGCTAATGAACAGACCGATTATTTAATCCTGACAGCTCGGCGACGCGAAAGAGGGGAAGTAATAGGAGTAGTGGGGAGAGCTCTGGAGTAGAAATAAGAGCGAGCGGTCGGTAAAGGAATGCAGTACAACTTAACTGTACTGGAAACATACCGTTCTACCCCACGCATGACATCCGATCGCTCTGAAGGCAAGCGACTGACTAACCCAAACACCCCTTGGAGTAACTAAATGGACTCGCCTGATCCAGGCGTATATTGTCGGCGACTGTTAGGCCTAATTAATTTTATTTATTTATTATTTTGTTAATAATTATTACATAACATATAACATATACAGAAAAAACTTTAGCTCGCCCCTGAAAGAGGAGAACTCGTGCTCAGGGGCGGATTCCTGAACTGAAATTAATAAGTATACAATACAATTTGTCTTATGTCTACTATGAAATTATAGTATATAAATTTAAATTTACAATTTTTCAATTTTTATAAAATCCATACACAACTTTTTAAATTGAATACTAGAACTATTAGAATTGACAAGATTAGGATATTTAAATATAAATTTGTTATATATTCCTGGGCCTAAATTACTACTATGATTAAATACTGTAACAGTGTTGCATATTGGTTCAAACAATCTTAAAGAATTCATACCTTTTGTTTCATAACTATGAGAATACAATTCAAAATTATTTCTATTTTTATGTATGAATTTTATTAATACAATATAATAAATTTGTCTTACGTTAAGTACATTAAAGTCTAAAAACAAATTTTGAGATGGAAAACCAATAGGTTTATGAAGACATATTTTAATTAATTAATCAATCGTACTGTACAGATAGAGCATGCGGCCATGCGTCTCATGAAAGTATAGGATGAGCAAAAGGTACGTCACTGATATTGGAATAAAAACGCAGTGATACAGTGAATAATTAAGAAATCAACAAAACAAATTTTATTTTATGTTAGCAAAATCCACAAATATTTAAGTCTGGAGAAACTGAAATGTGTTTGTCCAATGATATGACTTCATAAGTACCCTACTTAAGAAAAACAACAATGAAAATCTGTCGAAGAATATTAGCTGCTGATAATAGTTACAGATGGAATATACTTTTACAATTTCCGTAAATAGCTACAATAAATTTTCCCGCCCAAAAATATTATATGGATTACGTATTACGTAACACGAAATAATAAACAATGAGAATGTGTTGAAAAAGATTGGCGGATGAAAATAGAATTTCCTTAAATACTGTACAACAATTCTTTAGATGTTCTCTCAAAAAATACAACATGGATATTCCTTACCACAGACGAGAAACAATAGAAATATGGTGAAAAATTATAATCAGTTCCTGAAAATAGTCACAGACGGAATACAAATAACGATACGTTTACACTGTAAAAATATCTTGACGTTCAAGTTGAAAACCGTAATACGACATGCATAACATAATATTAAAGTAAGATATTTGCACTTACTTTGTTATCATCCACAACAACATGCTGGTTCCTTCGGTAGAGTTGAATCTTACCTGAAAAATAAAATGCTGATTTCACAAAGCGCTCGTATATGAAATTTGAAAATGAGTACACATACATGTTTATTTCAAGAGCAAAAACTTGAGCTAGAAAAATATGTAATCCGAACCATATTATAATTTAAATATTATTGTTCTGTGATTTCTACAGGAAATAAAAGAACGTACTAGAAGAGATCAGAAAAAAAATACATCCGAAAAGAACTATTTAGGCCTATTCACTGAATGATAAAATAGATGAATATAAATAAAAGTTAAAAACACATTTGGAAGGCACGGACGACGTTAGACTTCTACCGAAAGAAAGAAGAAACACAGAATGTCCACATAAAGGTAAATATAAAATTATAAACACTATTCTGGAGACGTAACAGGTAGAAATGCCTAAGCCAGGAAGTGGAGATTATTTATTATTATTATTATTATTATTATTATTATTATTATTATTATTACTTACTTACTTACAAATGGCTTTTAAGGAACCCATAGGTTCACTGCCGCCCTCACATAAGCCCGCCATCGGTACCTATCATTATTATTATTATTATTATTATTATTATTATTATTATTATTATTATTATTACTGTTAGGTCGTCTCAAAAATCTTTTGCTGGAACTGTACTTCGGTCAATTCATGCGGATCTAATCATCGTCTGTTAGACACAATCCATTTAGTGGAGGTGTCGACAAACTGTAGCCCTAGAAAAAACATAAAGACTTCCTACCAATTCTCTGCTCTTGCCGAGAGGCTGCTGTTCCATTTTGGTGGATATAGCCTCATTCTCTAGAATACTTGGTGTTATTGAGCGAAGTTTATCTTCAAGGTTTATAGAGCGTTCCGAGTGTAGAAAATACCACTGGGTATATAGACGTCTTCTTAGCGGACATCTTCTCTCTTGTCATATAACTTATATACATTATTTACGTATTTTATAAAGTATATAAAATAATAGAAGTAAATCTATTCCAATTTATTCGGTTATTGAAAATACAAATAAACTAATATATAAGTTTATTTTAGGGTAGTGGAAGGGATATTCGCCTTGGAGGGAAATTCGCCATAATAACACTTTCTTTGAAATAACTGGTTTGACACACTGTGCCATCTTTTGGCAATATGGCTAATTTATACTTCATTTAATGCTTGTGACCTCTTGCAGTTACTCCGAGAAAGATGTGTAAAAGAAAGTCATGACTGAAGAGAAGCCATTTGACGTTAGAACGTTGCCTGAAGTCAGTGAAATTTTGTTTGCTATTCGGATTTAAGTTATTTTTATTAAAGATAAGTAAAATTAAATTATAATTGTATAGTTTCGAGGACACTTTTTACATGAAGTTCCATAATCCTTCAAATTAAATAACTAATGTAATTCAGGTAATTTAATTCCTAAAGGGTATGTGCATCTGGAGGGAAGTTCGTCTGTTGTTATGGCGAACTTCCCTCCTCTTATTTTATCGTTTATTAATATTTTAATATTATATTATACAGTGTGATGGAAAAGTCCCTCCGCAGCTTTATTAGTTCTAGTAAATCTAAAATAAAATCTTGTAGAAAGTTGGCACTCCCCCAATCATTCTGGTTTGACAACCTCACACCCCCAGTCCATCAAATGCTTAGCAGCCAGTGGTGCCACTTGAAATCTCTACCAAATACATTTGGATTCTCTGCCTAGTGGATTCCCGGCTACATAAGCGCTGCGGAGAGACTTCTCGATCGCACTGTATATTAATATTGATAAATTAAGATCAATTGAGACCGATTTCCAAGAAAAATGGGTGACATGTGTAAAGTGTGAAGAGGCATGTCTTAGTTCTTTGGATTCAGATTCGGACTAAGGGAGTGAATCTGTTTTTATATCTCATGTAACAGAGTAAGGCAATGGGCTAATGTTAATTGTAATAATTAATTTATTCATAATTTGCATATTTTGTTACCCATGTAACACAGAAAGAACTATGCTAACATTCTTAAAACAAAAGATACATTGTATGGCGAATTTCCTTTCATGATCAGGGAAGTTCACCACATTGACATATTTGTGTAACATTATTTATATCTATTAAAGAACATATTCTACATTTTTGCTTTTACTTCAATTTTATTCGGAATTAATTACACTATCATTGATCACAATTTTATTTCATTTCTTCACAAAAACCTTTAGGAAAATAGTTAAAAACAAAATTCATGACGAAATTCCTTCACTCTACTCCATGCTCAACGGACAGTAAACTTTTTGGAAATATTCAAATTTGTTTTCTCCATTACTGTATCTTGTACAATAATGAAAATTGGTATGTGTAAAACACTTTCCTTCTGCTATATGAAAACAAATTCTTACAATTTAAAATAATTTTTTTTTTTCAAAAATCAAAATGATGAACTGTTTCCCTCATAACAGATAAACTTCTTAACTTTTTCATGTTCTCTCTCTTTTATTTTATTGCTGAAACTCATATTTACAATATCATTCTCTTTCAACTACATTACTTAATAAATAATATTTCTTTATTTTGTGTTAGAAGAAAATACTGATATTTGACCTTTTTTAAAAGGAATTTATTTTTATCAGACAATCTATCAAAGGTAGAGAAGTGATCTTGCATCATATTGTAGATATGACATGCATAAATACACACAAAAAATCATCAGAGAAAGTTGGATAGTTCTTGAGTTATGTGGTAAACGCTTCGTCACTGCACAGTGAACTGAATTAAAAAAAAGTAAATATTTTTTTTTTAATCGTAAAAATATTTTTTTCATATAGCAAAAGGACAGTGTTTTACACATACTAATTTTCATTATTGCACAAGATACAGTAATGGAAGAAAAAAATGTTGAATTTTTCCAAAATTTTAGTGCTGTGAACTGTACCTAACCCCTTAATATAAAGCGTTTGGCAGTAGAGGTTCAATTACAAAATTCACATGGAATTATCGTAAGGAACTTCACATTCCTTTTGATTATGTAATGTCTATTCTTATAAATAGTATCAAGGATTCTCTTCAAATATTACATCATCATCTCTATTTCAATTAATCCACTTATTTGCCTTCAACAATTAACTTTCTTTTTTCTTTAATGTCTCACATCACATTATATTGTACATGTTTATTGTATTCAGGACCATTGTGGTCACTCAAATTCTTTGAGCTAATGTCTATAATTTAGAAAAATATATACAGTATTTAGATTTACTTCTGTTATTTAATATGCGTTAGAAAATACGTATTTAACTTATTTTAGTTGTATTACATGGAGGGGAATGTCCGCTAACAAGAAGTCTATAACAGCTTATCTGCGACAATCTCTCAGGGTGATCCTCTCAAAATCAATACATTTAAGGAAAGGTTCAAAAGATTAGGCTGAGATTTAACAGTAATGTAGGTGCAGTGTAATTATCTAAGTTGTGTCATATAATTAATTAAGATAATTTGTAATTACTTACGTTGACAATAGTTGGGTTTAATAGAAATACGAGATTGTAGATTGAATTGTAAGTTAGGTTTACTTTTGCTTATGTATGCTTTATATTAGGCGTTATTTATAGCATAGTATTTATTTATAGTCCTAGGTTTATTGCATTTATTTATAGTTGGAATTAATTTAATGTTTATTTTATCTATTTTATTGCTGTAATTATTGTAATTTTATTGCTGCTAATTACTGTAGGGGAGCCGAGGGCAAAGTGGAAGGGGAGGGCAAAGTGGAAAATCATTGTTATGCTCTTACAACAACAGAGAGTAGCATTATTCACTATAATATTGAAAGCTTATGGTAGTATGTATGTTTCTACTTAGCCGCACAGCGCTAGTATCGCTGTACATGGTGGAATTGTGATTACAATGAAACGAACTGCAAGAAATTATTTGTTTATGGTAAGTAATCTGTAGGCATCGCCATATATATAACATCTGATTTTATTATTAATGTTTAAAGCACAGTTACAAGTGTTGGGAAGAAGTTGTGATGGCTAATTTTTTTCTAAAAATTCATTTGGCAAGATATAACCACATCTAACCTGCAACTCACGTGGAGGGCAAAGTGGAAACTGAAAGAGTGAACTTTCCACTTTGCCCATGTAGTTTGAATTCACTCATAGAGTCTCGATTTCCTTCTAATATGCAATTGCAAGATAGTTAATGCATTTGGCTTATAGTTTACATTTTTTTCCTGTTCTACGGAGGAGGGACCCGAAGGCTTACACTGCTGCTTGAGGCTTATTGTTCTTACCACTCCTATTCTGTGAATGATTGGGTAGCCGAACGGCCGTATTGTACAAGTACAGCACACTGCACCATGAACTGAACCCGGGATATGGTATCACTAATGATGATATCATTGATATGTGAATTATGACGGAGAAATGAGTTTGAGGTCCAGCAATCCTGCTTCAATTGGTGCTCCGAGTCTGGCTGGATCAATGCAGATAAACTTTTGCAGAAATTGTCAGACCTGTCGAAGAAAAGCCATACTTCTTACCAGTCATTGCAAGCTCTTGAATTCGATTCAGAAATTGGGATCATAATCTTGTCGGTTTCTTCACACACAACACACAAGCTGCAGCTTGTCAATGTTGCAGTTCACAAGCCATTCAAGACGCATTTTTAAGTTGCAGTAGACAAATTCCAGAAGAACTGTCCAGGAAGACACACCGGTGAATATGATGTGGCAGGTCTGATCCGTGAAGACTTTGAGAAATCGTTCGTGCTTCCGAAAATCACTATCGGATTCTCAAGGACTGAAATTTTTCCATATGGACGTAACATATTCACAGAAGATGATTTTGCTCCATCTTCTGGCCACTATTGCCAGTACAGCCTAGTAGTTCCATTGATAAGCTATTCTTTGCGAAGATAGGTCTCCCAATGAAGCAGGAGAATACATAGATAGATGCCTTTCAACCCAGTAAATTGTGGAACATCGAATGTGCAGCCTCATGTAGATATTGCTTCACTCCCCAAAGTAAGCCTAGGCGTACTGCTTCAGACTGGTGAAACAAGCCGAAAACGACGTTGTCAGAAAACTGAAATACTGACATTTCCATTTAAGAAGGCAGTCCGCGAGAAGCAGGTGGGAAACCTGGCGGCAAAGGAGTGAAAACGAAGGCCGGTAAGACGATGCCGCCAGTACACTAAACCACACGCCTAGCAAGATGTTTTCTGTTTGGGCTGTGGAGAGCAATATTCTGACTCACCATCGGAAGACTAGATCATGTGTTGTAAATGCAAAGACTGGACTCATTAAATTTATGGTGATATTAATCTCCAGACTATGTAGGCTAGCCTATGTGACAACTGCAGTGCTTGAAAATGTTTTAAATATGAACAATTATTTTATGTTTCAGGTATCTTAAACAATATTTTCATTTATATAGTGTGTTATGTAATTTCCACTTTGCCCTCTCCGAGTTTCCACTATGCCCTCTTGGTGAGGGTAAAGTGGAAAATTAAAGGGTCCTCTTATTTTTCTAATTACTTTGTTGTCTTCATTCATTATAAGATTATTTTTGTGTTTGAATGTTGACAGATGTCTAACGTTTAGTTTGTGTATAAAAACTTTGTGATACAACTAAACACAAAGACAGGATTAGATGATATCAAAATCCATTCCACTTTGCCCTAGTCTCCCCTAATGTTATTGCATATTCTATATCACTGCCACCCGGATTATAGCCAATTGCAGTGCTAATAAATACATACACGCCTATGTATACCCAATGGTATTTTAACTACGAACGCTCTAGATCTCCAGCATTGAATCGCTTCGACCAGTTTGACGCCACCTTAGGCTGCGGTCACATTGGAGGCGCGCTTGGGCAAGTAAAATGGAAGCGCCTGCGTGCCCAAGCGTACCTGAAGAAACAAAATTAATGAATGTCCGTTTGAAACTATAGGTGGCGCGGCGAAGGTGTTCACACTGGAAGCAAGTTGCAAGCGGAAGCTTGTGCACGCTTGTTCACCCGTCTCCGCCGATCAAATAAATTGTTTTTTTCTAGCACCCTTGCCTGTGTGACGTGATATTTGTAGCTGTTTTTGTGAGTGATTTACTTTTTCAAGTATGTACTCGTAATAAAATGTTTCCGGCATCATTCCAAAATAATTAAAGAATAACTCTGGTTGTTTATGAAGCTCGTTCGTTTATATTCTCCATCTTCCTCCCTGTCCTTGAAATATTCGTTCACCTATTTGACCCTTAATGCATCCTTATCGATCATTAAAAACTTCAACACTCCATTTTCTAACACTAAATACTTTTTATTCGAGGAATCCATTTCGACAACTACACTGGAAGTGGAAGCGGTTACTTGCATCCAATATGACCACACTTCCAGAGCAAGCTTCTAGGCACGCAGGTGCTTCCATTTTCCTTACCCAAGCGTGCCTCAAATGTGACCGCAGCAGCCTTACTACGGACTACTCCTTCACCTTCTCATTTCACATAATTTTTCAGCTGCTGATTTTGAACTCACACCCTTTTTTTTCTCAAAGAAACGTACAAGCACTCGATTTGCTTTTGTGTCGTCGCACATATCCAATGAGAAAATGAAGATAATAGACATTATATACAGCAAAAAGTTATGCAGTTAAATTACACTTGAAATTTATTTGAGAACAATTCCAAGAAAGTCCGGCGTAGCTCAGTCCGCTGAGGAGCTTGCCTGCAGGTCCGGAGTTCCGCTCGGGCGTGGCTTCGATTCTCGCTTAGGCTGATTGCGTGGTTGGGTTTTTCCGAAGTTTTCCTCATCCGTAAGACAAACGTTAAGTAATATGTGATGAATCCTCGACCTCATCTCTCCAAATACCATCTCGTTATCACCAAGCCCATCGATGGTAAATAACCTAGTAGTTTATACAGCGTCGGTAAATAACCAATTAAAAATGCCAAAAACATAGAAAATTTGTAGGAAAAGACTTTTGAGACGAGCTACTTGATTTATTAATATACAGTATAGACGTATAATTTATTATATTGTAATGGAAGTGTAAGTCAGAAAGATTCATGTTAATCGTGGCTCTTAACTTGTGCACCACGATATAGGTACTGCAATATATATTTCTTGTCTTGCATAATGTGACGTACTTAATCGTTAAGTAATAGCATTTGTATATAAAACACGTTCTGTCTCGTCATCGGTAATCTTCGCAATGCCTGTTTTTGCCTTGAAGGCAGACATGTACCTAACAATTACAACCAAATCTATATGACATGAGTTTGCCTGTAACAGGCATAGCAAACAGGATAATTCGCCGTGGACTATCAAAACGTCAAATTCTCTGTTATCAGCAGGCATATATTCCATATACAAGATGATTCAGTTGCCCTTCCTTTTCAGTTTGATATAATTCCCCATTTTATAGCGTTGCCTCTGAATCGAGGTACCTGTTTTTTGGTGATTTGAACGCAAGATTTGGTGTGGAACTGCTTTATTTTTTGAGTGATTCATTTGTGTGTAGAATACAATGCTTGAAGTTCTGTGTTGTGTAACTTTCTCCATTCTCCTTTAACTTCATCCATCTTAGCCCCAAACATTTTCCTAAGAACCTTATTCTCAAACACCCTTAATCTCTATTCCTCTCTCAAAATGAGAGTCCAAGTTTCACAACCATACAGAACAACCGGTAATATAACTGTTTTATAAATTCTAACTTTCAGATTTTTTGACAGCAAACTGGATGACAAAAGTTTCTCAACCGAATAATAACAGGCATTTCCCATATTTATTCTGCGTTTAATTTCCTCCCGAGTGCCATTTATATTCGTTACTATTGCTCCAAGATATTTGAATTTTTCCACCTCTTCAAAGGATAAATCTCCAGTTTTTATATTTCCATTTCGTACAATATTCTGGTCACGAGACATAATCATATACTTTGTATTTTCGGGGGTTTACTTCCAAATCTATCGCTTTACTTGCTTCAAGACAAGAAGTTTATGTTTTATTTTTTTATTTTATTTATTTAAAACCATCTTGTGTACAACAGAAGGTTATTCTCACAATAAGTCTACAGTATCTAATTACAACAATAGAAACAGAAACAGAAATAGAAATAATACATCAATATAAAAAAGTGATAAAATTAATAAAATTTGGGGACCGAATGAGCAGCGCTCGTGTTCAGTCGCAGTTCAGATATATTATTAATAAACTAAAAGAGGAATAGTGTATATCAATAAAATAAAATAGGAGCTAAAAGTAAAATTAGTTACAGTGAAATTACAAATGTTCTTTAACTATTAATTGTTTGATATGAATTTATTTTACTTACATTATCACAAATCCAGATTAACGCTAGAATATCACATTTAAGAACTCGTCAATTGTTATATTATAAAAAACCAAACACTTCATCACATAAAAATTCACCAGTGTTAAAAATGTGTTCAAATTCCAATGAAATATGTAAAACATGGGATCTAGATTTCTGCATTTCTTACATGGAATACAAACATTTTCTTATTAATATACTGAAGGTAGTTGATTTTATATAATATTGCTATTTGTTACTCTGTAATTTGCCAATTTTAGACTGGCTACATTTTACATTTTTGGCTATGATATCTATATTTAACTATTTTTCATTTATTTTATTTTGTATTTTTCATTTATATCTATATCTATTTATCTATTTAAAGGGTGTAATTGATATCTTTTTATTTGAAGTGTTCTATCAGTGAGGAAGTATGTTGTGTCAGTGAAGTGTGTAGTGTCAGTGAAGTCTATTGTGTAAATGAAGTGTGTTGGTGTCAGTGAAGTGGCTGTGCAAAGTATTCGAACAGTGAAATGGTTAGAAGTGTTAGTGAAATCAGGTAGAATCAGTGCGTGCAGTGAGTGAGTTGACAGCGAAATAAGTGTGCAGATATGAACCTGTCAGACTCGTGGGTCTTAGTTCGAGCTTAGGGTTAAGATGCAAATTAGATTTACTTTAGATGTTATTTTAAGTGACCATGCTTCATTTTAATTTAGGATGTTCCTTGTTATTAGTATCTTATTATTATTATTATTATTATTATTATTATTATTATTATTATTATTATTATTATTATTATTATTATTATTATTATTATTAATTATTGTTTCTTATTAGTTGTGTTTATCATTAATTGTCATTATTGAGTGTAATTAGTTACCACTGCCACCGGGTATATACCAATTTGCAGTGTGAATAAATACATATATATGTGTCTTTTATTTAGGTAGTATCTTTTGTCTGTTCTTTTTTTTTCCTTTTCTCATTTTCCATTTTAATTTGTATTTACACTTGTATCTGTTTCATCTCTTTTTTCATGTTATATGCAATTCTATGTTTTTTTTAACGAATATCTGTACTGTCTATTGTAATTGGGGCGTTGCCCTGTTATAGGCATAAATAAATAAATAAATAAATAAATAAATAAATAAATAAATAAATAAATAAATAAATAAATAAATAAATAAATAAATTTTAGGTTCCATTATTATTATTATTATTATTATTATTATTATTATTATTATTCATTTAGTTATTGTTAAATAAATCCATAAAAATAACAAATATAGATAATATACTTAAAAATACAACTAAAAGAAAGTCTGATTTTTTGTTGGTATCTGCATAGTGAATTTACGAAGAGCCGCTACTTTCGTTTTACGCTGCAAAGTGTTACGGGACACGTGAACCGCACTGACTCAGAGTCCGTCCTTGATTGAAGCACAGAGTTCGTAGTTTGCTGTTTGTTAACGATACTAACACGATAATGATATACTGTTTGATTAGTTTTACGAGGTGAGCGGGAACTTGCTCCAACTGCACTAGTTTCCACAAAAACTGTTTCCGATATCACAGCGGCAGAGCTATGAAGATTGCTTCAATTATGACGGCTCTACGGCGTGTAATTCCTCCTGCTTCTCAAAAGGAAAGTCAAGGTCTTGGGAGGCTCAAGGCTCTAGAAAATTATTATCATTGGGTGATTCAATAGCGTCTATTTTCGAACTCTGCAATGACTTTCAATGTTTAAACTTCAGCGAAGTCCAGTCTGTGAATCTTACGTTCTTCATATCTTCATAAACAATTTCTGAACATTTGTTAGGTATACATAATTGGAATATTAAGTGTGATAGGAAGAGTCCGGATTTTAGATATTTCTAATGCTTAAACTGGGTTGGAAGGAAAGGCAATTAAAACATGAAAAAAACAGCGTAAAATTAAAAGAAGAGACAATATTCTGGGGGAAAAAAAGCAATTAAAACATGAAAATAGCAGTGTAAAATTAAAAGACTGCAGAAAATTTCGGAAAAATGCAATTAAAACATGAAAAAATTGTAAAATTAAAAGAAGGCACAATATTTCGGGATAAAACTTCAATTAAAACATGGAAAAATAGTTTCTTTGTTTATTTAGTCAACTGCCCGATGACAGATCTGAACCTCAAACAAGTAATACCAACATGGCAGCACCTATGAGGCAACTAAACCAGGAGATAAATGGAGTATGGTGGCCAATTCCTTTCCTCCTCCATTGCATACATAGCCGATTAGCTACATATTACAATAATCAGACTTCAGTTGTATAAAAACAATAAGTTCTTCCTCTGACACATATCGTCAAGTGAGATGTACTGCCTGATAATAGATGCATTTATCAGCCAGAACCTCAATCAGAGGTAAAAAAGGAGTATTAAGTGAAAGAGACAGAATATTCCGGGAAAAATGCAATTAAGACATTAAAAAGCGGTATAAAATTAAAAGAAGACACAATGTTTCGGTGAAAACTGCAATTAAAATGTGAAACAAACAGTGTAAAATCAAAAGAACGCACAATACTCCGGGAAAATATGCAATTAAACATGAAAATATCAGTGAAAAATTAAAAGATGACACCATATTCCGGGAAAAATGCAATTAAAACATAAAAAGTCAGTGTAAAATTATACAGAATATCAGAGGAAAAAAATGCATTTAAAACATGAAATATCAGTGTAAAATTAAAAGAAGACACAATATTCCGGGAAAAAACGCAATTAAAATATGAAAAAAGCAGTGTAAAATTAAAAGAAGGCACAATATTCTAGGGGTAAAATGCAATTAAAACATGAAATATCAGAGCGAAATTAAAATAAGGAACAATATTCCGAGAAAAAATGAAATTAAAATATGAAAAGGCAGTGTAAGTTTCATATTATTTCATCACCTAATTTATATGATATTCTTGCAACAGACGTTGTTATTAAATACAGATTACCACAAGGTATACTGTTAGATTTTCTTATGTCAAACTCTGCCTTCTATCGGATAGAACAGTTTTCATCACAGAAAAAGATATTTCTGTATCATTTGACGCAACTGAAACATGTTTAAAGGAAGCTTGTTTTTATCTACCACAGCTGCAGGAGTTTAAATTAATTCATTTAGTATTTTCCATTGGAGCAGCGAAATTTGGATTTCAAAAATCAATGCGGGAGCACATCAGATTTCAGCAATCTAAAGAGCGTATTCCGAATCTCACCGGCGAGCAATCCGATGGCATCACGGTGTTCCGAATTCCACCGATGACGTCATTGATGCTCCACCGGTGTCGCACCGATGCCATCAGCTTGCAGAGGTGGTGGCAGTCTCCATCAGCCGCCATCAGTGAATCTGATTGGTTCTTGTATAGGGCGGGAATTAGCAGACGAATGACATCGTGCACTGTTGTGTCATGGCGGTGTGTTCTGCTTTAGTTCTGCTGTATTGTTTGTAATGAGCACAACGTAAAAACAATATGTTAATTGCTTATGGACGAACATGTCAAAGGACCAGTTATTACTACCGGTTCAAGAAATAAGTTTTGATCTCTTTTCTTTGAACGCGATGGCAGTACGGAAATTTCGCAAAATTTTGCTAGTGTAGCACAGATAACAACTTACACAGTCGCCATGACAGCCATCGATCTTTCCAGCAGTTTTGTTCCTATTCCGCTGTAGCGTGACGTCATTGTTGTCCACCGGTCCGGTGAGATTCGGAATACGCTGAAAAGTACAATTTAACACGTTTCACTGCGATTGTAGCGATCCTTGAAGTGAACAGTTTCAGACATAGTATCTCCTACCACTTCCGGCCGATCTTTGCCTTTTTTGACTAAGGCGGCAATATCTCAAAGGAAGATTCAAGTGCTGTGATTTGGATGGACGGGAGAAGATTTTAAGCCTACTCGTAATTCCGTTTGCATAATTAAATAGGTAGCTTAAGTTCTAAACTAAGTCAACATTAAACTTGCACAAGTGAAGGGAAAATTGAAAGTAATTAAAATGTTTGTTGTTAAAATAACTTAGAGCAAATAAAAATTTTCCATTTTATTTTTAAGCGGAAAAAGATAAAAAAAAACAGCCATTTATTATTAAAATAGGGAGCAAAGCTTAAATAGGCAAAATGGAATTTAGTCTTACGACACAATTTCCGATTTTTAGTTTCTTATTACAAAAAGTACTTATTGTAATGCTGCCGAAAATGTATTTAGAGATTTTCACGGAAATACATATGATTGCGAAATAGTAATATGCATTACAAGAGCGGTATGTTGAAGTTTTCATGTTCGAGGAAAAGTTTGAAAAAGCGAAACGTAGTTGAGAAGATCGTTTATTAGATACCTGAAAGAGGAATTTCTAATTAGTTGCAATGAAATCTCCATCTTGGTTTCTGTTCAATGGCGGCAAATTTGCAAAACAAAAATATCTGTCTTCAACATTGTTGCTTTAAAATGCTTTCTGTGTTTACTATACTCCAGCAGGCCGTGATATGTGTCTGTCTTTTTTTTTCCCCCAGTCTATAAATGCGAACTTAAAACAAACGGTTTCCTTAATGTTACATGCATCACGAATGCAGTAACTTTAGTGGAGTTGTAGAGTTTACTTAATTTTTGCAAATATTTAAAAACAATAATTAACAGTGCAATTTAGGTGAAATTGCAGTGGTAAGTTTCCAATTTATAATTATAACTATACTGAATGTCTCTAAAAATAATATGTTAAAAGCCTAAAGTAGTAAAATCAATATGTCACTTAAGCGATAAGAAGAGGGAAATTGTTAAGTGTGTTAGGTTGGGAATACTGAATGTGGAATTTTAGACTTACCACGGATTGGTTTTGTGCGGAAACCAAGCAAATACGCACGATCTCGCACAAAAATAATTTTGGCTTTATAGTGTGTAGGCTGAGATTTGGAGAGATATTGTTAATTCACACTGAATATCTCTGAATCGGCCACCGGCGTAACTAAATCGGCTAAGGCGCTTGTCTTGCGCTCGGGCGCGGGTTCGATCCCTGCTTGGATTTTTCCGAGGTTTTTCCCAACCGTAAGGCGAATGTCAGGTAATCTATGGCTAATCCTCGGCCACATCTCGCCAAATATCATCTCGCTATCACCAATCCCATCGACGCTACATAACATTTGGGTAATAGTTGATACAGAGTCGTTAAATAACCAAGTAAAAAAAAAGAATATAAAAAATCTCTGAATAAATTTATCCCAGAATGATGTACATGACATGCAATAATATTTAGTAAACATTTAAGGGTGTCTATTTCACATAAAACATTAATAGGGTATTTAAGAAAATCATAAAGATTGCATGAATCGTTTGCAATAGAATTAAAGTATTAAAATACAAATATGCATTTTATTTGACATCTTACTATAGGGTGACAATAGACTAAACATAGCGCTTCCATTGCTGCTTAGCGCATGACGTCATACCTTCACGCCCACTATCTGATAACGAGAGATGTGACAGAAAGGTAGGCCATTTTACACTTTAAGATTGACCTGAAATACAGTAAGCTAACGTAGTACGAATACAATAGTACTATATTGCACTATTTAGAATAAACCGTACTTCGATCCTTTCTCTTGAAGAGTTTCATGACAAATTACTTAATCCCCACTTCAGGATGACCGGTAGGAACAATTGCTTTCTGCGCACTTTGAAATGTTCATTGTAAGGCTACAGTCAGCGATGTATGCAATGGAGGGGTGAAAGAGCAGGCCACCTATCCCATTATCTCTTAGCTCAGTTGCCTCATGAGTCTCAGTCATACAGAAAGCGAGCTGCCCGATCAAACCGTCGCGTCGCGGGACATCGCGGAGGTCTGCAATCTGGTAAGTCGTCTGCAACGTAGGCCTACTTCAATAGGTTGTTCGTTTTCATCTCGGTTATTTTCCTTCAAATCATGATGTCCAGTTTTGATGAGGAAGAACTTCTTCTGTTAGTAGTGAGTTGTAAAAGAAAAGGAGATTGTTGTGGGTGCACGAAATCAATGAAAAGAGGAAAGATTCAATCTCGGTGACCCGTATCGTACAAGAACACGTACCCCCGCACTTTTTCAACGCACCGTTCAAAAGTTTTCGTGAGGCTAACATTACTGAAATAGAATTTCAGTATATTTGAGTAAGTCAATTAGTATTTTATTGTATTAGAGTACTTTATTTCTTCTAATCTGTATATAATTTCTTCTAATCGTGTAATAGTCAATTAAATTCCACTCGAGTTTTGATTTTCTCTAGATAAATCAAAACCTCTAGTCAGATTACTGTTGACAAAATAAACTTCTATTACGTATTAGGCGTCAAAATAATGATAAAAATATTTCATACATCAATTTATTCTACATATTAAAATTAAACACAACATTGAGAAAAAACATTATTTGTATTATGTAAAATCTGCTATTTCTATTTATGGAATGTAAGTATAGCGGAAGTGGCAATATTATTTTGTTTCATTCGACGTCTTCAGTCACTAACAATTAAATTATACTTTGAGAAAATCCTTTCTACATCAACAGATACCCAAGGAATCCAGACTCATTTCAACATAGCAGATGTAAATTCAGGGTAATTCAACATGAGCGCTCGTAATGCCTCAGTCACGTCAACTTTAACATTAAAAGTATTGGATGATTGTTTAAAAACTACTTTTTTTCAAAGTAAGAAATGTTACATACAAACTGCTGACCCATTTATACCCGAACCCACACTTTCTTAAGTCGAAATTGCGATAGAAAATCTGAAAAATTATAAGTCTCTAGGTATCGATCAAATTCCAGCAGAATTAATACAAGAGGGTGGAAGCGCATTATCTAACGAAATTTATAAGTTTGTACTTGCTATTTGGGAAAAGGAAATTGTTCTAGAACAATGGAAGGAGTCCATAATCGTACCTATCTTTAAGAAGGGGGACAAGACTAACTGTAGTAACTTTCGAGGAATATCACTTTTGTTGACGTCGTACAAAATTTTGTCCACTATTCTTTTGAGAAGATTAACTCCATATGTAGATGAAATTATTGGGGATCATCAATGTGGTTTTAGACGTAATAGATCAACTATTGACCAGATATTTTGTATTCGACAGATAATGGAGAAAAAATAGGAGTATAAGGGTACAGTGCATCAGTTATTCATAGATTTCAAAAAGGCATATGACTCGGTTAAGAGAGAAGTTTTATATGATATTCTTATTGAATTTGGTATTCCCAAGAAACTAGTTCGATTAATTAAAATGTGTCTCAGTGAAACGTACAGCAGAGTTCGTATAGGTCAGTTTCTGTCAGATGTGTTTCCAATTCACCGTGGGCTAAAGCAAGGAGATGCAATATCACCTTTACTATTTAACTTTGCTCTAGAGTATGCCATTAGGAAAGTCCAGGATAACAGAGAGGGTTTGGAATTGAACGGGTTACATCAGCTGCTTGTTTATGCGGATGACGTGAATATGTTAGGAGAAAATCCACAAACGATTAGGGAAAATACAGGAATTTTACTTAAAACAAGTAAAGAGATAGGTTTGGAAGTAAATCCCGAAAAGACAAAGTATATGATTATGTCTCGTGACGAGAATATTGTACGAAATGGAAACATAAACATTCGAAATTTATCTTTTGAAGAGGTGGAGAAGTTCAAATATCTTGGAGCAACAGTAACAAATATAAATGATACTCGGGAGGAAATTAAACACAGAATAAATATAGGAAATGCCTGTTATTATTCGGTTGAGAAACTTTTATCATCCAGTCTGCTGTCGAAAAATCTGAAAGTTAGAATTTATAAAACAGTTATATTACCGGTTGTTCTTTATGGTTGTGAAACTTGAACTCTCACTTTGAGAGAGGAACAGAGATTAAGGGTGTTTGAGAATAAGGTGCTTAGGAAAATATTTTTGGAGCTAAGAGGGATGAAGTTACAGGAGAATGGAGAAAGTTACACTACACAACGAAGAACTGCACGCATTGTATTCTTCACCTGACATAATTAGGAACATTAAATCCAGACGTGAGATGGGCAGGGCATGCAGCACGTATGGGCGAATCCAGGAATGCATATAGAGTGTTAGTTGGGAGACCGGAGGGAAAAATACCTTTAGGGAGGCCGAGACGTAGATGGGAAGATAATATTAAAATGGATTTGAGGGAGGTGGGATATGATGATAGAGAATGGATTAATCTTGCTCAGGATAGGGACCAATGGCGAGCTTATGTGAGGGCGGCAATGAACCTCCGGGTTCCTTAAAAGCCAGTAAGTAAGTAAGTAAGTAAGTAAGTAAGTAAGTAAGTAAGTAAGTAAGTAAGTAAGTAAGCAAGCACGTAAGTACGTAAGTAAGTAAGTATGTAAGAAATGTTACAGTGCAATCAGTACTTTTATATCCTTGAAGTAACTTATTGTTTTAATTCTTTCTGTGAGTGCATTAACATTATTAACATTTATATGTACAATATTTGCCAGGTTCAATAATTCATTTAAATTTACAAACAATGAATATGAATCACGTAACTCGTATTTTTCAATTTTCTGAATTAATACAGTCAGATTCGTTTGGGTATACTATTAATTTAGAAATCTTCTCACTATTCGTGAGCTGCCACAAGGGACAAAGAGTACTTAAGCATATAAATGTTTACAAGTTCATTGAACCATTAATTTTGTTTTGACAATGAAACTCCTACAAGTACATTTTGAGATTAGTGGAAATATACATAGTTTTAGAGAAGTAAGTGTTACAAAAAAGTATAGGATGCTAATGAACTTTGTTTCATTTCGAATATAGGTTATGCTTCAGGAGAGCAATTGATCCTTTCAATGCAGCTAAAGTTACAACCGGAATAATAGATGTAGGTATTACAAGCCTCTTAAACACATCTTTCATGAAAAGAGTAGCGGTACTTCTTGCTCCAACCAGAAGTCCGATTACTTCAAGCTCTTTTAGCTGGTACTTTTGGAGGCAATATATATTAATTTATTATAAAGCTATTATGATAGTAGGAAAAATTTCTTGCTGGTTATATTATGATTAAAAGATGGGAGTTTCCATATGACAATCAACAATGCGCAAAATCTGAAAGGACAAATGAAAATTGTAATGATTAAAATGGCTACTACATATAAGAGCGGGTACAATGTGTTCTTTGATATACTAAATTTAAGAGTGTAAAAAGCGTTCAAAGGGAATTTCGACGTGAGTATGATGTGCGTAATGTACCTAAATACAATTCCATAATATTGTGATATCGAACATTTGTAGAAACATGCAGGAGGTCGCAGGCGAAACCCAGTACGAGAAGCAGCTATCTCTTGACTTGGTCCCCAAACCCTCCAGATCTAACCTCTCCTGACTTCTTCGTTAGGGTTTTGTTAAAGACAGTGTCTGTTCACAGAAACCCAGGAATATTGATGATCTGAGAGTAAAGAGTACTCAAGCTTTTCAACAAATCACATCTATTATGTTACAAAAGGCATGGGCTTAATTCCATCACCGTTATGAGTTGTGCAGGGTGCGCAATGGGTGTCATGTTGAGCTCTGAGGAATCTCCCATCTTTCAGTGTTGTATGCATAAAATTTCAACAAATAAAGTTCAGTAGTAAATGTTTTATGTTGTTTTTATTTTATTCATACACAAACGGATCACCCTGTAGTTTATTGACGCTTAAATAATTTTTATATTTCAGTATGCAGGTCCAAACTGAAATTGTTAATTATTTTGTCTTCCGACTTCCCTACATTACCAGAAATTACTAGATTAATTCTACACTTCCAGTACTGGGACACAGACGTGGTGTTGCCATTCCCTACTTTATGTAGTTCATCCCACCTCGCAGGGCTCAAGGGCTCCCACATACACGGTAGCTGTAATGCAACAAGTAATGGGCAGTGTAGATAGAATACGGAAACAATCAGTTACTCCGCCCGCCTCAGGGCTCGAAGCGCGGACTGCTGAGGTCGCGCTACCGGTGTTGAGTTACCGTCCAGTCACGTCACGTGAATACTGGACGCTGTGCGTTGGTTCGGAACTGCCTTTATCTCAGCATCACGGTCCAACGGGCAGTTCTGCTGGACCGGTTTGTCTTGCCGGTGTTTTATTTCAATACCCCGGGAGTAAATCGCACCCTGTTCACTTCTTAACTCCAGAGATTTTGTTTCTCTTGCTGCTTTTTGCTGCCTTGTCGCTTAAACGCGGGGGTCAAAGTCGCATCCCGGTACTCTAAGAGTATGAAAAACGAGTGTCAGAGATGAACATACTTCCTCAATACAGTAGGGCCTACCTACGTTTTACGGTTTACGTTTTTCGTAACATTAATTATGTTATTGCGTTCCGAAAGATACAACTGTTTAAGATGTATTTTCTTGAACTACGGTATGGGGCAAAATAAACGACACTGAAATTACTGCTCATCTGCTGTTCACATTTCCTTAGCAACGAAGTATTTATTTATTGTATATAATAGTTTGACATACTGTTATGTAGATGAAATTATTGAGGATCATCAGTGCGGTTTGCGGTTTTAGGTGTAATAGATTGACTATTGGCCAGTTTTTTTGTATTCGACAGATATTGTAGAAAAAAATGGGGGTATAAGGGTACAGTACATCAGTTATTCACAGATTTCAAAAAGGCATACGACTCTGTTAACAGAGAAGTTTTATATAATATTCTTATTGAATCTGGTATTCCCAAGAATCTAGTTGGGTTAATTAAAATGTGTCTCGGTGGAACGTAAGGCAGAGTCCGTGCAGGCCAGTTTCTATTATATGATTTTCCAATTCACTGCGGGCTAAAGCAAGGAGATGCACTATCACCTTTACTTTTTAACTTTGTTATAGAATATGCCATTAGGAAAGTCCAGGATAACAGAAAGGGTTTGGAATTGAACGTGTTATATCAGCCCCCTTGTCTATGAGGATGATGCGAATATGTTAGGAGAAAATGCACAACTATTAGGGGAAACACGGGAATTTTACTTGAAGCAAGTGAAGAGATAGGTTTGGAAGTAAATTCCTGCAATTCAAAGTATATGATTATGTTTCGTGACCAGAACATTGTACGAAAAGGAAATATAAAAATTGGAAATTTATCCTTTGAAGAGGTGGAAAAATTCAAATATCTTGGAGCAACTGTAACATCACCCAGAAGAAAATTAAACAGAGAATAAATATGGGAAATGCCTGTTATTATTCGGTTGAGCAGCTTTAGTCATTCAGTCTGCTCTCAAAAAACCTGAAAGTTAGAATTTATAAAACAGTTATATTACGGCTTGTTCTGTATGGTTGTGAAACTCGGAGTTTCACTTTGAGAGAGGAACAGAGATTAGGGGTGTTTGAGAATAAAGTGCTTAGGAAAATATTTGTGTAACTTTTTCCATTCTCCTGTAACTTCATCCCTTTTAACCCCTAATATTTTCTAGATACATGTCATATTAAGAACGTATCAATACCGTTTCTTATATGAACGTTGGCAGCTTCTAAGGAATCCATATGGTTTCCGAAGTTTTTTTTTTTATATGTAATATGATTAAATTATTGTTAAAAGAACAAAAAAGAAGTATAGATACTGAAAACTGAATTAAATATTTCTAGCGAGCCCAATGATTTCCTAAATATTATTTTTATCCCAATAAACATTTATAAAGAATCCAGATGTAACACATTTTTTATGTACTGTGGTAAAGTAATTTGAACAGATATACGAGTATGTAACAAATCCAATGGTTTTCTTAATGCTGTCTTACTTAATATAGTTGATTACGATTATAACAACTTAGAACAGATATACGAGTATGTAACAAATCCAATGGTTTTCTTAATGCTGTCTTACTTAATATAGTTGATTACGATTATAACAACTTAGACTTCAAAATCCGACCGAATTTTCCAGTTGGTTTCCAGATTTGTTCTATGTAATGTGGTTACGTTCATGTTAAAAGAACATTATACTTCTAATGAATCCAATGCTTTCCTAAATGTTGTTATATTTAATGTATTAAGTTAGTTATAAAAACATAGATTTCAAAATTCGAATGAGCAATTATAAGGCAACCAGATGGTTTCCAACTTTTTTCTACATAATATGATAAGTATGACTCGAACAGATATGTCTAACAAATCCAATGGTTTCCTAAATGTTATTGTATTTAATGTAATAAGTTAACTTACAGTCATAAAACATAAACTTCAAAATTCGAATGAACATTTATAAGGAAACCAGATGGTTTCCATATTTTTCGATATAATGTGGTAAGTATAACCTAACTCGAACAGACATGTCTAACAAATCCAGTGGTTTCCTAAGTGTTGTATTTAATACAGTAAGTTACATTTATAACAATATATTTCAAAATCCGAATAAAAACTTTCAAGAAATCCAGATGGTTTCCAAAATTATATTCTATATAATGAGATAAGTTAATTAAAAAAAAAAACTCTAACACATATTTCTACAGAATCCGCGTTGTTCCCGATGTATTACTCTATTCATGTACAATAAATCACAATTATAACTACGCAGACTTCAAAATGCGAATAATTCTAGATGGTCTCCAAAATATTTTACATGTAGGGGAATATGGGGCAGGACGGGGAAGGGGGCAGGACGGGGTATAGCCTCTATCTTCCCAACAAGTAGTGCAATCTACCGAATTTTTTTTTTAGAACTTCGTCAACTCATGTAAATATGTCATCACACAACATTTACTGCCATTCCTTGCATCTGTTGTATGTTATTCGGTTGCTGCATCATATTGTATCATTCATTTGCAACTTTAAAGTCTTCTCTTGTCACACGTAAGTAGAAATGAGATTTATTTAGATAATCTATTTTAATGTCATATTATTGAGTGCTTACCTGGCTTTTAATTCCGAAACTTTCTTAAATTTCGTGCGTTATTTTTCCTGCCAGTACTTCATAACTTAGAAATTGTGACTATGGGGCAAAACGGGGTGGGGCATAACAGGGCAGTACGTCCTGCTCCACGTCATATTTAATTAAATTTCACCTCCTGTAATGGGTTGTTCGTTCTGTTTGTCAGAAGAAGATTGGATTAGATGCGTATCATGTCTGAAATGGGCTCACAATTGTTGCGCAGGAGTAGACAGTGAAGACGAGGATGCCACGCACATTTGCGTATTTTGCGAATGACTTTTTCTCAAGTAAACTTGTAAATTGTTGTATTATTCACACTTTCAGTATATAATTTTTGTCACTTTTGCCATTTAATTATTAAAAAAATAGATATCCCATTTTGCCCCATACGTGGGGCAGAACGGGGCAAAACACACATTTCGAAAAACTAATTTATTTTAATTTTATAATGACCGGATTTTACTCGAAGTGCATATTTTTTTTTACTTGTTTACAGTGTAATAAAAGCATATATGTCATAAAACCCATACATTTACATTATTTGATACCAAATAAAAACATTCAAACATTAACTACCCCGTCCTGGCCCATGTTTCCCTAATATGGTAAGTTGTACAGGATTGTTTCCGATCTCTGATAACGATTTTTGAATGACGTCATGTGCGTCAGGAGTCACACCACAACTGAACTGTGGTCAGAGGTGACAGACCAGTAGCTAGTGATTTCATAGTCAGAGTGCACGGTGTCTTACAGAACCAATGCCCAAGAAGATCGAGTCTTTTTGGGAAGGGTACATTAAAAACCTTTGCGATGCCAAGTATCGTTAAATGAAAATCATAGGAGCCTGCAAGAAACGTGGTTTCGTTATTTTCCAGAATGGCATCTTCTGTGTACTTAATATGACTGGCAAATCTGGAATGAGATTAATTCCAGAGGGAAAAAAGCAAGATAATCTACCCCTCGTCACAAGGCGCACTACCCCAGAAGATGATACAAATTAATACCATCCGAGCTGTACCAGTCTTATTAAGTACACAGAAGATGTCTTTCTTGGAAATAAAGAAACCACGTTTTTAGCAGGTTTCTATTAGGCCCATTTTCACTTAACTATACTTAGCATCGGAAAGGTTCTTAATGTAGCCCTCCCAAAAAGGCTCGATTTTCTTGACCATTGGTGCTGTGAGACACCGTGCACTCTGACAATGAATCACTCACTACTGGTCTGTCACCTCTGACCACAATTCAGTTGTCGTGTGACTCCTTATGCACATGACGTCATTCCAAAATCGTTATCAGAGATCGGAAACAACTCTGTAGTTAAAAAAACACAAAATCCGAAAATCTAACATATATTTCTATCGAATCCACATGATTTCCTAAATACTGTTCTATGTAATGCAGTGAATCTGAGTTAAAACAACACAAACTTCATAATCCGAGCACATGGCGTCCTAAATGTTGTTCTATGCAGTACAGTAAATTTATCTTCAGTGTAGCTGGAAGGAAGCTTGACAACATGATGACGGCCTATTTGGGTCATTAATTCCTCCGCTGCTGTTGTAATAACCGAGGATCAACCTCCGTCGTCGTTAGAAGCAACACAAAGTGGCAACAGTCTTCACAATGATGGCTTACAGGCTTCTTTGCAACATTTTCTCTTAAAGAATAGCCAATGACTCTTATGTTATTTCACTTCATTATTATGGCAAAAAATAAAAAATAAATTCATTATTCCATTCAAGTCTTATACATGACGTCGACGATTTCTCGTGCATCATTTGGAAAACCTTTCCGCTAAAATTAATGACGCTGCCTCGATTATCACTTGCTTTCTTCGCTTCAGAGCACGAACAACAAACATTATTGTTTTAGAATAAGTTCAAAGTCCTCCGTTGTGGCCCATGTGTAGCGTTGCCTGCTAATAATCCAACAACTCCTGGTTCGATTTCTGTAAGGGCCGTGAAGATGGACTGTGTGTTTGTATGTGACACTTTACAGGAGCGCACTTCCGTCATTCTCAATATCTGGCTGATAAGTTTTGCCATTTGTGGAGATAAAATCTGAGCACGCACGTTCAGTAAGAAACTCAAATATTGCAATATTAGTAGTAGTAGTTGTTTTAATAGTTGCAACTGTAGTAGTAGCAGCAACAGTTTTAATAATAGTAGCAGTTGCATTAGTTGTAGTAGTAGTAATTAGTTGCAAGAGTAATAGTAAGTGCATAGCAGTAAAAGTAGTAGTAGTAGTAGTAGTAGTAGTAGCTGCAATACTAGTAGCAGTAGCAGCAGTAGTACTATAGTACTGGCAGAATCAATAGGCGGGTTTTTGGTTTGGTACGGAAACAACTCACTCCACACTTTCTCTAGCGGTTTATGACCTGAAAAAAGAAACCTTTCTGTCGCTCCATTCGAATGTTAGTTATTGACAAGTGCTTGTCTGTGATACTACTGTTGAATTGAATTGAAAGAGGAGAATTGGGAGGACAAATTTAAAAGGTACGCGAAACACGTCCTTGCAAGGGGTTCGGGGCTGCAAGAATCTAAATATGTGAGCTCCAAGCCAGTTGGCCACTAGTCTCACTCCGGGTTACGCTGCTCCACTGAAGGAGGTCTAGAAAATTTTGAAGGGGAAAACCGAAAATGGACGTAACCTCTTAAGTACCATTTTTTGTGTCATGCTTATTATGTTATTTATTTTATTAAGGTAAGACATTCGTAAGTGTGCTTTCATTACGAAACTTGTTCATGTTATAATAATATACATATTCCACAATCAGAAAACATACGTTAATATTTTGTACTTCAATGTTTAATTTTATCGTCATTTATAAAGTTGGAAGTATACTGCATAAACATTATTTAGTATTTACTATTTCAACACAACATTCTGAAAATACATAAATACAAAGTATTTGTGTAATGCTAAATATTTGATTTATATTAGGTTTACATTACTCTTTATTACATTTGTGAAATGACTTAACTTGCAAAATATTACAATGATAATATTGAGTAAAGAACGTAGGCCCTATTTGTAATTACTACAAATCACGTTATTATTTTATTTTCTAAGTTTTCCTGTAGTGAAAAAAGTATCAATGGAGCTATTTGGGACAGGACCATACACCAAGCAGGTTCTGAGGGGTGTAGGAGTCGGGGTAGAGAAGTAGGGGTTCGCCAGACCCGCCGATTTCTTCTGCCCCTAGTATAGTAAAAACTGCAATACTAGTAAAGTAATATCAGTAATAGTAGATGCAGCAGCATAGTAGTAATAGAATCAGCTGTAGTAGTACCTTCAGTACTACTACTACTAGTAGTAGTAGTAGTAGCAGCTTCAGTCCTAGTAGTAGTAGCAGCTTCAGTCCTAGTAGTAGTAGTAGCAGCAGCAGCAGCAGTAGTAGTATTAGCAGTAATAGCATTAGTAGTAGCAGTAGTAGTTGCTGCAGTACTAGTAATAGTAGCCTATAGCAGCAGCAGTAGTAGCAGAAATAGTAACAGCAGCAATAGTAGTATCAGCAGTAGTATTAGCAGTAGTGGTACTAGTAGTAATAATAGCAGCAGTAATAGTACCAGCTGTAGTACTAGTAATAGTAGCAGAAATAGTAGTAGCAGAAATAGTAACAGCAGCAATAATAATATTAGCAGTAGTGGTACTAGTAGTAATAATAGTAGCAGTAATAGTACCAGCTGTAGTAATAATAATAATAATAATAATAATAATAATAATAATAATAATAATAATAATAATGATTTATTTAACCTGGCAGAGTTAAGGCCATACGGCCTTCTCTAACACTCAACCAGGAGTAAAAACTGCGTTACAGAAACACTACAAATTTACAAAGTACACACAAAACTGAATAAGATTATAATAATAAACTGCGTTACAGAAACACTACAAATTTACAAAGTACACACAAAACTGAATAAGATTATAATAATAAACTGCGTTACAGAAACACTACAAATTTACAAAGTACACACAAAACTGAATAAGATTATAATAATAAAATGTAAACAAGTAAGAAGAAATCAGACATAATATATAACATAGAGAAGGAAAGAAAAAAGCATAATAAAATGTGAACAGCAGGGCAAAAATAAATGAGGCCTACAAAGTATAAAAAAATAAGGCAATTATTGATAATAATAATAATAATAATAATAATAATAATAATAATAATAATAATAAATAAGAATAGTAATGATAATAATAATAATAGTAATGATAATAATAATGATAATAATAAATAATAATAAAATAATAACAGGCCTAATAGTAATAATAGTAATAATAATACTAATAGTAGTAATATAATAGTGCTGTACAAAGCATACAATGAATACAATATTTTTAAGTATACACAGTAAGGAAAATTGTTTATATATAGCTCAACTTATCACATTAGAGATATACCATTATCGGAAAATATGAAAACAAAAATATAAAATACGTTAAATATCACTAGAACATAAAAAAAAAATGTGAATACGTGGAAACATGCAATACAACACTTGCCATAATAGTAAGTTAGTTTAGCAACTCGTCATAAGATAATTTTCTAACTTGGATTTGAAAGATTTCAATGTTCGGCAGCCCTTGACTTCAGGCGGCAGAGAGTTCCAGTGACGAGAGGTAGCAACAGTGAAAGATGAGGAATACAGAGATGATGTGTGAAGTGGAATTTCTAGCGTGTTATCGCGTTGTGATCGAGTATTAATATTATGATAGCGAGAGAGAGAGAGAGAGTATTAAACGAGCGAATAAATAATAGGGGGATGAAGTGTGCATAATTCGATATAGGAGAGAAAGCGAGTGCAGATTTCTCCTCTCATGTAACCTAAGCCATGATAACTTCTCGAAAGAATGTGAGATATGATCATAGTATCGAACATTACAAATGAAGCGGACGCACGCGTTATGAACACGCTGTAGTTTCTGGGCGGAATCAATCCTGAGATCACTGAACAAAACGTCGCAATAATCGAAGTGAGGTAGAATGAGTGTCTGTACCAGCGTCTGTTTTAATTTAGATGGCTAATGATACAATCTTTTTAGTGAATGGAGAATAGAGAATGCCTTCTTACATGTATATTTAATATGCGTATCCCAACTAAGATTAGATTCGAAATGCACTCCGAGATTTTTTACGGTAGAGCTAAACGGGATGATTGTTTTATTCAGTTTCACAGGTGGAATATTCAGGTCGTTGACTTCAGGAATTAATCTACGGTTCGCGAACAGAATAGCCTGTGATTTACATGCGTTTAGGTTAAGCCCAAATTGTTGAGACCAGGAAGAGATGGAATCAAGATCTTCATTAAGACTATTAATGCTATCATTTAGTGCATCAGGACGCGCTGAAATATACAATTGAACGTCGTCTGCATATATTTGATATCTGCAGTGCTTAAATGATTTAGACATTCCATTTATATAAATAGAGAAGAGCAAGGGGCCTAATACTGATCGCTGAGGAACTCCTGTATCTACAGTACGCCAGGACGAGAAACGATTATTAGATATGACACGCTGCTGGCGGCCAGTAAGGTAGGAGTACATCCAGGTGATAGCACTATCAGAAAGGTGTAGCGTTTGTAGTTTAGTCAATAGTAGATCGAAGTCAACAGAATCAAAGACTTTGCTATAGTCCAATAAAACTAGTACAGTAGCCTGTCGTTTATCCATGGCTGCGCGTATGTCCTCAGTAACATTTAACAAAGCAGTAGAAGTGCTATGGCCATTTCTGAATCCTGATTGTAAAGGGTCTAAAAGATTAAATTCTATTAGGTAGTCTGACAACTGCTTATGAATGATGCGTTCCAGGGCTTTGGATAAAACGGGAAGAATGGAGATTGGCCTATAGTCTTTTGCAGAAGTAGGTGAATTCACTTTAGGAAGTGGGCGTACCAAAGCTGTTTTCCAGAGTTGCGGATAAACAGACGTGATAACTGAAGAATTGAAAATATGGGTTATTACAGGAAGCACGATATCAACTAACTTATTGATAAAGACTATGCTTATGTTATCAGAGCCTTGTGCTTTAGATTTAATGCTTTTAAGAGCCCTTCTTACTTCAGAATCAGTAATGTGCGAGAAGAAAAATTTTTCGCGAGAAGGAGGAGGATTAGCTAGGAGAGTATTAATTGTATTTAGATTTGACTGTTTTTAGGTGGTATAATGGGTGGTGAGGTAAAGTATTCATTGAGTTTATCAAGTGGTATGTTTATAACTTCAGCTTCTGATGCTTTCTTCCATACTCCCATATCACGTAAGTTATTCCAAAGACACCGCGGGGGAATGGACGGGTCGACGAGACTCAGGGTGTGACGGCGTTTAGCATTCCTAATGCTTTGTGTGGTTTTGTTTCTAAGTTTTTTGTAGTTGTTAAAGTTTTCGGCACATTTGTTATTTCTGTACTTCCGGAAAGCAGCATCACGTGACGTCATAAGATTACGAATACTGTCATTCAGCCATGGGGCAGGTCGGTGGGTGACACGTCTCTTCTTTAAATGTGCATGCTTGTCGAATAATTGTATTATCATGTCATTAAATGTGGCAACTTTTTCGTCAACTGTGGTTAAATTAAAAATAGTATGCCATGGCATTTGTAAGGCGTCAGAAGTTAGTTGGTCGTTGTCAATGCCTTTTAGATCTCTGTAAGTAATTACCTTAGCTGCATTTTTTGGGCACTGAAGAGAGTACTCGGCAAAAATAAGATCGTGACCAGATATTCCCGGAACTGGTAACTGTCCTGAAGTTAGAATTCTATCAGAATTATTCGTAATGATTAGGTCAATTAAAGTATCGGAAGTAGGTGTGTGGTGGGTAGGATTGAGTGGAAGAATTGTTAGATTGAAAGTTTCGAACAAATTACGGAGTTGATTAGTCCCATTTGATCTGACAGCCAGAAGATTTATATTGAAATCCCCATAACTAAGACATGTTCATATTGTGGTAAAAGCTCGGCTAACGGGCTTTCTAAATCGGATAAATGTCCAGCTTTGGGAGGCTTATAAATAACTGCTAAGAGACATTTATGAAGACTTGCTTGTATTTCTACGAACAAATATTAGGGTCGTAATGCATCGTCTTGTGATTTTAGAATAATTTTAGGGTGCAGATCATTCCTAACATATGCGCAAACTCCACCCCCTCGTTTGTATAATCTGTCATTTCTACATAAAGTATAGCCGTTTAAGTGAACGAGTGAGGAAGGCAATGAGGGTTTTAGCCACGTCTCGCTAACAAGAATACATTGGACATCTATATTAGTGAAAATAGAAGAGAATTCCTGGAAGTGAGGAATAATGCTTTGACAATTCAAGTGTGCTATTTTCAAAGATTTGGGGTCAGGTGAGAAAGACTGCTTTAACAGCTGAGAGGTAGATAATAGAGGGGTTGGGGAGGATGACAGACAAGTAATAGTAGCAGAAATAATAGTAACAGCTGTAGTAATAGTAATATTATAGCAGCAGTAGTAGTAGCAGAGATAGTAATAGCAGCAATAGTAGTATCAGCAGTAGCATTAGCAGTAGTGGTACTAGTAGTAATAATAGTAGCAGTAATAGTACCAGCTGTAGTACTAGTAATAGTAGTAGCAGCTGTAGTAATAGTAATATTATAGCAGCAGTAGTAGTAGCAGAAATAGTAATAGCAGCAATAATAGTATCAGCAGTAGCATTAGAAGTAGTGGTACTAGTAGTAATAATAGTAGCAGTAATAGTACCAGTTGTAGTACTAGTAATAGTAGCAGAAATAGTAGTAGCAGCTGTAGTAATAGTAATATTATGGCAGCAGGAGTAGTAGTAGCAGAGATAGTAAAGCAGCAATAGTAGTATCAGCAGTAGTATTAGCAGTAGTGGTACTAGTAGTAATAATAGCAGCAGTAATAGTACCAGCTGTAGTACTAGTAATAATAGCAGAAGTAATAGTACCAGCTGTAGTACTAGTAATAGTAGCAGAAGTAATAGTAGCAGCTGTAGTACTAGTAATAGTATAGCGGCAGCAGCAGTAGCAGCAACAGCAGCAGTAGCAGCAGTAGTAGCAGCAGCAGTAGTAGTAGTAGTAGTAGTAGTAGTAGTAGTAGTAGTAGTAGTAGTAGTCTCACACTGTGGCGTGGTGCTCTAAGGCAGTGGTTTTTAACCGCCGATCCGCGGAACGGTGCCCGACGAAAATTCGTAGATTTCAATTTTAGTGCTAGTTTTTTCCGTAATTATAACAAAAATCAGAATTTCTATTTATCTTTAATATCATCTTACAATATTATCTGTACTTCCCGCATAACCAAAGAGTTTGTAATACTTACTAGAGACACATACCCGTGAGTGGCAAGCAAGAAAAATGTCACAAATTGAATCGGCTAGCATCCGCCATTAAAGGAAGTGTTTGCGGCGCGAAATTCGAAAACAGTACCACAATACATTGATGTAGCCTGGTGATAGACACTGTTTTAAACATCTTTTACAAGGGATGAGTCGTGATGAAATAAACATGAATGGCAGAGGAGCGCTATATTTATTAAAGTATTATAATGGTTCATCTTTGGCAATATTCTAAAAAATAAATTAAATCACCCATATACACTCGGGATAAGTATGTGAAATACTGAATAATGGCAATGCCACCATTAATATTCTGTATTACTAGTATTGTTTTAAGGACATAATAATGGATATTTACTGTAATATTTAAAATGATCTATATTTCAGTCCTTTCATGCAAATGAAGAGGAAGGTATATGGTGCTTAGAAAATATTTAGTGGTGAAATATGAGATCATAAAAATTCTGGAAACTGATTTAAAATATGAGAATAAATTTTATAATAAAACAATCTATTCATTGTATTGTTGATGACCACCTAGTTAGAGGTCAGTAGGGCCTACAGAATTTTTAATACAATTAATAGCGGTAATAGTAGGCCTAGGAGTAGTGGTAATAGTATGCCTAGTAGTGGTGGTAATAGTAGGCCTAGTAGTAGTGGTAATAATAGACCTAGTAGTAGTGGTAATAATAGGCCTAGTAGCAGTGGTAATAATAGGCCTAGTAGTAGTGGTAATAGGCCTAGTAGTAATGGTAATAGGAGGCCTAGTTTTGGTAGTATTAGTAGACCTAGTAGTAGTCTAGTGGTAATAGTAGGCCTAGTAGTAGCCTAGTGGTAATAGTAGCCTAGTAGTAGTGGTAATAATAGGCCTAGTAGTAGTGGTAGTAGTAGGTCTAGTAGTAGTGGTAATAATAGGCCTAGTAGTAGTGGTAATAGTAGACCTAGTAGTAGTGATAATAATAGACCTAGTAGTAGTGGTAATAATAGGCCTAGTAGTAGTGGTAATAGTAGGCCTATTAGTAGTGGTAATAGTAGGCCTAGTAGTAGTGGTAATAGGCCTAGTAGTAATGATAATAGGAGGCCTAGTTTTGGTAGTATTAGTAGGCCTAGTAGTAGCCTAGTGGTAATAGTAGGCCTAGTAGTAGCCTAGTAGTAGTGGTAATAATAGGTCTAGTAGTAGTGGTAATAGTAGGTCTAGTTGTAATGGTAATAATAGGCCTAGTAGTAGTGGTAATAATAGGCCTAGTAGTAGTGGTAATAGTAGGCCTAGTAGTAGTGGTAATAATAGGTCTAGTAGTAGTGGTAATAATAGGCCTAGTAGTAGTGGTAATAGTAGGCGTAGTAGTAGTGTTAATAATAGAAGTAGTAGTAGTGATAATAGTAGGCCTAGTAGTAGTGGTAATAGTAGGTGTAGTAGTAGTGGTAGTAGTAGGTCTAGTTTTTGTGGCAATAGTAGGCCTAGCAGTAGTGGCAATAGTAGGCCTAGTAGTAGTGGTAATAGTAGACCTAGTAGTAGTGGTAATAGTAGGCCTAGTAGTAGTGGTAATAGTAGGCCTAGTAGTAGTGGTAATAGTAGACCTAGTAGTAGTGGTAATAGTAGGCCTAGTAGTAGTGGTAATAGTAGACCTAGTAGTAGTGGTAAAAGTAGGCCTAGTAGTAGTGGTAGTAGTAGGTCTAGTTTTTGTGGCAATAGTAGGCCTAGCAGTAGTGGCAATAGTAGGCCTAGTAGTAGTGGTAATAGTAGACCTAGTAGTAGTGGTAAAAGTAGGCCTAGTATTAGTGGTAGTAGTAGGCCTAGTTTTTGTGGTAATAGTAGGCCTAGTAGTAGTGGTAATAGTAAGCCTAGTATTAGTGGTAATAGTAGGCCTAGTTTTGTGGTAATAGTAGGCCTAGTAGTAGTGGTAATAATAGGCCTAGTAGTAGTGGTAATAGTAGACCTAGTTCTGGTGGTATTAGTAGGCCTAGTAGTAGTGAGACCTAGTTAGTAGTAGTGGTAATAATAGACCTAGTAGTAGTGGTAATAGTAGGACTAATAGTAGTGGTCATAGTAGACCTAGTAGTATTGGTATGATTGACCTAGCTAGGCCATCAGCTATATTTTCACTAATTTCTTTGCATTTAATACAACCAAAAACTAGAAGTACATACTGTACAATATGGAAATTACATTAATAATTCATTTATTGTGAAACAAAACAGTTTTAGACAGATATAGTCTGAGAATTTTATTATGCACCTAACCCTTACATACATTGTTGATACCAACATTATAAACCTGATTAATGTGTTTCTGGAAAAACTTTATCCAAGAAATATTCCGACATTCTGTAAACACATTCAAAGGAGGAACTGCATTTGGAACATTCTTCCAAATATTAAGATATGCATGCTTTCCTGAGGATCCTACAATAGTGGCTATGTTCGAACAATTATTTGCAAGCAGTATTTCACCATTTTCTTATTATTTCCCTTCAAGCGTACTTCTATTTATTCGTACTCCTCAATAAGCATGAACTGCTCGCACTCCTGGCGAAGCATCAACTCCCTTTAATGGCGGCCGAACAGCGGTTCAATTTTGTACGCGAAACTAGCGCCGTTGGTGTCTCTAGTTATATATTACAAACTCTTTGCGCATAACATGTGGTCATCCCCAAGCGAAACTATCAACAAATTGTAAACACGCATACTGCCATTTCTCTGTGCAAATAACAAACCGGCCGTTGACTAATATGTGTGTTCGAACGCTATCTCTACTGTCCTAAGGGTCACGAAGAAGATCCTCTGTAAAAAATGTTTGGATAATTGATCCTTTCACGGAGGACGTGGACTGCCATAGACACACTGATGAGGAGAAAAAAAAATAGCTGAACTTTCATCTGATGTAACTCTTAACTCCAGATTAAAAAACAACTCACTCAATCAGTTTTGGTTATCATAATGTGAAGAATAACCCGATCTTAGCGGAAAAGTATTGAAATTACTAGTGACTTTTTCAACAACGTATTTATGTGGAACAACTTTCTCTGCTGTTTGTGCAATTAAGTTCCTGCAGGAACGAAATGGCTGTTGATACCGCCCTCCTTCTTGCAATATCCACTTTAGGACTAAGAATAGATAACATTTTGGCAAATAAACAGCAGCAAAAGTCTCATTCAATCCATAAGAATAACTTTCCAGTGCCTATAGACTAACCGGTCCGGGTTCGATTCGCGGCGGGGTCAGAAATTTTCTTGTAAAATTTCTACCTTTGGACTAGGAGAGATGGCGGTACACAACTTCTAATCATTAAATTGTGCACCAATATCCCTGGGTTAAATCCTAAATCTCTCCGCAGTGCATATGAAGAGAAGGCATATGTCACTGTTGATAATGATTCGTCCGTCGAATGGGGACGTTAAGCCTGGCGGTCCCCTTGGTGCTATTCGATAGGAGTAGGTTACGTGCCGGCATCGGGTTTCACCTTCTCCCTTCCTCACCTTCATCATCATCCTCACCCATTCCCTACATTACACTTACACGAACACTTAACATACACTCACCCTAG
Organism: Periplaneta americana; assembly: GCF_040183065.1. Lineage (NCBI taxonomy): Eukaryota > Metazoa > Arthropoda > Insecta > Blattodea > Blattidae > Periplaneta > Periplaneta americana. The sequence goes on from NC_091130.1 coordinate 62,588,649, forward strand.
TACATGACATAACTCTTCACAGATACACATCATGCATAACGTGGCCCGCCGAAGTGGTGTGCAATTTGAAAATGGATCACAGTCCTGCCTTCTATCCGCAATATGCGGAACCCGAATCACGCAATTGAAGTGTGTAGGCATTAGTCACACACACACACACTTTCCAGAGAAATAGGATAAATGGATGTGCAAATCACAATGCTGATGTGACTGTTCAATTTGTAATTTTTAAAAATATCGTTCTATTAACAAATAAATGTTCAATTTGTGATTTTAAAAAATAGTGTGTGTTTTTATATTTTTCCGGTCCCCAATATTTCTGCCTGACTTTACTGGTCCGCGAGTGTCGAAAGGTTGAAAATCACTGCTCTAAGGCATCCTACTTAGGACTCGTGTTACGGAACGTGTGCTGGTTCGAGTCCTCATGGGGAAAGAAATTTTCTCACGAAACTTTGGCCAGTGTATTGGACCGGTGTCCACCCAGTATCGTGATGCACTTGGGGAGTTACGGTGGTAGCGAAATCCGGTTACGAAAGCCAGCTATAACGGTTGGGGGGATTATCGTGCTAACCACACGATACGTCCATTCTGGATCGATGATCGTCTAGTATCTATCTCTGCTTCGGCATGTGGACGTGAGGCCAGCAGCCGGCTGGTATGTCTGGGCCTTTGAAGGGCTGTAGCGCCACGGATTAGTAGCAGTAGTGGTGGTAATAACTATAGTAGCAGTAGTAGTAGTAAGGAACGTTACTTATGTGAGTTGCAAGAAAGAATTTATTCCTTCGTTAGCCGCTAACGGACCAGTAAGTTCAAAAGACGCGCTGCAAGAAACATCTTTAGTGGCATTGGTCCGTTAAAGAATCACTAACTTAGAGACCTCATTTCCCTCCTATAATAATATTTATTCCTCCGTTAGACAGCCTCTTACGTAAGTTTTATGTATTGGCGAGAAGTTTATATATTTTTATTCATCATTATGTTACTTGTATGAGATTCAGGCATGCGATATTTGGTATAATAGTCCTATATACACGGTATTGAAATAATATTACATATCGATGGCTAAGAAGGTGGTATCTCGTATCTGTAAATTTGCAGGTATATAAAAAAATTGTTTTAGAAACTATTTTCTCAAAATACACCAACTTTTTATATTTATTTTTTTTTGCCTTCATTATACATCTTGATTACACAACTTTTAACACTATATCACTTCAGAATATGTATTATATGTCTTTCTCGTGTTAAATTTTACTGTAGCTGGTTAACACGAGAAAGACATATGAGCCGTTCAGAGCAGAAGTGGTGTAAGTCAAAAATGGGTAATGAGTGTTAAAGTAAACATTCTGTAAAATACAGCGCAATGTAGCAATTGATATTCAATTTATTTAAACTATTAGTAGTCAGTGGATGGCAAGAAGGACATATTAATTGCTACTTTGTGCTGTATTTTACAGAATTTTTACTTTGAAGCTCATTACCCAATTTTGACTTATACCACTTTTGCTCTCAACGGCTCATATAATAGGGGAAGACATATAATACACATTCCGAATATGTTTTTGCTTTACAAGATCTTCTATTCGAGAACAAAATATTAGTTAGCTGTCCAATTTTGTGAACACAGTAATAATATAGTTAATATAAATAATAATAGTAATAATAATAATAATGATAATAATAATAATTATAATAATAATGACAATAATGTAGTTAAACTAACCGTTTTTTGCAGATAGAGGTATCTCTTCTTCGCCAACGATATACGATAATTTGATTAATTAATTAATTCATTGATTGATTCATTCTTTGAATAGCGAAGTTATTATTTATTTCTTTATTACAGACTCTAGTTCACCGTCTGAAGACGAGGTTATGTGCTTTGTAGTCTGATTTTCTATAAAATCAATGCATTCTTCGCTATTTCTAATAGTTAACAGTCATATTTATCTTTCTCATTGAAACTTCTATTCCTGTTTCCTTTATGTTCCGTATTAGTCTATTTTATTGCAAATTTTGACAACAACAAAAGCAATGCCTTACATCAGTTTAGCAGCAGTTGTTCAATTCTTGTTTATTCACGTCCAATTGCGTCAATTTTGAAATCCAAAGATGCTTGGTTAACGATCCAATAACTAGTGGCTCGTTAAATTCCTCTTCTGCAACCCGACAATCCACTAACTTTAAAGATCCACTAACTAATGGAGGAATACATTATTTACAGGTCTGTTTTCTTGCAACTCAGCATTAGTGATCAACCCACGTAGTTTGTAATGGTAGAGCTGAGGTGCAAATAGAAGTGGGGATAGAGATGGGGATAGAAGTGATTGACTGTGGGGAAAAATCTGCCGATGCTATTGATGGAGGTATTATAGACGGTGCCAAAGGTGATAGTGAAATTGGTAGAGATGTTGGTTTAGATCAGCCATCGTCAACTGGGCTGCATACTAGTTCGGAGCGCCGAGACTCTGGCTGAGGAGGTAGTAGTGTGCAGTGTGTCGAGCCAAACCAACGCATCCCATCACAGAAGCCAACTTTCTGACCATAATTTACACTGTCTTCTTCGATTGTGTTCTACACGAGCATTGACACCTTCGATAAACCAGTTAGTGAGGGAAAAACGAATTAAAAAATCCAGGAAAATCAATGCTAATGAACAGCGAAAATAACTTTTATCATTTGTTATTTAGATTGTAATAAAATAATTTAGGCCTACTTCACTCTTGTAACAGAAACGACAATATGCTTCATATGTTATACAAAATAACAAATAATTGGTTTTGTGATGTATAGTGTCAGATAAAAAATGGATAATTAATTTTATTTTATTGACGACACTTGAACAAAGGAATAGGATGATATTATTTAAATATTACTAATGGATTCGATTTAATATTTCGTAATAGTGAACATGCATTAGGCCTATAGATCTGTAAGTTCTCAATTACTTTAATATAAAAAAGAACTATTTACTTTCAAAACCGTTATAATACATAACGGAAAAATACATATTGTTTCTTGTCTTAAACTAAAAAGTGGTTTACTTATTACACAGTTGCTCTTAAAATAAATTAAGTACATGCTTCTTCCGTGTTTATTATAATTATTAGAGACTGATTAAAAGGGTTGAACAAGTGAACGGACGCCACTGCCATCACCCGAGTCCTTCCCCCCACCTCCTGCTGCACAGTTGATGTCTAAGGGATAGAACTGAGCAGCGCGCAAACTGTCCCTGCACCATAGTACACTGAGATGACGACTCCTGGTTTAGATGAAGGTGTTGATTAGAGAGATAATAGTAATGGAACTGGAAGGTGATGGTGGTTGTGATGGAGGTGGAAGTGTTGGTTAGCAAAGAAGTTTATTATAATGGTGAAGATGGTAATTTTGGTGGTGGTGGTGATGATGATGATGATGATGATGATGATGATGATGATGATGACGAAGACATTCTCAGCCCGGCACGGCACGGCAGCAACTTCGTGCCGACGCCAGCCGGGCATTCCTCTCCTCTCTGTCAAGCTCTCCGTTTTCCCGCATGTTATGTATTGATGTAATTAGCGGTTCTTTAATTGATATCAGATCAAGGGTAAACACACGAACTGCTCTGTTCCAGTATTTCATTTTTCACAGGAACTACTTTATCTCACGCGACCGCTTTATCTATGAATATCAAAGCGGCCAGAGACGCTCTGCACTTAGCCCAATTAAAGCAACAAATATTATGGGAGTACACAAAGGATTGATTTCCTCATGACTTTACGTGTGGATTGCATAAAATGACCTGCCGTTGGATGCATTCATGATAAATATTTATATTTTTCTCGGAACGCCAGGATTTTCAGGAGTTTCATTACGTATCAATATCAATATCACGACTTCAATTTTATTGTCGCATGCACCGCTATTAGTTTGTATATCACTTTGACCTACAAAAGAATACAGGCAGTGATAAATTATTATAATACAATAAAGGTGTATTTTATTTTTTTTAATTGGTTATTTTACGACGCTTTTAAACTGCTATGGTTATCTAGTATCTGAGTAAGATGAAGGTGATAATGCCAGCGAAATGGGCCCAGCGTCCAGCGCCGAAAGCTACCCAACATTTGCTCTTAATGAGTTGAGGGAAAACCCCGGAAAAACCTCAACCAGGTAACTTGTCCCAAACAGGAATAAAGGCTTAGAGTGGATCGGGGGAAGATGCCTGACTTTTTCTTTGATTGAAAATTTAAGATACTGTCCATTTAGTTTTGAATTTCATATTGAAATATCAAAGTCTGGAAGATATTTTGAAACTATACTTTTGGTACAAAACAGAGAACATTAATTGCCTTGTTTATAGATACAGGTTTTCTTCTTACCTGCACTGTAGGCATCTTTCCCCGATAGTCGGGTAAGATGGCAAATGAAATTAACACATTTACTGATATATGTATTTTACCTGACCTTGGTTTGATACATGTATATAACAAAATTGGCTTCATGTAAAGCTCATGGACACTTTCTCACTCGTTTATCACTACTTAGGAACACAGTCATTGCACATCGTGTGCAAGACTCGTGAACTCACTTCTTGCACACAATGAATTCAATCCAGATCATTTTTTGTCATCATTCTTTTTTAGGAGGCGTTTAAGGGTACGGTAAGAAATCCCATAGGCTACACTTGCGATGCTCTAAAACAGTTCATACCCTTTGTTATAACATGTTCCATCGCAAGTTGAAGATTGTCCTCAATCCACTGACTTCTATCAAAGGATCTTACGTAATATTTACACATTCCCTGCAATAAAACAAAAAATAAAACTCTTGCAACAATTTGACATCTTATCCCGAAAGAAGTGACCATCTTCCCCAAGTATGGCGGTAAGATGCCTGGTGCTGTGACGTAACCTAAGATGGCGGAACAAGGTTGTTAACAATACAAACTTTAGAACCTTTACTACAATATCCATTACAAAGATTTGACAGTTATTACGAATTCAAGGGTGTATTAACATTTTAACATACCTTTACAATTATTTTATAGCAGAAAAATGAGCTTTTTTTTTTTTTTTTTTTATTTTGCTTTTCTTCTTCTTGTCACAACAAGAACATGAGTTAGTTTCCACTCTACAGACATTCAACTGTCTCAGTGATCATGAAGACATGCGTGTGGCGTTCTCTCTTGGAAGAATGTGAAACTACAAAGAAATAAGCATCTTCCCCCGATAGTCATCTTCCCCCGATTCACTCCATTCAAAAGTCATTACACTCATTACACTTTCAAAATCGCCGACATAAAAAGATTTCATTAAAAATGAATAGGCCTACTGTTCGTTAAGCAAGGGCGTGGGGAGTATCAGTAAATAAAATAGCACAAAAGACCATTGCGAAAAAGTTTATTATTATTATTATTATTATTATTATTATTATTATTATTATTAGCATAAACCCCGACAAGACGCACTTCAAGGTTCCCCTTGTTTGTAAATCGTGTATTTACAGCGACTGAGTATTAGGCGTGTTGTATAATTTTGATTATAATAACCTATAATATAATATTATACAGTATCTATTATCATTTCCTTATTGAATTATAGCTTTTATGGACAACAGTAGAGTATTATCCTATTATGTAATACGTAAAATACATTTTAAAAATTTATTTTGCTAATACTTGTAACATAAAATATAGTATACACAGATAAAAGTTTAGCTCATCCCTGAAAGAGTAGTACTCGTGCTCAGGGGCGATTCCTAATTTTAAATTAAGAAGGATATAATACAATTTGTTGTATGTCTACTACAAAATAAGAATATATAAATTTAAAATATAATTTTTCATTATTTATAAAATCCATACATAACTTTTTAAATTTGATAGTAGAACAACTATTAGAATTAACAAGATTAGGATATTTAAATACAAATTTGTTATATATTCTTGAGCCTAAATTACTGCTATGATTAAATACTGTAGCAGTGTTGCATTTTGGTTCAAACAGTCTTAAAGAATTCGTACCTTTTGATTCAGAACTATAAGAATACAATATAGAGTTATTTCGATTTTTATGTATGAATTTTATTAAAACAATATAATAAATTTGTCTTATTTTAAGAACCTTAAAGTCTAAAAACAATTTTTGAGGTGGAATAATGCTATTTTTTTTAAATAAAGATATCTTCAAAATCGTTTTTCAATTTTCCTCAATTTCGTGAATTTTTTTCAATTTATATTCTAACATGTAATCCTCAGATGGGAACATTACTGTCTTTTGGCATGAAATAAACACTGTCGGTCATATTAAACAAGACGAAATGTATGCCGATTCTGTAACAGTTGAAGATCGTATTCGGCTGTGTGTCAGTGAGTGCAAACCGCAAATGGGGAATACAAATTTGTGGGATTGTACCAATACGGAATAAGTAGGTCTGTAAGATTAATGAATAACCATTGTTAGGTTCCCCGTATAGCTTCGGGCGTGATGAAGCAACTTCTTCTGTGTAACAATCTTGGAAGTGTCAGTCCTGCCCGTCATTCCAGCAATCACGTCACTTGTTGTGCGGAGGGGAGGGGGAAGGTATTGTGACCATGGCCAGCGGTGGCCGAGCCTCGGGCCACGGTCGATGGCGTCATGATCGGCCGTGGCCATGTAATACGCCGTTCGTGCGTGATACTCGTTTCCCTGACAACGACGCCGGTAACACTGACCAATGAAGTGCATAGCGTGGATCAACAGCTAATAAAAGTTGCAACGAGCTGGAAGCTATAAAATAGGGCACGTAACAAAAAGGAACTTCGCGTTATGTTTTTGTCACACCTGTTATTCATTTTTATATTTGTTTAGTTTTTTGTATTTATTTTAGTAAGGGAGAGAGAGAGGGAGATAAACAGACAAAAAACTTATGAACCATTAGAGATCGTTTTTAACCTACTTTCCTCGCACCACCAGTCGCCTGTATTAATTTTCCTCTAATATTTTTATCAACCACAAACACGGCTGTAGAGACATCTCGTGAAAAGGAGTGGGAATAAGTAATTTTCAAACCTCATTGATCCATAGTGTTTTATGTGCAACGATACTTGTACAAGTAAATGACGAAGTGCACCAAAAATGTAAATGGGTATAAATTAAGCAAGACCAGGGGCCTTCTTCGCAATATTTTACAATTGGTATAAATTATAACTTTGCTTCTAAATTTTAAACTCCTGTTTAACAATATGACTTTGTGAAGTTGAACTTTACAATATAGAACTAAAATATTCGTAAATGAAATTTTCTATATATTACAAATGTTTCGTTTAACACAGAAGTGATTTAAAAAAGTGTATAAATTTTACCCGTAAAACTAGCACATTTTATACTATTGTCCTTAGATGTGTGAAGTTTGAAAGTGCAACAATTTATGCTTAAAGGAAATAAATACATATACATAAATAAACAGATAGATAGATAGATAGATAGATAGATAGATAGATAGATAGATAGATAGATAGATAGATAGATAGATAGATAGATAGATAGATAGATAGATAGATAGATAGATAGATAGATAGATAGATACTCGTAGATAGATAGATAGATAGATAGATAGATAGATAGATAGATAGATAGATAGATAGATAGATAGATAGATAGATAGATAGATAGATAGATAGATAGATAGATAGATAGATAGATAGATAGATAGATAGATAGATAGATAGATAGATAGATAGATAGATAGATAGATAGATAGATAGATAGATAGATATAGATAGATAGATAGGTAGATAGATAGATAGATAGATAGATAGATAGATAGATAGATAGATAGATAGATAGATAGATAGATAGATAGATAGATAGATAGATAGATAGATAGATAGATAGATAGATAGATAGATAGATAGATAGATAGATAGATAGATAGGCAAGCAGGCAGATTGGTTGGCTGGTAGGTAGGTACATAGATAGATGGATAGACGGATGGACAGACAGGCAGGCAAAAAAATAAGTAAATAAATAAATAAATAAATAAAATAAATGAATGAATAAATAAATAAGTAAATAAATAAAATAAATAAGTAAATAAATCATAAATAAATGAATAAGTAAATAAATAAAATAAATAAGTAAATAAATCATAAATAAATGAATAAGTAAATAAATAAAATAAATAAGTAAATATATAAGTAAGTATATTAAATAAATAAATAAGTAAATGAATAAATAAATAAGTAAATGAAGAAATAAATAAGTAAATAAATAAATCATAAATAGATAAATAAATAAGTAAATAAATAAAATAAATAAGTAAATAAAATAAATAGGTAAATAAAATAAATAAATAAATCTTAAATAAATAAAATAAAAAAGTAAATAAAATAAATAAATAAATAAATAAATAAACAAATAAATAGATACATAAATAAATAAATAAATAAATAAATAAATAAATAAATAAATAAATAAATAAATAAATAAATGAAACATTCTGGGGAATAAAAAGTCTGTTAAAAATTGCAGTCAGCTTTACAGAACTCTGGTCATCTGAATACCATGGTGTAAAAAGAATAAAAGTACAGGCAACTTGCTACAGCGGAAAGGAATTAAAATTTCCACTTTGCTACTAAAAATCGAAGCAGGGTTCGCTGGACTTACAACAGAGAGAGCACGGCGGATGACCCGTCCTTAAAGAATTACTAATGATAAACAAACACACAAGATAGCTGCAGCGATCTGTTCAAGACGGCACGTTTCGGCTCCTAAGCAGGTGCTTGTGACTAATGGCACTTGCTTGATTAGTGCCTCAAGGTCACGCAATAATCACATTGGGAATGTGTGGGTGTACCACCAAACGTGTCTATTGTTACATTAAAGCAAACACTTAGCACAAAGAGTAATTCTCCTTCCAGTCGACCGTTCGTGGTATCACAATGCAGGCAGCCAAATAAGCATTAAGCAATATATCAGCTCCTGTCTGCCATTAGGGCCTTTCCGACAACTAAATATCACTTGTATATTGATGCAGTTCCGGGATTGTTTATTTGCACAGACTTTGATAATTACAGTATTGCTCTTTCTTCTTTTTACGTGTTCTCATTACCTGTCGAGACATGCACTTAGCTCGTATTTATGCTTTTTTTAGGCATCGCCGTAAAACTAAAGTTTTCTCAATAAATATTTTCCTTAGAAATATCACGAAAAGTATCGGTATACATTTTCTTGTAGAAATTATGTTTCAATCTGGCAAAGCTAAGGCCACTAGGCCTTCTCTTCCGCGCAGCTAGCTCTAAGGGTGCTATTCATAGACATTTTGCTAGCCCGGGCTACAAGCGTGCTAAACAGGATTCATATCATATCATATCGCTGACACTGGTGTATGAATACGAAAAACGTTAGTTCGCTGATCGTCCACCGAAAGCCCGCGATAAGAATGTCTATGAATACGGCCCTAATTGAATAAAATAGCCTAGTACACAAATACAATAATTATTACAATAATATCTAGAATGTACAAAAATAATATAATAACTAGTGTAATAATATATAATAAGAGAAAAAGTAAATAATAAACATTTAGATAAATAGTGAGTTAGTGAAACAGTAATAAACAATGACAAGTAATAATAATAATAATAATAATAATAATAATAATAATAATAATAATAATAATAATAATAATAATATCACGGGGAGAATTTTGAATATTTATCCTCTTATATACATAAGCATTAAAAAAATAAAAATTCCTAACGAGAATTAATTCACACATACTTCCTTAGTTTATTTTTAAATTCCTTTAATATCAGACAATCTATGGCATTACTCTGTAGGAAATTCCAAAGTCATGATCAGTTAGAGTGAAAGAAGATGAGTATGAGGATGCTCGATGGGAGAATATGGATAGTAATGGGGTGTGATATGATCATGTTTCTAGATTATAGTGAGTGGATAAATTTTGAAAACGGGACAAAAGATATATAGGAGTGAAGATATGGAATAAGTTATATGAAAGAGTAAGAAAAGATCTACGATTTTCTAGACCAATGGCCGTCAGCACTCGCTGAAATGAGTATCGGGCAAGGAGTGTATCAGAATATGCACCATGGTGCAAGAGAGAGGAAGGAAACAGCCGTAGCTGCACCAGTGTTCAGTAGTTGTAGACAGGACGCTATTTGCCGTTAGATATTATCATGTAGTAGCTCCTATGACGGTCAATCAATCGCGCTGTAATTTTTAGGATTCATAGATAAATGTCTAAGGAAAGCATAGAACAAACTTCTAGATCAATATCTTTTTTGGAAAGTGAGAGAAAAAAATACCAACTTCGAAGTGACTTGTTCAAAATAGACATTGACACCCTCAAAAGTTGGTAGGCGGGAAACCCTTATTTTTCACTTTAGATGGGGGTCATAGCGAGAGAAATGTTCAGAAAGAATGAAAATTAGTTTTACAAATGGTTGCTATTCAAAATTTTTACTAGTCTCCGTGTTACGGCTAGTTAAAAAAAGAGGCATTTTCGTCTGGCGGATTCTCGCAGAAATCATCGCGGTGATTTCATATTTGTTTACATAGCTTAAAGTTTTCGAGTTAATCGTGAGTTTTGATATTTAATGAAAAAAAGTTCTATTACATAAATAATATTTATGCTGATTAAACATTAGTATGACATACTATGAAATTCAGAAAAATGAAAAGAATATCATAGCAGTTTTTATATTTATTATTATTATTATTATTATTATTATTATTATTATTATTATTATTATTATTATTATTATTATTATTATTATGTGGACTGAAGCTTTCTTGTTTCATTTTCCAGTCCTATCACAAGAGCCATTCCACTTCAAACCTATCAAGATTTCATATTGCTATCTCCAATTTTTTTTAATTTTTGTAAATTATATTTTAGTTAACGACGCTCGCAAATGCTAAGGTTATATCAACGTCGCAGGTCTGCCGGAATTTTGTTCCGCAGGAATTCTTTTACATGTCAGTAAATCTACTGACATGAACCTGTTGCATTTAAGCACACTTAAATGATGCCATCGACCTGGGCCGGGTTCGAACCCGCAACCTCAAGCACAGAAAGCCAGCACTCTACTGACTGCGTCACTCAGATCGACAGTTTATTTTATTTTTTTTTACACTTTTAACTATAAAATAAATTTTATCCGTGCATTTTTTTTCTAGAAATCTAATTTCAGCAGACATTAAATTACGAAATTTACGAAACCATTTGTACCAATTCCTCGGATCTATCTATCTCCGGTTCTAATCATTCATATTATTTAGTCTTAGGCTCAGATGAAAGGTAAAAATCCCAGTGAAATAATGAGATATTCTACATATCAGGATTTGTGACTTGTCCATTTCTTTCACTGGACCCCCTCAATAATTGCAGAGTTAGGCTATATTTTTAAGTTATTGACATTATAAACGGACATACTGAGTGTTTATTAACTATATAAAATATACTTATTTTAATGCATATGTGATTCCTATGTGCATAATCAAACTATCATTGCTGACGTAATTTCTGGCACGAACGAAACCGCGCCACTGGAATACTCATACCCATCAGCAGCCATAATAAAATTGCACTAGAGAGCATTTCTTATCCGCGGGTAACAGACGCTAGCCTGAGGGTGCACTGTGCTGATGAACGCTGTGTTAGACGGACTCAGGACGACATTTTAAGAGATGGTGTAGGCTAAGGAAAATAGCTTTCTATCTGATTCTGTGTTTATATTTACAATAAAATGGTAGAATATGATTTGAGTTCAAAAGACACTTTAGGTACACTACAGAACGAGGCTGGACGATGTACAGGATGACCTTGTGAAAGTGGGAACCAGGAGTTGGAGAATGAGAGCTTTGAATCGGAGTGACTGGATGGCTGTCATTAGGAAGGCAAAAGCTAAACTGCAAGAGCCGTATACATAATCATTAAAAAACTAGTGACAACACTCCTGGAGTTCGTCGATAATATTGAATGAAAAAATGGACATACGCCTTCTGATTTATTGAATACAACCATGACCTTCATTAACATAAAATAATAAATGTAGGTACACAAACTCAAGGCCGGGTATTTATGGAAATCGCGAAAATCACGACATTATAGATATACAATAGACTTTTAGTAATCTTTACGAATTAAGTGATTCTGATTAATAATATGAGGATAAAACAATCGCGACAAATAGTGAAATAGAGTTCTCATAGCGAAATATGAACACATTCGCGAATTATTACTATTGCGTCGTTTTACAGCGAATTTCATATTCTTAGTTATTTTCTCCGATTTTTTTTTCACTTGAATTTGTTATAAGTTACATGGTAATCCAGGGGTTCTAATTACATTATTGAACTCAAAAGACGGAGAATTCAACATTTCACTAATAATTTGAAAGTGTTGATTTGAGGGCTGCAAGTTTTTTTCGTTTTTAATGAATGTGTGTTAAATACAGTCTCAATCTAACAAATATTGTCTATTGGCCATACTGCACCTTTACCAGAATCCAACGAACCTTTAATGTTAATTATTTGGAAATTAATATTCATACTGAGTTAATACTCCGGTTCCAAAATAATTATTGTATTTTCCAAAATTTCCGTTAATCTCCGCAAAGAGTGTAAATCAATCTCCAACATCTCCGCCGACACCAATATTAAAAAAACATAAATGATAAAATTAATCTCCATAAATACCTGCCCCTGCACATAATGTACTCAAATAGAAAAAATTAGAGAGATGAAATAATAAATCCCTCATTATCTCTATTGTCTAAACTCTAGAGTCCTTTATAACGAGAACTGAGATATTGCATGGACTCTGATCCCATGTAATGATTTGATGGCACTGAAAATGGAAAAATAAATCTCCTATGAGAAGTAAAACTCTAGGCCTGTATATTGTATATAGATATTAAACTAATTTAATATATAATTTTATAATATATTATATCATTTTATACGAGTATAATTTATTATGATATATAAAAACTATTTTTACAGCTGTCTCGCGCCGTGGCGTCGTGGTCTAAGGCATCCTGCCTAGGACGCGCGTTACGGAATACGCGCTGGTTCTGAAGATGGCCAGTAGCAGGCCGAAACATGTTAACAAGGTAATATATAAAATTTAACACGTGAAAAACACTAATACGTTTTCCGAAATGATATAGTGTCAAAAGTTGTGTAATCAAGATGTATAAAGAAAAACTTGTTAACTTATATTTAGGCCTACTAGAAACAAAGCCGTTGTAAGCTCTTACTGCATTATGCAACAAGAATAGGTGATGTTTGGATCCTGTGTCTCAACCCTTTTATTCAATAAATCATTATCGAGGAACTCTAAGCACTCTTAGTATTCAGTTTCCCTAGCGGTAACTAATGTAAGCTGGTTGTGTGAGATGGAATGGTGCCTGGTATGTGTTATCTGTAAGTTATAAAATAATAATAGTCTCATTTATACTCTATATAAAGGAGCATCTTTTGCGGACCTCTGGAAAAAGAACTAAGGAAGAGACTAGTGAAGTGCTTTGTATGGAATGTAGCATTGTATGGGGCAGAAACATGGAGATTACGACGAAGTGAATAGAATGCAGCATTTGAAATGTGGATATGGAGGAGAATGGAGCGTGTGCAATGGACAGATAGAATAAGAAATGAAGCTGTGTTGGAAAGAGTGATTGAAGAAATAACAATGCTGAAACTGATCAGGAAGAGAAAAAGGAATTGACTGGGTCACTGGCTGAGAAGAAACTACCTACTAAAGGATGCACTAGAAGGAATGGTGAACGGGAGAAGCGTTCGAGGCAGAAGAAGATATCAGATGATAGACGACATTAAGATATAGCCTATGGATCATATGAGGAGACTAAGAGGAGGGCAGAAAATAGGAAAGATAGGAGAATACTGGGTTTGCAGTGAAAGACCTGCCCTTGAGCAGAACACTATGAATGAATGAATGAATTCTAAACTTTAGGCCAGGAAGCCTCACTATAATAAAATAAGGAAAAGAAGGCTTCATCGTCAAGAAGGTTGAGCCGTATTCTTCGGATATGAGTCCCTGCGACTATGACTTTTTCCTTAAGATGAATAAAACATTGAGAGGGGAGTGCTTTAGAAATGGACATGCTATTATAACACCTGTAGATCATGCAAATCTGGCTTTCAGGTAAAGCTCCCTGTGAAGCAGACTTGAATAAATTCAAGGGAAAAATTATCCCGGAGCCGGGTCTCGATCCCTGGATCCTTCGCTTAGCGCACGAATGCTCTACCGACTGAGCTACCCAGGAACTACACCCGACACCGTTCCAATTTATCCCAGCTATAGATCATTCAATTATAAGCTTAAAGCAGAGTGACGCTGTGGATGGCATCCGTCGCCTTCCAAATGTGTGGTGACGGGTACATGTTACATTAGGAGATTACTTTCAAGAATAAATAAGTATTTGTTCTTAATTACAATGTTGCTGCTAATTTTCGAATGACCCATGTATCTCTCTCTTCATTTTTATAACTTGCTGCAAGCATGCTGTTTTTCTTATGCTCTTTCATGTAATCTTTTGGGTTACAGACATATGAATTTCGAACCATGTGTTGCAAACCAACTCGTTATAAGCAACATTTTCTCTCATATTTCACTGTGTAATTCTGTGATTTAGATCAATACTAAGCCAAGTTCACATAATACAGGGACATCATTTTGTTTTTACTAACATTTCTAATGTTAATCTAACTATATCGTTGGATTAACGGCTGAGAACCGGAAACACTGTTTATTGTCCCTTTCCACTACCGACATTTGATGATACTGGTGTAAAACACAAACAAATCAATTTACTAGTTATAGGAGGAAAGGAAATTAGTGCATCCATTTACGTACCTAAACTTGGAAATATTATATTTTTAGAGTTTGATAATTTTCGTTAGGTTTTTATTTAGTAATAATACATACAGTATTAATAATACGTGTTTTTTACTCACGAACTGAGCTATCCATGCGGATGTATTCATTATGCAATGTATATTATACTGTTTTGTAGCACATTAGCATACATTATAGAGTGTGCATTAAAATTTAAAAATAAACAAAATATGGATATTTAAACAAATTGTTCAAAATGGTGGCTGTTCATTTCGACAGAGGCTTCAGTTCTTTTGTGCATATTATCGCACTGTAGCCTATTGTATCTAATTTAAATTTCCGGTTTCGTCCTTCGTACAAGTAACTCATGTTGTAATAATTTCTTACCTACTCTATAACAGAATACCTTACGTACTGTAAATTCAATCTTCACTTCCCGATCCACACAGATAAATTTACTCAGACATGCTGTCCACTGGCCGTCCAAGTGGTTATGTCGCAGGGTCGTAGAAAGGGGGAAATTTCGTGACAGTTAATGACATAACGAGATCCTTTTATTTAAGTTATTTTAAACAGTTGTATAATATTACGTAGACGTCCAATTACTAACAGAAAATAATTCAAAAGAGGGCAAGGACAGCCCAGCAGAAGCGGGTGAGGAAAATCGGCATGTGACATAAACAAAAGGACGCACAATACCTGTACGAAAATATTATTAAATAATGAATGTCCTTTTTCACTGGAAAACGCGACCATATTTCTGGAACGTACTATACTCACTCACTCAGTACTGTTTACAGTGACCGTAAGACGACTTTGCATATGCGGTCTTGGTTCTGTGCGGAAGATGGGTGGAAGTTCACTAGTAGAAAGGATGGGAGTGAAGTGCATTAAAACATTGTACTCAGGTACAACAAAAATTGAAATAAAAATAAAATGATGTCCCTGTATAAGATCAATGTTATATAACATAAATATAGATAGAAGTCATTGTCATTTCATTCCCTGATCTTTGATGAAAAGTGAACTCCAGTTAGTGATTTTTATGCAACCGGGCACTAATGTATTAACACGTCCTTTAGAATCACTCAGTATACAGTCCGCAAGTTCATGATAATAAATTATGTGCGATTTCCCATTTGTTTTATATCTCAACAGATTTCATCCTAAATTATTCATACTTAGGAATTTTTAGAGTGTGATGGATACGGAGATGGTCCACAGAACAGACACAATCGTGTGTACGACACGAAGAACACCGGGACTCACATGTCTCTAGAAGTTTTTAGCACGAGTGGTTGGACAGTTTATAGCATATGACATGTCTGGAAAGAGCTTGTCAAACGTCCTGGCTATTTCAGAACTGTTCGAGTGTGTTGTCTTCCCACAGTTCGTGCTTTATGAATTACAAAAGACAGGGCCGACAGTCTAACAAGCGATGCTCTTGTTCCTTCAAATAATTATGAATATCTACTGCACAGGTCCTCCCACATGCTTAAAACACACGATTTACGAAAACTTGTACTCACGAAACTTTTTTTTCAGTTAAGCTAGTTTCTATATAATATTTTCTTTCCGTTCTGTAATAAAAGTGAATAACAGTAGATAATTTTTTCTCTTTTCTTCAACACAATCTAATTTACAGGAATAACTACTCAATTTATAATAAAGGAAGAGTAAATTCACATTTTGCTTCAGAACTAGAAATATACTACCGTTAAGTTTCGAGTAACAGGTCCACATGGTATTGTCGTGGTCCATATCGTGATTCTTCATCATTGAGCTCGTAGTGGTCCTAGTTGTTTTTGTCATGGTCCTTATCGTGATTGTTGTTGTCCTTCTCATGGTCCTTATTGTGGTCTTGGTCCTTGTCATGATCAGGCTTCGCATTTTTGTCACGCTGAATTTATCGAGGCATATAGCTTTGTAAGGAGGGAGTTCAATGTCTGGCGCTCACTGCATAAGTGGCGGTACAGTAGGCCTACAGTGAATGTAAAATATAATGGAGCATATCATGACAATACTGCAACTTAATTTAATGGTTTGCACAGCCGAAGCGTTTTGAAGACATATGTTTGCCACGCCATTGATTACAATTGAATTTAAAAATTAATAATCTGATAATAAATATACAACAGAAGTTATATATATATATATATATATATATATATATATATATATATATATACAAACAATAATTTACACTTATTTATTGAAATAACTACTATTACAATGATAAAAGATATATATTCCAAGAATATGTTACCAATCCTTACACGAAAATATCATTTCCAAATTCCGCCATAGAAGGCTGGTCAACGCTACACCCGAGTTGAGATGAGATGATGATCGAGATTTGTTGGGATGCCACAGGGGAACTGGAGCTCCCGAAGAAAACCTCTGTGTTACCTGGATCACGGGCTTGCCCAACACAAGTTATAAATCGAGAGTACGTTGTGAATCGAAACTGGGTCCACAGGATTATAAGTCCAGCACTCTCGCCACTACACCACCGTGGCGGATTTTTCTGAGAACAATGGTCTAACAAAATGTTTTTATTTGCTACTACTTCTAGTAGTATACAGTTTTAGAAAAAAAAATTTGTCGCACAGATATCCTACTTTGTAAGTCCCAGAAAGAAGGCAGTGCGCATGATCAGACATACAACGAAACAAAACTAATTTTATTGCCTCAGCTAGTCCTCCTCTTGTGACCCAGGTCCACGTCCTCTGATCATGCGCACTGCCTCCTTTCTGGGACTTACAAAATATCCGTTCTACAAAACTTTTTTCTAAGACTGTACGTCTTCTGTCATGAAATGCTATCGTCATCAGAGTCTCAATTTTGTCATTTTATGTTAAGGACATTTTGTTTTATGTTAATTTCATTAGTGAAATTGCTTTCATAACACAGGACTAACAATGTACAGAGTGACCGAAAAAAAGGTAACCGAAATGATATAATAGCGTATAATGATATGTAATTTATAACATATCCCTTTATTGTTTCTATTACAGATTATTTCAATCAAAGCGTGTTTCATAAACCACCACCACCTAAAGAAACAATTCTGCAAAGGGTGGAAATGTTTCGAATGACAGGTTCTGTTACCAATCACAACTGCCTATATCAGCAATGTGTGGTGGTCTGACGAATGTGATGTTTTGTTAAGTGGCCACGTTAATAAACAAAACTATCGTTTTCTTGGTTGGAAAAAACCACAAGAGTATGAACACAGACCGTTACATTCTGAAAAAGTAACAGTGCGGGCTGCTGTGTCCAGTCACGGCATCATCGGTCCATAATTCATTCACGATGAACATGGAAACAGGACAAATGTCAATGCAAACGTGTACAGTCAACAAATTATTGAACTTTTTCAAGGGGATTTGATAACATTTTGTAAGTTAAATAATCTTGATTTGGGACAGCAAGTGTTTCAACAAGATGGGACAACCGCCCATACTGCTTTCATGGAATTCTAACTCCACTGCAAGAGCTGTTTCCTGGTCGATTGATTAGTAGGGGATCAGACTTTCCGTATCCTGCACGAAGTCCTGATCTGTCTTTATGTGATGCTTTTCTGTGGGGAATATTGAAAGAACAGTGCTTCATACCCGACCCACGTACTCTAGACGCTCTACGTGAAAACATCGAAAGAATTATGCACAACCTAACAATAGAACAGTGTGATGCTAGAGCGCATGGATGGTAGAGTGCATGGAAGAAGTCATAGTCAATGACGGAAGACATGTAGAACACTTAGTTGTACGATAGTTGTGATATTGTGTGGTACAAGCATTTCAGGTACCTTTTTTTTTTTGGGCCACCCCATATATCAACAATAAAATTGTTACCACAGTAACCATGACCATAGTGCTTTTGTATAAAAGAAATGATGTATTGAATAAAGAATATACATCCTGTTTGGGATGATATTAGAAACTATAGGATGTCAATTAAAAATATTCTCGATGACGTCCTAACTTTTACAACAATAGTCGGAAAACGTTTTTGTTGCTATAAAATATAAATTTCTAAATAAAAGAATTGATGAATCTGACTTCTCTCCCCCAAAAATTCTCTCATATATATATATATATATATATATATATATATATATATATAATTTGAACTGGTAATGGAAATTACCGGAAAACTGCTGAACGGATTTTAATAAATGACCCCTCATTTTGAAGCTTGGAACTCGAAGTTTTTCAGAAAAATAGTAACTTTCAGTGGAGCGTTAGTTTTCCTACATAATTTTCCTATTTTCCAAAATCCAGCTTTCGTCAGTTTTGAGAACTAATTGGATTTCAGTATAAAACAAAACGCACACTACAATAAACAATAGGATATTACACGAAGGCCATGACCTGCAGGATTGCTGACATATTTAGAGCTCAAATTCAATTGGTTATTAAAAATTTCAAGACTTACTAAAAATAATTTACAAGTCTGATTCTGCGGTGTGTAATTTTCTGAGTAGAGCTGTGGTGTATTGGATATTAAAATCTACAAAATTTGAGGTGGTTTGATATTATTACATTAGAAATGAAATATTATTATAGTTAATGTCATTATGTGACTACTTTTCATTAATATGATACATATTAATGCTATATTGATGATATGAAAGTGAAACGTTTTGGGGTTATAGAATAGAGAATATTTTAGATTAGCTCTTCATTTCTATAATTTACTGAGTGACGGCTATATTGTATATAACTACAAAACTTACGTAAAATAATAATATTGTTATTAAAAATTATATATTTTTATAGTTATTAATCAAGTGAGATTGGGTCTTTTTCATATATTTAATGGCGGTGTGATGTAGATATTTATATGCGCCATTCTCTTCAGTATTGGCTCGAGAGTGCGCAAAAATTACAGCTCCTGAGGAAAGACCAAAAGGTATTACTTACAGATAAAATAAGAAGTCTACAAAATTATGTAGTCTCCCGATCATTTCAGCAAGACCTCTTAGCAGGATAAAATGATTTTACCCTCTACATTTCAAACTCTATATGCAGCCGCTATACCAAGATGCTATGCTATTGTTCGAAAGCATAGCAAACCTGACATTTTTTTAAGTTTCACTAGAATCCTGAAATAGCTATTGCTTTACTCCCACATGAAAAATCCACTGATCGTCCTGACATTGTTACTTACGTTTTCGCGTTGAAACTCAAAATCTGAAGGTAGATAGGTTCAAGAGAAAGTTTTTGGGATAAAAACATTCAGAAGGAGTATGTTTCATTATTACGGAGCAAATAACTTTCAAAATGTCTGGTATTCTTCATTGAAAATAGATCTTAAAAATTTTTATTTGAACGTCTAATGAACTCAGTTTGCAGCATTTGCTGCACAAGCCACTAGTTTAATTTTAATTGCAGTTATGCGTTACTTTTGAAAACCTCTGTATATTAAAGAGGACGATAGCAAAAGAGAGTTTACACTAAATGTGTAAGATAGTCACTTTACACTAACTGGCGACTTGACAAGTTAAACTGACATTCATGTATTTAGTCTATCTAGCCAGTAGGTTACATTTCATGCAGTTTCCTCTCCTCCAGATTTACACACGACTTTACACCTCGGAAACACATGTGGATGCTCCACAGACCCTCCCATCACGCAATGTTCGATTACTGCCGAGGGCGGAATGAGGAATATCAGATAACATGGGGAAATCTCTCCCATTTCCACCCTCCCATATGACAGTACATTGTTTGTACCTATAGAAAAATGTCGACTTTTTTAATTCCGCCCCTTCATTGTAGACAGCTCTTTTTATATAAATGTTTTTTTTTTGCTTTCATCTATTTTCATATGAACGCAGAAATGACTTTCGGGAGAAATGATTAGATCGCAAAGAGAAAAGTGTGGTTATAGAATTATGAAAAAATTATTCCATAACTACAAATATATAGCGAGAATGGCTCTAGGGATCTATTTCACACCAAATATGAGTTAATAATATGCAATTAAGTGGTGGTAGTGGATGTGCCATTACTAATGGTTTTAATGATAATTAGAACAGATTTAAAATGTCCAATTTTTACAACACTATTCACACTTATGGATAACTTCACTAATTTGCAATATTTGAAGCTTATTCTCTATTAGTGTCTATCATTTGTTTTCATTATTATTGTTGAATCAATAATATCGAAAAGATGATAACAATGAATATAAAAACGAAACAGGAATATTATTATTAGACATCGGATTTTTAGGCACTAAAAATTGCAGTTTTAGGCGCCTAAAATAAGCTCAAAATTTGTAAAATTAGGCTCTATTTTAATGAAAATAGGCATTTTAGGCACATCAAGGTATCATACTTATTTCTTTCACTGAAATTTTTAGTTATACACTAAAATACGCACAAAAAAGTATGTTTAAACATTAAAAAAGAATATTATATTATATTTATAAACAGAGCTGCACAAATTTAATATATTGAAACTAATGAAATAATGATTATTGATATCAAGATTACTCATTTTAAGTTATTGAAATTCAGTTCCATGCCCAGACTTTATTATAATTATCTGCACAGTACACCACCAGAATTTTTTCTAAATTCTCCAAAGTTAACCTTTGCCTTTTGTCACTGAGAATCATTTTGAAAGCAGAAAAGCTTCTTTCAACCGAAAATGATGTGAGAGGCGCAAATTTTAAATTAGGTACAATAGAAACATCAATACTTACTGGAACATTTACACTTTCCCCCGATATCACTCTTGATACTTTTTCCAACAATGAAAATCCTACATTCTTATTTAATACGTTGTCCCACTTATTTTTAACTTTTTTCCCAGTTTCGCCCAAAGCAGAATGTATGTTCACTTGAGCTTCCTTTACTATTGCTATTTGGCTACAAAGAGATTGTTTTTCACGTTCTAATTGTTCAATGCTTGCAGGTATGAAAGAAAAGTTTGATGTTATATAGGCAATATCGTTTTTCACTCGTGAGTCATTCAGACAATCTTTCACTGCTTTCACACACGCTGCACTATCAGTTTCAGGTAATTTATCAATAACTGTGACCACTTCTTTAAAATACTTAGAATAATACACCACTGACTGAATCCAGGTTCCCCATCGTGTAACAACTGGCTGAGGTGGGAGTGGGATATCTGGAAAGTTCTCTCTGAATATTGAAATCCTGGATGGGGCTTTACAAAAACATTTTTTGTGTTAGAAATAAACGAATTGACAAGAGGAAATTCATTCCGGAATGTTTCAGAAACCCTGTGAAGGCCATGTGCTAGACAGGTTACATGCGTGAAGTTAGGATAAAGTGTTTTAAGAAGTGGAGCTGCAGCAACCATGTATGAGGCAGCATCAGTACAAAACAACAGAACTTTAGAATCGTCTATATTACCTGAGTATAAAGACTGTAGGCCTTTATTTACAAAATAAGCAATGGCTTGGCTATTCACTTTCGAAAGTTCCTTAACACATACGAGGTGTGGAATCGAAGGTCCATCAGGACTAAGTTTTCCTACTACCATATTTGCTATATACCTATTCATAGGATCTGAGGTTTCATCCACAGAGACCCATATGTAAGAATCACCTATATCCTCCCGAATGGAAGCTAAAGTTTCATTGTATATTCTAAGTAATTTTTTCTTAGGGTCGACTCAGATGGGATATTTTGTTTGCAGTATTTTTGTAAAAACTGTCTTAAAACCGGATTTTCAATTGCATTCCAGGGAATGTTAACAGCAACAAACGCTCTGGTTAAATCAGCATAGAAATTGCTGCTGAGATTGGATGAAGTAGGCTGTGTTAGTAAAGTTTGTTGCAGTTGATTTTTCTGCTGAGCTTTAGCCTTATGAGCCGCTCCTTGCACATGCTGCTTTAGGTGGCACTTCTTTTCTTGCGAAATCTAAAAATGTAAAGTAAACTGAATTAAAATAAAATCCTAATTGTTGTATTGCCGTATTTCTATCACAAAGTTAGTGGGTTCGAATAATCAAAATTTTAATGACCTGCAAATACTTTAACTATCGGAATTTAAAAGGTTAAAGTGTAGTGGTCTTAAAAAGAATTATACCTCAGGATAGCTCGTCAATGTATAAATATTATAGGCCTACTCATTAAAATTAATAGAATTTATAGGCTATATTTCAACTATTGTTACATACCTGTTTGCTACAAATCTTGCAGAATATTATTTTTCCATCATAAGTGAATTCTGAATATTCTGTTAGCCATTGCCGGATCAATGTAGATTTTGCACTTATATTTTTCGGCATTATCGCGTTAAACTTCACAGGAAAACGTCCTACCGCTCAAAACTTCTCAACACAAATAAGGTGAGGGAAAGAGCAACTGTTAACGAGCATTCAAATGAACCGTTGTTATTGAGATTCAATTGGACAAAAATACAAAGTTCCACTTATTGTTGCATTTCCTGGTAGTGTTAACACTAGGAGGACCATTCTTTTAAATATTTTGTAACGGTTTACCCTACTAATTCGCAGTTTTACGACTTTTCATAAATATTTCAAAAACACTCTTTCTCCAAAAATTGTGATTTTATGACACTCTGAAGGGCAGTACAGCTAATCGGTTTCAGACCGAAAACGGTCATTTTTATAGTATAGTATATCTCTGAATCGGTAGCAGCACATGTTGTGATTGTTGCCTGCTTCAAAACTAAGGTTGGTTCTTTGTCGGCATTTATGCCTCCAAACATGTTAAATTCGGTGAAATCTATTGCGAGTGTCATGAGATTCAAAACATTTTGTTTCCTTTATCAATGGTTTCATGGCCGGTGTGAAGCAAACTTTCCACTTTTTAAATGCCTTAAATTTCGCAGTGAATGCATGTATAAATTATAAAAAGTAAGAGTAAAATGCGAAACTTTACAGTGAGTTAGGCATTTTAGGCGAATATTAACAAATTAGGCTCTAATAACCGTTTTAGGGCATTTTAGGGCACTATAAAACTCTTTGAATACCTTTCAATTTCCATGAAACACAAATATTAATAATTATTTTTAATTTTCTCCTAAAGAAACAAAATAGGCATTTGCCCTAGAATCCGATGTCTGGTTATTATACATGTTTACCATCATAAGTTGACCTGGTTGGCGAGTTGGTATAGCGCTGGCATTCTATGCCCAAGGTTACGGGTTCGATCCCGGGCCAGGTCGATGACATTTAAGTGTGCTTAAATGCGAAAGGCTCATGTCAGTAGATTTAATGGCATGTAGGTTGGCGAGTTGGTATAGCTCTGGCCTTCTATGCCCAAGGTTGCTGGTTCGATCCCGGGCCAGGTCGATGACATTTAAGTGTGCTTAAATGCGAAAGGCTCATGTCAGTAGATTTAATGACATGTAAAAGAGCTCCTGCGGGATAAAATTCCGGCACATCCGGCGACGCTGATATAGCCTCTGCAATTGCGAGCGTCGTTAAATAAAACATAACATTTTTTTAACCATCATAATACACAAAATATAAGTATTTCCAAACTTTTTGTTGTGCGTATATTGAATGATAGGGGTGACAGAGGCGAATCTTGTCGAACACCACAATTTATTTGTTCCCAAGCAGAGAATTCTGACTGAAAGTTAATTGAAAGTTAAAAAATTACAAATTTAATCGCGGTAGGCCTACATGTTTATGACTGGCCAACATGTGATCCGCGGAGAAGTAAAGGGAATGCGATCGCGCATCCTTGTAAGGAACTTTGGAGCCGTGAAAAAGAATCTGTGTGAGCGCCCAGCCTGTTGGCCACTTGTGTGACTCCTTTTTCGGCCTTTCTGTTGAAGAAACAAAAAATTATGAAGCGAAAAAGCAAAATATGTATGGAACCTAATAGCACCACATGAAGTAATGTAATATGTAGGAAACATTAGCGTAAATAGAGAATGGAACGACACGGATCTCGTGGGAAACCACGAGGTACGAAGTTCATCTTACACTTCTGTTTCCACTGTACCACGAATGACGTCAGAGTAAACATTTTGTGCCAAAACGTTACAATTTTTCTCTCGCTGTAGGTCGAATAGAGATGTTTATCGCCAAAGGGTTTGATAAATAAAATTATCAACAGAAATCTCACTGGAGGTTTTGATTTCTCTAGAGAAAATCAAAACTCGAGTGGGATTTAATTGACTATTACACGATTAGAAGAAAGTATATAAAAAAATTAGAAGTAACGAAGTACTCCAATACAATAAAATATTATTTGACTTACGAAAATACAACTGTCTTCAAATGTATTGTTGTACCATCTCAGCATTACAAATATTACACTAGATGGCAGTAGTGTGTTATGATTAGCTGTTTTCTTGTTATCAGTTGTGCCAACTATGGAATATTCATTGAACTCTGTGGACGGTTACTAGTCAAGAAGGCTTTGTTGAATCAGTTTCATTTTTATTAAAACAGTTGCATTCCACTTCAATTATCCGGATCCCAGTAATCAGTGTCACTTGACGGGTGATTTTCAATAAACCTTAGTATTAAACAATCTCTGATACGTGACTATCCATAGTATCATATAACAGAAGCTATAATATAACCTAAATAATATAAACAAGTGTTAGAAAAGTTTTAATTAGAAATGATGAAAAAAACAAGAGAAGTTTTAATTAACGATGATGAAATAAAAAAAATAAACATGAATAATTTTAAAAGGAACAATTATTAAATGTACAATTTTCAAATTTGATTGTTTTAGTGGTTGGTAGTTCAGTTGATGTTATATTGGACGTGTGCGTAAAAGAAGTGGAACTCGTTGATGTACATGGTGTATTCCTCAACCTATTCAGGATTTCCGAATGCTGCTCTTCATTCATTTGTAAATAGGGTTTCAGGGAAGATGCATAGCTATGACCAGTGATCTTTATTAATTCTTGTTCTTGAATGCCAATGCAAGTCATATTTGAAACTGCTGTGCATCGACTGGAGTGGTTTGTAATTTTCTGTTTCTTTTTCTTTCTTTTCTTTTCTTTTTTTTTGACGTCCAGACCAGTGCAGTTTGAAATGTTGGCAAACAAAGAAACAAATGCTAGGACAGTGATAAAAATAAACACATGCTAGGGAAACGATAAAATTAAACAAATGCTAGGGACGCGATAAAATTGTGCAATAAGCAGCCATGATTGGTTGAAAGACGTCCTTTCGTACCGTTTTATTGGTCAAAAGTAGTATGACGTAGTAAAAGTGTAAGTTAATAGTCCACAAAAATTTAGTTCTATTGCTTACAGATAACATATAATCGAATAATATCTACTGTGGTCTTGAAGAACATGTCTCTTGACGTTAGTTGAGAATTTGAGTAAGATATTTAAATATTTAAGATAAAGTGAAAAACTTGCTTAATTTTGCACTATCCTACACAAGTTCTCCCAGTAAAAAGTATGTGGCTAAGTGATATACTTTGTGTAGTAATTTTTATAGAACTAAAAAAATTGCGATGAATCATGTTTTAACATGCATAATATTTAAAATGATGTATTTTATTTACATGCATATCTTACTATGTGATGACGTCAGTTGTAATTTCTTACATTACTTGTAATGATTTTCTATTGCTTGTTACACTGAAATAAAAATACGTGGGCCATTCAATAACTAAAGAAACAAAGTACTATTTCATAATAATAGGCCTATAGTTGCTTAAATAGCATACCCGTGTTTTCTGGTCATACATGAGCAAGTTTGGCCATTATTGCATAGTATCTACCAAATAGACCTAAATACGACATATGGAATGTCTAAATTAACCTACAGTAAAATGTCCACTTAAAGTAATCTGAGCACACGGATTGAATAACGATCAGTGGCGAACAGTTTCTTATAGCAGGAGGTTTAAAAGTGCAGAAATCTACAGTGTGTTTCAATAAAATGCATACACATGAAATTTAAGTCATAGTGTTAGGATGCTGGAATGATAAATGAGAATACGATATCTATGCGATTGATATCGAGAGGCAAGAGATTGAGCTCCAACGTTCGGAAAAGTCCTCACTACATTTACAATCAGATCTCATGCTTAACTGGGGGAGGTGTGACTACATAAATCCTTGTAACAAAGGCAGTAGAGCAGGTTTAGCGTGGCTAAGATTGGGGGCATGGAAGGGTAACAAAATTGTCAACGAAGAAGGAGAGCGCCTTTGTCCACTGTGCGGAGAAAAGGTATCCTATAGACATATTTTATTGCATTGTGTCGAATTGGAACATATCCGGAGAAAATATCTATCACCCTCGATGCTAAGTCAGAATTGGAGTTCGCTTGCATTTCTTAACCTCATGGGGAATAGAGAATGCGAACAAAAGACAGGATTGTTCCTCTTGAAGGCGAGACAGATTAGAACTTCAGCTGTTGAAGTTTGTGATGCGAACTGACGAAGGGATAATGGTATCGACTCAATTATACACTTTCATGTCTGTTTTAGATTAGGATGTATTATATAATGTACTTTGTGCCATTTTCATTTTAATCTGTGTGTTCTTTTAGAGAGTGGTTGGATCTAATCATAGGTGAGAGGGGTGAAACCTACAAAGTAGGACTTGTTTTAGATATAAGGCACGTACAGTCAGAAGACCCGTGCATTGGATTTAAGAGAAAATTATGATAATATAGTACATCTGTAGGCCTATGTATAATATTGCTCAATAAATCCATCCGTCCATCCGTCCATCCATCCATCCATC
This sequence comes from Periplaneta americana, assembly GCF_040183065.1. Taxonomy (NCBI): domain Eukaryota; kingdom Metazoa; phylum Arthropoda; class Insecta; order Blattodea; family Blattidae; genus Periplaneta; species Periplaneta americana. Next base: position 62,616,185 of record NC_091130.1, read on the forward strand.
CATCCATCCATCCATCCATCCATCCATCCATCCATCCATCCATCCACCCACCCACCCACCCACCCACCCACCCACCCACTCAATTATCACTTGAGCAAAGTTACATTGACTAAATGTTATTGAAACCGGAGAATATAAGTAGCAAAAGCGTTGGAAAACAGAATTTTGGGCACCACCACCAACAAGAATAAATATAGGGCAGAGTCGGATAGTATCGGACATGGGGTAATATCGGACAGTGAATTTCTTTCATCTACCACACGATGATAGTACCTGATTGACATGGTTACGTTTCTGTGATGTCGCATAGAGAAACGTAACCATGTCATTCAGGTACTACCATATGGTGGTAGATGAAAGAAACGCACTGTCCGATACTACCCGACTCTCCCCTAATTGCACGGTTGCAGTAACTAGTCCTTTTAGTCACATCCCGTAGGTATAGAAAAATGGCGAGTATCTCTCTGTGCTGACAGTTCTATACTTATACCTAGTTTTGTTTAACCTTGGCCACGTACTGGGGTTCTGTAAGAAGGGAGAGCTACTGCGTAACAACAGACACTATCGTGCCCGTACAGCAATTGCCAACCTGCTAAGAAACAGAGGATGGGAAGTACATGAGGAGATTCATTGTGAGTCTGAAGATGATTCTCAAAGAAGAGTCGATATAATTGCCATCAATAGAAGAACCCAGAAAGCGATGGTTTTAGACCCTACGATTTGCTTTGAGCGAGAAACGAATCAGGCACTGCAGATAAATGACGACAAGCGAGCTAAATATGTACCTTGTCTTCCATACCTCAGTGAAAAATATGGCATTTCGCTTTACAACTGGGATGTTACAGGCTTACTATTTGGAGCGAGGGGTTGTTTACCAAAATTTACATGTAATATCCTTAAATCCTTTCAAATTCCCTTTTATGAGGTTCAGAAGATTGTAATGGAAATTCTGAAGGCCTCTCTTCAAATTCTACACTATCATCTATATGGTAACACATAAATTTTTGTTTTAATGTACAAATCGAATCATTCTTTTGCTCGTTTCATTTCCCTTTATCTTTTATGTTTGTTAATTCCGGATCCCAGTGGTCAACCTCACTTGAGGACGGATGATTTGAAATAAATCTTAGTAGTCAATGTCGTTATTGATTAAAGTTAATAAAATGTTCAGAGAATTCTAATGTCACTGTTGATTTTAAGCTAAACTGGAGTGAACAAAGAACAGATTATATAAAGCGAGAAGGCCGTAGCTCATAGCAATGACTCAGTTTGTATTATGAAAGATTCAAACACATTTCTTTAGGGGAATTCCGCAAACCAAACGAAGTTTGTAGGGTTATGATTAGGGACCATATTCTGATCCAGGGCATAAGGAGATAAGGTTAGTTTTGCACAGATTATATTGGCGTGACGTCATTATTTAGCGCGTGACACAGGTACTATCAGGGAACACTTGCATCATGTTTGTGCTGTAGTTGACGTTCTATTGATGATTCAAAATTAGACCTCGAAGACTGTTGAAAATTCATTCTACTGATAACGATTGATACTACGATGACCTTTCCTACAATTTAAATTATTACCGCCGACTAGCTACATATTACACTAATCAGACTTCAGATCGTCGTTGTTCCTGCAAGAACTCCTATGTGCAAAATATAACATTTTTCACTAGGAAGAAAAAAAAACACTTTATTCGTCTATGACAGTGATATACAGGAGACTGTGAATTCTTACATTTTCGAAACAAAGAAATATAATTACATATAGGATATTTTATTATTTGCTGTATCACTATTTAAGTTATTTAATAGAACAAAAATCTGAAAATCGATAAATATGTCACATAGAAGTTATTGCAGGAACAACGACGAGATGCATACAAACAATTAATATTCCTCTGACACATGTCGTCAAGTGAGATGTACTGTCTGATAATAGATGTACATGTCAGTTAGATCCTCAATCAGAGGATCCTCCTCTCTTATCGGCCTATTATTATATTTCATGAGTAAGGGAAAGCATTAATTTATTTCAGAGGAAAATCACAGGAAACTACAGTAAAACACTGGAGATAAAAGTAATCTTTTAACAGTTACGGAAATTTAATTTGTCGTCTACTATCGCCATAAGTATATACATTTTACCTACATAAATGTGCTAAACGCCAACAAATCAATTAGTAATGAAGCAAAATGTGTCACTTGGAGAGTCTATGTTTAATATACTAATTGCGAGATAGACACAGGGTACAGAAATTATAAAACTTGTCAGCTATGTGAGTTCAATTAAAGTAATACGAGGGGATGAAAGTAATAATTTTAATCTCGCAGTTATGTGTCCAGCTTTAAAAGTCATGAGCTTGAAGTATCCGCCAACTTGTCAGGGCGCCAGCAAATTAATTAAATACGGGATTAAGGGGTTCAAACGCGACGTTAAAGACTTTTTTAAGTACGTGCACACGTGGCGCTCGACGTTCTGTTGTACCAGAAGCAGTCTAATACAAAGGGCTTGGTAACACGTGCCCAGATCTTGTCATACGAAGCAGAAGGTAGATCAGGCAAACTACTGGGGTAGTCAGTACATGGTCTATTACGCATAAATTTATAACCTACAGCACTCATCTGTTTATGTGAACAGTATAAGGAGAATGTTAGGACTCCTTCTGCAGTTGATGCTTTTGATGGACTATGGTATTCACTTTTCGAAGCTGTATTCTTCGAAAGAAAACTGTCGGCACAGGAACATCTGGAGCTTACCGGCGAACTGGAGCTACAACTAAGAAGAATATCGTTGCAGCTTATAAGCCATGGCGTACGTAATGCGCCACTTAACATAGGCTATTATTCGATCGGGCCGTTCGTCAGTGAGTTAATGATCAGCCGATCAGTCAATCAACGAATTATTTACTTAATCACTTAGATAATTTGCCAGTCAATCAGCTAGAGTAAGGTAAATAATTAAGTCAGTCTATTAAAGCAGTCCGCCCTAGTCAGTGACTTACAGTAGTTAATCAATCAACTCAATTAAACATTAAGTCCGTTAATCAATCAGCCAGTCAGTTAATCAGTTAGTCAATTAATCATTAATTCGGTTAATCAGCAGTTAATGAGTCGGTCGGTTAGTCAGTTAATCAGTAAGTCGGTCAGTCAATCAGCCAGTTAATCAGTCAGTCGGTTAATCAATCTGCCACTCAGTTAATCAGTAAGTCGGTCAGTCAATCAGCCAGTTAATCAGCCACTCGGTTAATCAATCAGCCACTCAGTTAATCAGTAAGTCGGTCAGTCAATCAACCAGTTAATCAGCCACTCGGTTAATCAATCAGCCACACAGTTAATCAGTAAGTAGGTCAATCAATCAGCCAGTTAATCAGCCACTCGGTCAATCAATCAGCCACTCAGTTAATCAGTAAGTCGGTCAGTCAATCAACCAGTTAACAGCCACTCGGTTAATCAATCAGCCACTCAGTTAATCAGTAAGTCGGTCAGTCAATCAACCAGTTAATCAGCCACTCGGTTAATCAATCAGCCACACAGTTAATCAGTAAGTAGGTCAATCAATCAGCCAGTTAATCAGCCACTCGGTCAATCAATCAGCCACTCAGTTAATCAGTAAGTCGGTCAGTCAATCAACCAGTTAACAGCCACTCGGTTAATCAATCAGCCACTCAGTTAATCAGTAAGTCGGTCAGTCAATCAGCCAGTTAATAAGTCAGTCGGTTAATCAATCAGCTACTCAGTTAATAAGTAAGTCGGTCAGTCAATCAGCCAGTTAATCAGACAGACAGTTGACCAATCAGTAAGTTAATTAATAAGTCGGTAAGTCAATCGGCCAGTGAATCAGTCAGACAGTTTATCCGTCAGTCAATTGATCAATGAGTCTGCCAATCCGTAAGGCAGTTAATCAGTCGATAGTCAATCAGTCAGACAGTTAATCCGTCAGTCAGTTAGACAGAAAACTAGTCAGTCAGTCTATTAGAGCAGTCCGGACAAGTCAGTCAATCCTTTAATTAGTTAATCAATCAGTCAGTCAGTCAGTCAGTTAATCACTCAGTTATTTAATCAGTCTGTCGGTAAATCAATCAGACAGAAAATTAATCAGTCAATCTATTAGGACTGGTCCAGTCAGTCACTTAATCACTTAGTCAGTTAATCAGTCATTCAGAGTCAGTTAATCACTTAGTTGTGAGTCAGACAGTTAATCCGTCAGTCAGTTAATCCAACAGTTAGTTAATCAGTCAGTCGGTCATAATTAATCCGTCACACAATTAATTCATCAGTCGATTAACCAGTCAGCGGTCAAGCAGATAGTTAATCCGTCAGTCAGGTTAGTCAGTCAATCGCTCACAGTCAGTTAATCCGTCAGTAAGTTAATTCATCAGTTAGTTGCCAATCAGACAGTTAATCCGTCAGTTAGTTATTCCATCCGTCAATCGGTCATTGATTCAGTTAATTCGTCAGTCAGTTATTCATCAGTCAGCTAATCAGGCAATCATTCAGCCAGTCAATTAGTCACTAAATCAGCCATTACGTCAATCAGGTAGTTAATCCGTCACTCAGTTAATCTGTCACAGTTAGATAATTAGTCAGTCTATTAGAGCAGTTCGGTCCAGTTAGTCAGTCAGTCAGTCTATTAGAGCAGTTCGGTCCAGTCAGTCAGTCAGTCAGTCAGTCAGTCTATTAGAGCAGTTCGGTCCAGTCAGTCAGTCAGTCAGTCAGTCAGTCAGTCAGTCAGTCAGTCAGTCTATTAGAACAGTTCGGTCCACTCAGTCAGTCAGTCAGTCAGTCAGTCAGTCTATTAGAGCAGTACGGTCCACTCAGTCAGTCAGTCAGTCAGTCTATTAGAGCAGTTCGGTCCACTCACTCAGTCAGTCAGTCAGTCAGTCAGTCAGTCAGTCAGTCAGTCAGTCAGTCAGTCAGTAAGTCAGTCCGTCAGTCAGTCTATTAGAGCCGTAAAATGAATTATTATTCAACATATAATTATTAACGAAATAAACTTTATCATTTCGTTAATAGTGATTATGTCATTAATAACATGCTTTTAATCATTTTGGGTTTATAGTTAAACCTGTAAATAGAGGATATCATTGGATTCGGTCCACTCAGTCAGTCAGTCAGTCTATTAGAGCAGTTCGGTCCACTCAGTCAGTCAGTCAGTCTATTAGAACAGTTCGGTCCACTCAGTCAGTCAGTCTATTAGAGCAGTTCGGTCCACTCAGTGAGTCAGTCAGTCAATCAGTCTATTAGAGCAGTTCGGTCCACTCAGTCAGCCAGTCAGTCTATTAGAACAGTTCGGTCCACTCAGTCAGTCAGTCTATTAGAGCAGTTCGGTCCACTCAGTCAGTCAGTCAGTCAGTCAGTCAGTCAGTCTATTAGAGCAGTTCGGTCCACTCAGTCAGCCAGTCAGTCTATTAGAACAGTTCGGTCCACTCAGTCAGTCAGTCTATTAGAGCAGTTCGGTCCACTCAGTCAGTCAGTCAGTCAGTCTATTAGAGCAGTTCGGTCCACTCAGTCAGTCAGTCAGTCAGTCTATTAGAACAGTTCGGTCCACTCAGTCAGTCAGTCTATTAGAGCAGTTCGGTCCACTCAGTCAGTCAGTCAGTCAGTCAGTCAGTCAGTCTATTAGAGCAGTTCGGTCCACTCAGTCAGTCAGTCAGTCTATTAGAACAGTTCGGTCCACTCAGTCAGTCTATTAGAGCAGTTCGGTCCACTCAGTCAGTCAGTCAGCCAGTCAGTCTATTAGAACAGTTCGGTCCACTCAGTCAGTCAGTCTATTAGAGCAGTTCGGTCCACTCAGTCAGTCAGTCAGTCTATTAGAGCAGTTCGGTCCACTCAGTCAGCCAGTCAGTCTATTAGAACAGTTCGGTCCACTCAGTCAGTCAGTCAGTCAGTCTATTAGAGCAGTTCGGTCCACTCAGTCAGTCAGTCAGTCAGTCTATTAGAGCAGTTCGGTCCACTCAGTCAGTCAGTCTATTAGAACAGTTCGGTCCACTCAGTCAGTCAGTCTATTAGAGCAGTTCGGTCCACTCAGTCAGTCAATCAGACTATTAGAGCAGTTCGGTCCACTCAGTCAGTCAGTCTATTAGAGCAGTTCGGTCCACTCAGTCAGTCAGTCAGTCAGTCTATTAGAACAGTTCGGTCCACTCAGTCAGTCAGTCAGTCAGTCAGTCAGTCAGTCAGTCACTCTATTAGAGCAATTCGGTCCAGTCAGTCACTCTATTAGAGCAGTTCGGTCCACTCAGTCAGTCAGTCAGTCAGTCTATTAGAGCAGTTCGGTCCACTCAGTCAGTCAGTCAGTCAGTTAGTCAGTCAGTCTATTAGAGCAGTTCGGTCCACTCAGTCAGTCTATTAGAGCAGTTCGGTCCACTCAGTCAGTCAGTCAGTCAGTCTATTAGAACAGTGCCGTCCAATTAGTCAGTCAGTTGATCCATAAGTCAGTTAATCAGTTAGTCATTTAAATCAGTCATGGCCGGTTTCGCCAACGTCCGTTAAATATGCTATAACAAGAGTTTTTCTAACTAACAAACATTTAATTATTGTCATTTAAATATTACGCGTTTCATCAATAGCCGTTAGGTTTTTATTGATAAAACTCGTGTTAAATCATATTTTTTATGTTGGAGCGCAGTATCTAATACGCCATGGCAATATCTTGCTGTTATGAACGCGGCCAAAATTACGCTTTTCATTAGCATTTTGTTTCATATGACGCTGATTTCAATTTTTTATATTCTGTAGTCTGCGTTATTTAGTGTTAATAAATACTTCCTCCAGGGATAAACATTGTCACCTAAGAGAATTCCGTTACGAATTCTTCCCATTTCGTATTCTGCTCTGATGTGGGAATAATTATTAAATATTGTATTATCATGTGTAGACCCTGGCTAACGTGTGCAACAATATCCCTTGTTAATAGACTGGTGTCAAGTATAGTTTGTACAGTAGTGGCAAAAAAAAAAACCGGACCGACTCTTGTAGCTGATTTCAGAGTCTTGTTCACTCCAGAGCACGATAGACTGGTAACTAAGACTTTCGTAGTTCGAATCCATTTCGAATACTTTTTGATTGCAGCGATATTTTACTACTTAATTAACTTATTATTCCCAAAACATGAATTTTACCAGCAATCGAAAAGTATTGGGAATAAATTTGAATAAGGAACAAAAAAAAAGTTTCCTTCCCAGGCAGAATTCGAATCACGAAAGTTTCAGTTACCAGTCTATCGTGCTCTGGAGTGAACAAGACTCTGAAATCAGCTACAAGGGTCGGTCCGGTTTTTTTTTTGTTACTACTGTACATTTACTGAAGCATATTCTTTTTGATTGCGAAATATTTCATCCTTACTACTATCCCCAGGCGATTGAATTTTAACATGAGTGCACCCAAATCTTTTGGGAAGTTTGCTATATTACAGCAATTTTCAATAATTTTGGCACGGTCTTCTTCCCTTAGAAACACAATATTATTGTGGCCTCAAACTAGCAATGGCAGCAAATACTCAACTTACCAGTTGCCTTCGAAATGCCTACAGTATTCCCAATAGTAAGCGGAAATGAGCCCTAAAGCATACGATCTTAAACCAATGAGTAATAATTGTTGCATTGGACTTATAGTGGTAAGTTTCTGTTGCACTAACCTGTCTTCTATTTCCTGTAACATTTTTGCTGTACCACAATACTTTCTCTCACATTTCGTACAACAAGGAAAAACCATATTGGGCCTATAACAGAAAAGAGAGTTCAAACCCTCGAGAGCCCAACCGGAATTTATGGTGGATTAAAACGTTCTTGGGACTTATTTTCTCGGAATACTCCCATTTACCCTACCACAATCTCCCCCTTTCAATTATTACTATCGTGTCTAAGAGAGAGAACAGAGGAAGATATCTGTGGAAATCAAAACCTAATGTTCGAGAAAAGTGAGAGGATATTCAAGCAAATAAATTTTGAGAAAAGGGGCTGTGTGGAGACAGCACGAACAAAGTTACGCGTTTGAAATGTCTTCATTCATCAACTGTGCTGTGACAGAAGCCATGCATCCAATGCAGAGAGCGATGAAAAATGGAAGCAACAAGTATTTTCACGACACAGTCGGTACTACATAAATAAACAAACCAACCACATACCGCAACGGTGTTTAAAAATGGCTTTGGTAAGACAACGAGTACAAAGTCAACAGTTCTAAAAGAGGAAGATGGTGGTCACTGCACTGCATGACGCACTGTTTAGAAACAGTACCAACAAAACACTATAAAATAAACTCGTCAGGCATATAATGCGAATAATTAGTCGCGAAAATCACTCATATTTTTCGACAGTTCACAATAAACCGGGAACGGAAACGACAACGAGAACGGAAATAATGTTAAAATAAATGTATTTAAATGTGAGCATTCACAATAGTTATTTGTGAATGCTCACATTTAAATACATTTATTTTAACAATATTTCCGTTCTGGTTCTCGTTCTCGTTCTAGTTTCCGTTCCCGCTTTATTGTGGACCAGCCTTAACATGTATAGATATATTTACCAGAGAAATATATTATGCATGTACTAGAAATGTAAAATACTGTACAAGAATAAGAACAGTGTCATGAAGGTAACGTTACTTTTTTCATCACTTTACAGGTTCTATCAGAAAGTTAAGGACTACTTACATATATTTACGTCCTATCCTTTTCATCGATGGTAATACGATTTTTATGGAAAATTTGCTCTTGTTCAGACGTACCACACTATAAAAATAATGGAAATATCACTATTTGCTCAAAAGTTCGATTTTTTCATGTTTACAGTAATTGAAAATACATTAAATAATTTTTATATTTGTGGAGATGTGGATGTTACAAAAGATGAAGTAATTTTATTATTTTATAAGGGAAAAATAAACATCTAACTCACAATTAGGCTATATCTATAATTGAACATTCAATTAGTTGTTACGAGAAATTATCACCACATTCATCACTAAACTTGTTTCCATACGATCAATTTTTTTTTTCCAATTCAATATTTTTACCAGGAAAAACATCAAAGACTTTCAAAGATTGATCAATATTGAAAAGATTTGTCCAAGATCGTTACATTTCCCGCCTGGGATCTGAAAGCATGAGTGACGTCATGCGGTGAGTAGAAGCAATACTAATAGTATATGCTCGCGCATGCGCACTTTCTGTTTTACAGACGGAGCTAACGGCCGCTATGCTTTCAGATTCCAGCCGACTAGTGTACATATTGATAAAGAGTTGGCAACATTTTAAAACACGTGCTTCAAGTTCATTGTAACATGTATAGGCCTAGCTACCAAACATTACAATAAATGTGTAAATCCTTTGGAGAGTAATTAGGATATAGCCTACAAAACAATATTTGAGCAGGTGAGTTGCTAAGCTGTTCTCATCCACAAATGGAGAAAAGAGTTTTCAATGATTATTAGAAGAGAAAAATTAGAGCGCTTGCTACGTAGAACCAAGGACCCGTGTACGTTCCCCGGCGCCGGAGCGGACCAAAAATTAATCTTTACATAAAAAGTTTTTATTTGATTATGGTAGTGTTGATACATATGCATATAGAAACGGTTATATTTTGTGCAAAAACCATCTCTTTCTTACAATATCTTTTCCGTGAAATACGAGAGCTGCTACGAAACTCTCCCTTTCCAACTTTCCTTCACAGCTACCAGAATAAAACTGTTATCGTTACCAAAGGGTACAGAAATAAATCATTCGAAATCACTGTCGAGAATGCTGCAGTGCGGTTATAAAGCAAAGACATTCAAATATGGAACTCTTGGGATGCTGGATATTCGGCACTATTTTTATGCACATTCAAACAAAGTGGATCAAAATTGTTGTATTTTGAAGTATGATTCTCCGAGCCTTCCACAGAGAACACCTCGAGCAAAAGTACCGAACATTTCCCGTAAACATCAGCAAACAAGTGAAAACTAAACAAGTGGCAATTCAAGTAGTGTATGTGCTAAAATATTGTCTATTTTGGTGATATCCAGATACCTTGTCCAAAACATGCAGAAAACATTTGAGGCGGTCAGAAGCAAAGGAGTGTAAGTGCACTTAAGTTACTTTCGAGAAAATGTGATTAAAAGTTACTAAGCATTCGTAAATTCCGTGAAGTTTTAATTTTAAATATTTAGGTGCAATGTGGTTAAAAGCTATATCCCTTCATCACTGAAATTTTAAATGCTTTAGTTTACCCTGGATGCACTTAAATAATTTTTTTTTAGAAATGTCACTTACTCTCCTTTGCTTCTAACCGTCTCTTTTAAGAACGGGACTCTCTTCTAAACAAAACAGGGATGGTGATAATATAGTAAAAATTCGATGCAAAGAGAAATGCTGTTACAGAATTCATTAAGAGATTACACCCAACTGAAGAACATTATACTAAAAATATAATTTGAAACTGAGTCTTCTGTTTCGAAACTATCTTAATCCGATGAATTTATTGTCAAAACTATCCTTTTCTTCCGGTTTGCTAGAAAACTATCCTTTTCCAAAATACTCATTTCAAATAACTTTGTAACTTTTAGGAGAATATTTATGAAACGTCTGGAAACAAAACTCATTTCGTAGTAATTTTACATCTGAAAAAGATTCCTTTCATTAACACTTAAATTACTCATGTTAAAAGATTTTCTTGTTCTGTGGAAAATCATAATTGATGGATAAGGAGAGTTTTGCAAATTACCTGCTCATTTTGTATTAGATAACTGTGCGGTACCTTAAATTGAAGAATATTACGATTGCATATTGTTTTAAAACAAAATATTTACGATTAATATTTGCCTAGGTTATAGGTTAGAATCATCTTCATTAAAAATACATGTATTGGTACTTCACTCGAGATACCTGTTTCCAAATTTCCTCAAAGGTATTATTTTTCTTTACTTTATTGTGGTATTCTATAGAACCCATGGCGTACAGTCATGGGGTTAATTAATATACATTGATTTAACTTGGAAACAAGTTTTCTCGGCAAGGGCGCTACATTTTTCTTGTTTTTGAATCCAATTGGTCAATTCCTTCAAAGAATTATCAAGTCTTTGATCAATTAGAAATGCACTTATTTACTTCGAAGACAACCAAATATTTTTAAAGTATTATACCAATATTTTCTTCTATGTGATTTGACAATAAAATTGTAAAGAATTGACAAGCCTTGAAAAGTCTTGTAAAGCATTGAATTTGACGAAAATTTGATCGTGTATGAGCAGTTTAATAGTCTTAAAACACTCTAATATCATGTCCAAAGTATTAAGTGTTTATACTTGTTCTAATATTTGTTTTATATTTTTATTATTTGTTTTTACCCCGAAGGTTCCTTTCCTTTAAAACCCGTTACGATGACAGTTTTCGTAAGAGAAATGATTACGTTGTAATGTTTGCTGCTCTTGTTACTATCTTGTTAGTGTCATTCTATTCAACATCTCCATTACAATTACACAATTAAGATTAAATAGCTTCATGTCAAGACTTACCCCTAGATGTATGAGTCAACTTGAAAGGCAACCCTGGTGCTTGCAGGATGAGGGACTTCGCTGGTACCGATATCATCACTGATGTTACACGACAGAGCAAAAATCGAAGAAGATGAGGGATGGGACAATGACACACCCACAAGACCTCAAAGCCAACCGCTGGTGCTTACTTCATAGCTAGTTCGGTTCAGAGCTAGTTCAGCTGCGTCAATAAACTTCAAAATCAGCTGACAACAAGACGTCGATGAGATAGTGTTAAGGAATATGGAAACAATGCCTCAATTTTCTGAAGAGAGTCTATCGACTTCTTCTGCTCTCGTTTGCAAAGTATGACGATATCTCCCAACGATGTGATTTTAAGTTAAGAGAGCTGACTTCGCACTCGTAAAGACTGAAGTTTGATCTCCGAGGCCACCCATATTAACTCATTACGTTTGGTTTACTGAGTTCAAATAATACCGTAGAATAGCAACCGATGTGCTCGAAACTAGACAATTTTATAAATGACGTTCAGAATATAAGTTCCGAGTGTTATCATAAAGTTAACATCGAAATTACCCACAGCTGTGGAGTGACGGTTAACATTCCTGATCGTATCGGGTCCGAGTTCAAATCCTGGTTGAGACAATTTACCTACTGTACTCCAATCAGGAGAAAGTCTCAGGGGAATGAGACGCAGCGGGGAAATGCTATGAATGAATGTTGATGTCATAAGATGTCATGAGGTCACAAACGTGGGTACACGTGTCTCCATTGGCTAACTCTCAAACCGCAAACGATAACACTGATACACACATATTTATACTACCCTAGTTACAAAATTAGATCACGGTTAATTTCCTGGTCTTTTAATCCCTCCATACAGAAAATAACATATGCAGGAGAGCGCATGTTTTTTAAACTGACGTTATAACGGTAATATTATCTATCTACTTCGCTCCAATAGGTGACGCAATAGTAAGCACATTCCTTTCACGGTTAATCTCCGGGTTGGAGAATAGTAGTTGATGTTTTTTCCGGGGTTTTACCTCAGCTCATTAAGAGCAAATGTTGGGTAACTTTCGCCGCTGGACTCTGGACTCATTTTCACCAGCATTATCATCTTCATCTCATTCAGACGCTAGATAACCATAGCAGTTGATAAAGCGTCGTAAAATAACCAATTAAAACAATGAAATAATCGAATGTAAACATTGATATTTGATAAAATTCACTTTTATTTATATACACTATTTCTTTTCAGATCTTTGACGTGAAACTTATGTTCGATCTACAAAGAGAGAAAAGATGTAACGTTTTAATATGGAAAGTTTACTCTGACGTCACTCGTGGTACCATGAAAGTAGAAAAGATTAATTTCGTGGCTCGGGTTTTCCACGTGCTCCATTTCGCTCCATTGTCCATTTAATAAGCTTCGGTTAATTGAGCGAGCCTTGGCTTTTGGATATTGCTTTCCCTGGGGCGAGTTTACTCGAGCGTCACTCGTACAATGCAAGGGCTCGGAATCCTTTTCCTACAAGGACTTTGTAAGGCGTTACTCTCTACCCATTCGCTGTCCAGGCTTATAACATGATTGGCGATCCTGCCCTGTTGCCAATCTGTCGTGTTTCGTTTTCCTCCTCTCATGTGGTAGCTATTAGGTTACGTCAATTTTCGGCTTTTCCTTTTCAAAATTCTCTAACTTTCCTTCAAATCGAACGGCGAAATTCGGAGCGAGCCAGTGGTCAACAGGTTTGGAGCTCACATAAATACTTTCTCTCAGCCTCAATTTTCCTTGCAAGGACGTGTATTCGAGTAAATTTTAATTGTTTCTGCTCACTCACTCACTCACTCACTCACTCACTCACTCACTCACTCACTTACTCACAGTTTTCAAAGTTTCTCCACATTTCTTAGTGACTTTTTCTAAATTGTCATTCACTTTCTTCAATGGAATCCTACTTCTTCGACCGGGTTCTTGTAGTTGGTAACGATAAGAACATAAATTCTATTCAAAATTATAAATAATACAGTAATTGCGGTATTGGATTTATTGTTAACTGCTATGTACATGCAGCTTTCAATTCAAGCTGTATATAAAAGTGTAAAATTTATCTATATTAAAAAAAATACGAATTACATGGTCGAGGTACAATAGTGGTAAAAAAAACCGGACCGACCCTTGTAGCTGATTTCAGAGCCTTGTTCACTCCAGAGCACGATAGACCGGTAACTAAGACTTTCGTGGTTCGATTCCTGCCTGGGAAGGAAACTTCTTTTTGTTCTTTATTAAAATTTATTCCCAATACTTTTCGATTGCTGGTAAAATTCATGTTATGGGAATAATAAGTTAATTAAGTAGTAAAATATCGCTGTAATCAAAACGTATTGGGGATAAATTTGAATAAGGAACAAAAAAAAGTTTCCTTCCCAGGCAGGATTCGAACCACGAACGTCTTACCAGTCTATCGTGCTCTGGAGTGAACAAGGCTCTGAAATCAGCTAAAAGGGTCGGTCCGGTTTTTTTTTTGCTACTACTGTATATAAAATAGAGCATGGGTGTCCAAACGCCTTTAGAACCAGGAGATATTGCACGTCAAGCATGCTCTGCTAAGGACAATAACTTTGCATGTAAAATAGAAAAACCACATTAAAGAATATGCACTGCGGGTTCCTTACGCCAGGGGTTACCTCGTTTTTTAGTTGGTTATTTAACGACGCTGTATCAACTACTAGGTTATTTAGCGTCGATGAGATTGGTGATAGTGAGATGGTATTTTGGTGAGATGAGGCTGATGATTCGCCATGGATTACCTAGCATTCACCTTACGGTTGGAGAAAACCTCGGAAAAAACCCAACCAGGTAATCAGCCCAAGCGCGGATCGAATCCGCGCCCGAGCACAACTTCAGACCGGCAGGCAAGCACCTTAACCAACTGAGCTACGCCAGTGGCTGGTACGAGTTACACTTGGACATTATGAAATAGAGCATGCTGCGAGACGAACCGCGTTGGCAACCACGAGGCACGAAGTTAATCTTACACTTGTTTTAATGATAGCACTAGTGACGTCAGCGTAAACATTTAATGTCAAAACGTTACAATTTTTTCTCTCTTTTAGCTCGAATACAGACCTTTAACATCAAAATCTTACAAAACTTTCGATCTCCGACAAATTCTTTAAGATGAACGGTCAATAAATACAGCGGATGTGTAGTGAATATTTTCGGAGTAATTTCAGATCTGTCATTTTCAAAGTGCTTTTGTTCCATCTACCCCATATCATCACGTCATTAATTCGTAATAGCTTTTGAAATTTGATAGAGTCGTCAAATAGAGAATAACACGACTGCCCCTGGATACCACAAAGGCATGCTACTACACGCCTGGCCTATTTTATATTAATAAGCAAGACCTCGGTTACCTTACGTGCTCGAAAACTGAAGCGTTTGGAATTCACAGGGGGATGGCAACAGCTCTATTATGTTCTGATAGCCGTCGATATTGGAGAGATAGCTATTGTCACGCAAGCAGTGGTTTAAATGGGCTGAGACCTCTAATTTAAATTTTTCGTTCATTATAGAATTTTTTTTCTTTTTCACAAAAATAATTTATTTCCGTATGGGTGAATCACATGCGAATGTCCCTCCCGCACGCTGGGCGCCATATGCAAACGAAGAGGCATGTAATTAGAGGGCGATCTTCATCACACACTCATGAGTCACCATCACGCAAGCTGGGTGCGTTTTTAAATAAAGTTCGTTGACAAAACTGGGAATTGTTCAAATAAACTTACAGTAGAATTATAGGCTCCCCCACAGTAGTATACGTTATATAGGATGTCCCAGGCCACCTGTACACCCATACATATCGATGGCCCAGAACCAGACTGTTCCAAGTCCATTTTACTATTTTTTTTTTCTGGAGAGCTATTTTAAACTCCTGATATTCAAAGCTTCATGAAACAATTTGGAATAGCTTCATAGCCTGTTATTTTATCAGTATACAGAAGGATCTTTCTTACTTACTTACAAATGGCTTTGAGGAACCCGCAGGTTCGTTGCCGCCCTCACATAAGCCCGACATCGGTCTCTATCCTGTGCAAGATGAATCCAGTCTCCATCTACATATTCCACCTCCCTCAAATCCATTTTAATATTATCCTCCCATCTACGTCTCGGCCTCCCCAAAGGTCTTTTTCCTTCCGGCCTTCCAACTAGCACTCTCACAGCCTATCTGCATTTCTAGATTCGCCCATACGTGCTACATGCCTTGCCCATCTCAAACGTCTGGATTTAATGTTCCTAATGATGTCAGGTGAAGAATACAATGCGTGCAGTTCTGCGTTGTGTAACTTTCTGCATTCTCCTGTAACTTCATCCCTCTTAGCCCCAAATATTTTTCTAAGAACCTTATTCTCAAATACCCTTAATCTGTGATCCTCTCTCAAAGTGAGAGTCCAAGTTTCACAACCATACAGAACAACCGGTAATATAACTGTGTTATAAATTCTAACTTTCAGATTTTTTTGACAGCAGACTAGGTGACAAAAGCTTCTCAACCGAATAATAGCATGCATTTCCCATATTTATTCTGCGTTTAATTTCCTCCCGAGTGTCATTACATTTATTACTGTTGCTCCAAGATATTTGAATTTTTCCACCTCTGCAAGGGATAAATCTTCAATTTCTATATTTTCATTTCGTACAATATTCTCGTCACGAGACATAATCAGATACTTTGTCTTTTCGGGATTTACATCCAATCCTTTCTCTTTACTTACTTCAAGTAAAATTTCCGTGTTTTCTCTAATCGTTCTCCTAACATATTCACGTCATCCGCATAGACAAGAAGCTGATGTAACCTGTTCAATTTCAAACCCTCTCTGTTATCCTGAACTTTCCTAATGACATGTTCTAGAGCAAAGTTAAAAAGTAAAGGTGATAGTGCATCTCCTTGCTTTAGCCCACAGTGAATTGGAAACGCATCTGACAGAAACTGACCTATACGGACTCTGCTATGAGTTTCATTGAGACACATTTTAATTAATCGAACTAGTTTCTTGGGAATACCAAATTCAATAAGAATGTTATATAAAACTTCTCTCTTAACCGAGTCATATGCCTTTTTGAAATCTATGAATAACTGATGTACTGTGCCCTTATACTCCCATTTTTCTCCAATATCTGTCGAATACAAAAAAATCTGATCAACAGTCGATCTATTACGTCTAAAACCACACTGATGATCCCCAATAATTTCATGTACGTACAATAATAATAATATAATAATAATATATAATAATATATAATATATAATAATAATAATAATAATAATAATAATATAATAATAATAATAATATAATAATAATAATAATATTATTATTATTATTATTATTATTATTATTATTATTATTATTATTATTATTATTTCGCAGTACCTGCTGACATACGAAATTTTATGTTGTTTTTGACCTTGTGATTCAGAAGATTCCCTCGTGAGGATAAAATCCCGTCAACTACATGACAACATATGCTTGCAATTATGCGTTACCCGCACGTTGTAAGATATGAATGCGACACCTGAAACATGCACTGTGTAAGGAAAAGAAAATTAGCTTCTCCCCTGGAAGGCAAGAAATCACTTTGAAAGATGGAATACGCGAGAAACAGATGACGCCGAGCCTGCATCCGGTGGCTGTGTCCTCTGGCACTTGTTACGGCTCCTGACTGCCTCTGTCACGTACGGCGGGGCCCGCGGACCGTGACACATCTCACGGACACGATTCAGGACCGTTCACACAAGCCACTTGACGTCCCGTGACTCACGACGCCTTCGGAGTGTTATGCTTCTATCAGGAAGCTGTTGCTAATAACTCTAAAAAACTATCAACTGATAGACAGCTTCTCTGTCCTATTGACGCCCTTTAAGGCGCGTCCACACCGGAAGAAAAAAGTTTCCCTTTAAACGCCACGAAGGCTCATCGGTACCACGAAGATACAGCTCCAGGCTTTCATAACCTCAGCAACAGAATGAGGTGATGTGGTCAGCACCACGCTCCGACCGCCTTTGAAGTGGGTCTACGTCGTTAATCTCGCTAGAATTGGAGGAAAGTCGGAAATTCACTATGACATAAAAAAATGCAAACATCTCTTGGCGCTACAAGGGTAATACAAAGAGAACAAAGTGAATACAAGGGGAATAAGTGGAGCATAAGGAGAAGAAGGAGAAACAAGAGGAACAAATATGACAGGAGGACTATGAGGAGAATATAAACAGAACCAGATGAATGCAAATAGGAAGAACGGGAATACGAGAACAAGGGGAACTCGAGGAATACGAGAACAAGGGGAATACGAGGAGAACAAGAGAAATATGATGAGAACAAGGGGAATATGAGGAGAACAAGGGGAATATGAGGATAACAAGGGGAACACGAAGAGAACAAGGGGAACCCGAAGAGAACAAGGGGAATACGAGGAGAACAAGAGGAATATAAGAACAAAGAAAATATGAGAAGAACAAAGGGAATATGAGGAGAACAAGGGGAATATGAGGAGAACAAGGAAAATACGAGGAGAACAAGGGGAACACGAGGAGAACAAGGGTAACACGAGGAGAACAAGGTGAATACGAGGAGAACAAGGGGAACACGAGGAGAACAAGGTGAATACGAGGAGGACAAGGGTAACACGAGGAGAACAAGGGTAACACGAGGAGAACAAGGGTAACACGAGGAGAACAAGGGTAACACGAGGAGAACAAGGTGAATACGAGGAGAACAAGGGTAACACGAGGAGAACAAGGGTAACACGAGGAGAACAAGGGTAACACGAGGAGAACAAGGTGAATACGAGGAGAACAAGGGTAACACGAGGAGAACAAGGGTAACACGAGGAGAACAAGGTGAATACGAGGAGAACAAGGGGAACACGAGGAGAACAAGGGTAACACGAGGAGAACAAGGTGAATACGAGGAGAACGAGGGGAACACGAGGAGAACAAGGGTAACACGAGGAGAACAAGGTGAATACGAGGAGAACAAGGGTAACACGAGGAGAACAAGGTGAATACGAGGAGAACAAGGGTAACACGAGGAGAACAAGGTGAATACGAGGAGAACAAGGTGAATACGAGGAGAACAAGGTGAATACGAGGAGAACAAGGGTAACACGAGGAGAACAAGGGGAACACGAGGAGAACAAGGGTAACACGAGGAGAACAAGGTAAATACGAGGAGAATAAGGGGAACACGAGGAGAACAAGGGCAACACGAGGAGAACAAGGGCAACACGAGGAGAAAAAGGGGAATACGAGGAGAACAAGTGGAATACGAGAAGAACAAGGGGAACACGAGGAGAACGAGGAAAACAAACGGAATACAATGGGAACAAGGAGTGCAGAAGGATAAGAGAATACAAGAAGATCAGAGGAAAGAAAATGGAAATAAAGAAAATACAAGGAGAACAAGGGTACTTTAAGCGGAAGAAGGGGAATAGAAGGAGAACAAGGGGAATACAATGGGAAAAGCCTGCAGAAATATTACAAGGGGAATATAAAGAGAAGAAGTGGAATAAACGAGAACAGTGCTAATCACACTCACTTACTGGCTCCTAAGAAACCAGGAGGTTCATTGCCGCCCTCACATAAGCCCGCCATTGGTCCCTATCCTGAGCAAGATTAATCCAGTCTCTACCATCATATCCCACCTCCCTCAAATCCATTTTAATATTATCTTCCCACCTACGTCTCGGCCTCCCCAAAGGTCTTTTTTCCTCCGGCCTCCCAACTAACACTCTATATGCATTTCTGGATTCGCCCATACGTGCTACATGTCCTGCCCATCTCAAACGTCTGGATTTAATGTTCCTAATTATGTCAGGTGAAGAATACAATGCGTGTAGCTCTGCGTTGTGTAACTTTCTCCATTCTCCTGTAACTTCATCTCTCTTAGCCCCAAATATTTTCCTAAGAACCTTATTCTCAAACACCCTTAATCTCTGTTCCTCTCTCAAAGTGAGAGTCCAAGTTTCACAACCATACAGAACAACCGGTAATATAATTCTAACTTTCAGATTTTTTGACAGAAGACTAGATGACAAAAGCTTCTCAACCGAATAATAACAGGCATATCCCATATTTATTCTGCGTTTAATTTCCTCCCGAGTGTCATTTATATTTGTTACTGTTGCTCCAAGATATTTGAATTTTTCCAACTCTTCAAAAGATAAATCTCTAATTTTTATAGTTACATTTCGTACAATATTCTGGTCACGAGCCATAATCATATACTTAGTCTTTTCGGGATTTACTTCCAACCCTATCGCTTTACTTGCTTCAACTAGAATTTCCGCGTTTTCCCTAATCGTTTGTGGATGAAAAGTGCTAATACAAAGAGAAATTACAGAATAATAGGAGAAAAAGGCTAATACAAGGAGAACCAGGGGAATGCGAGAAGAAGAGGCATACGATAGAACAAGGGGAATAGAAGGAGAACAAGGCGAAAACAAAGGTAGGAAGGGGAATACAAAAATAAAAAAGGGAATACAAAGAGTAAGGAGAATATGAGGATAGAAAGGAAATGTGAGGGGAAGGAGGGGAGTAAGAGGAGAAGAAAGGGTTGTAAGGAGGACGAGGGGAAATAAGAGGAGAACAATGAGCGCAGGATAGGGGCAAGAGGAATGCAGAGAGAATAAGAGGAATACAGGAAAACTAAGGGGACAAGGGGAGATTGAGGAGAATAAGGGAAGTACGGGAAGGACAAGGGGAACAAGAGGCATACAAGGGGAACAAGGACTGCAAAAGAAGTACAAGGGCAATAGAAGAAGAACAAAGGGAGTACAAGTAAAACAAGAGAAATAGTTATGCAGAGAGATCAAAAGAAGTACAAGGGGAACAGGGGAAGTACGAAGGAGGACTAGGGGAATGCAAGGTGAACAAGGAACGTAGAAGGAAAGGAGACCATGGGGATGACAAGGAGGACACGTAGTTCTACATGAAGATATGCTGCATAAAACTATGCTATCAATTATTTTATCCTCCAAAAAGACCCGATACGAGTACTCAACTTGACCGGAAGCTGAATTGATCACGAGTCATGAGAGAAACCCCATTACCTCCCAGGAGTGATTCTGGCTGGGATCATCCAGTCCGAAGCCATTGCTCTAAAAACTGTGTTACCCGGCCGCCCCACAATGGAAGATATTTTTGTTAGTTCTATTCACATCG
This sequence comes from Periplaneta americana, assembly GCF_040183065.1. Taxonomy (NCBI): domain Eukaryota; kingdom Metazoa; phylum Arthropoda; class Insecta; order Blattodea; family Blattidae; genus Periplaneta; species Periplaneta americana. The sequence goes on from NC_091130.1 coordinate 62,636,886, forward strand.
CTAACAGATCATGCTTGTGCGCTTTTTCTGTGTTTATTAACAAACTAATAATGTTTTCAGAGTCGTCTTCGTTGACTAACGATTAACATGATGGAGCAAAGATTCGAGAGTCAAAAACCGGCAGGAAACAATGGATTTTCTTCTTCTTCTTCTTCTTCTTATTCTTCTTCACTTCATGGATTAGGCGAGTCGCCTGTTCCGAATTCACAATTATTCCCTCAATCTCTTCCTAGGTCTTCAAACATCTCTTAGTCCTCTTGGTTTATATTGATTTGCTATCTTGGGCAATATTGTTTCTTCCATTCTCTGAACATGCTGTTCCCAACCGACGCGGTGTTGTTGAATTTTATCATTTACTGCCTACATTTCCAATTCTCTTCTAATTTCTTCATTTCTTATGTGACCTAATTTTGTGCATCCTTTGGTCCTTCTTAGAAAGTTCATTTCTACACTTTGTATTCTACTCAAGCTCCTCTTATTTGTTACCCAGGACTCACTACCATATAGAAGCACCGGTACCGCCATTGTTTTGTAAAATTTCAATCGTGTATCCTTCCTTGTTTTCTGTCTTAATGTTCTATGAATGGTGCCACATATCATTTGCAATTTTGTTAATTTGTTATCAATATAATTTCCTGTTGATACTCGGGAGGAAATTAAACACAGAATAAATATGGGAAATGCCTGTTATTATTCGGTTGAGAAGCTTTTATCATCCAGTCTGCTGTCAAAAAATCTGAAAGTTAGAATTTATAAAATAGTTATATTACCGGTTGTTCTTTAAGGTTGTGAAATTTGGACTCTCACTTTGAGAGAGTAACATAGGTTAAGGTTGTTTGAGAATAAGGCACTTATGGAAATATTTGGGGCTAAGAGAGATGAAGTTAAGGAGAATGGAGAAAGTTACACAACACAGAACTGCACGCATTGTATTCTTCACCTGACATAATTAGGAACATGAAATCCAGACGTTTGAGATGGGCAGGACATGTAGCACATATGGGCGAATCCAGAAATGCATATAGAGTGTTAGTTGAGAGGCCGAAGGGAAAAAGACCTTTGGGGAGGCCGAGACGTAGATGGGAAGATAATATTAAAATGGATTGGAGGGAGGTGGGATATGATGATGGAGACTGGATTAATCTTGCTCAGGATAGGGACTAATGGCGGGCTTATGTGAGGGCGGCAATGAACCTCCGGGTTCCTTAAAACCCAGTAAGTAAGTAAGTAAGTAAGTAAGTAAGTAAGTAAGTAAGTAAGTAAGTAAGTAAGTAAGTAAGTAAGTAAGTAAGTAAGTAAGTAAGTAAGTAAGTAAGTAAGTAAGTAAGTAAGTGAGTAAGTAAATAAGTATGTAAGTAAGTAAGTATCATTTCCTGTTGCACATCCAGAAGACAGTTCACAACCCTAGATAATTAAATTTTAACACTTGTGATAGAGGTTTATTTTCTAATATTATTTTCGACCTTATGGGCGATTTTCATAACAAGGCCATTATTTTTGTTTTCTCTGTAGAAATTTTAAAATCATACTCCTTACTTATTTCATTTAAACAATGTAGAGAGAATTGTAAGTCATTTTCTGTGGTTTGCATTATAACAGCATCATCTGCATATAGTAAAATGTTAAAATTTGTTGTATTATTTAATCTTATTCCCTTCGTAATAATTTTTCTCCAGTTTTGCACTAGGTCGTTAACATATATATTAAAAAGAGTGGGCGACATGCTACACCGTTGTCGAACATCTGTATTTGTTAAAATTTCTTCTATCTTTTCTATCCTGTGTTGATTTTGATTTTCGATTTGTGGTATATGTTTCTTACTACTTGTTTTAAGTGTTGTGGATATCCTTGTCTTTCCATTAAGAGCCATAATTTTCTTCTACTTAATTTATCAAATGCTTTCTCAAAATCAACGAAAACAATATGTTTTTCTAAATTATATTCTTTCCTTTTCTCAAACAATTGTAGTAAAATGAATACATTATCTGTTGTGCATCGTCCTATTCTGAAACCATTTTGCTTTTCTCGTAGGAGTACTTAAGCTATTACTTTAAGTCTTTTGTTTATAATTCTGGCATATATTTTATATGTAGTATTGAGAAGGCTAATTCCTCTATAATTTCTGCATTCGTTTCTATCGCCTTTCTTGAAAAGTGATATTACTTCCGCTACTTTCCATTCTTCTGGAATTTCATAAGTTTACCAGCATTGGTTTAGTAGATTTAGTAGGCTATTCTAAAATGTAGGAAAGTACCAATGGATTTTATGAGCGATAAATTCATTAGAATGGCTTCCTCCGGGAAGAAAATAAATCTGAGAGATCCCATGTCATAGATTTAAGCCATATGAAAGTATCCTAGTTTCTGATGGAGAGTTCCAGGCAAAAGGTGTCGGCCATTTCCCGTGCAAATTGAATTTCGACGTCGAATAATCTCTGCAGTTAAAAGCGTCGTTAATCACCTCTAAATATTAACTTTCTGCTTTGTCTACGGGCAAATTGTCGACAACTTTACTTTTGTGAATGAAATCTTTCATGAACTTTTGCGAGGCCATCGACATGGTCTAGCGGTAGTAAATAGAACTTCTGCTTCGACGATGCGCCCTCTCCAAGTCCTGTGACTTCTGGTTCTAGAGTCATCTAAAGGCAGTCGTTGCTACCGATGTTAGGACGCAAGAAACCGACAGTGAGAGGCAGTTGTGGAGACAGGTACTGCCATTCTCAATACAAATATCTTTCGAACAACCAGAGCTGTATGATGTAAAAGAGCTGGGCTTTCAGCTGAATGTAATGGAGGACAGTCTCAACACTTTTTGCAGGCATCTACTGTACTGTAACGTTTTCAATATTAAATTTCAGTAAAACACTTCAGTTTAATATAGTTGCCCTTATGCCAATACAAACTTTATATTTTGAGAAAACAATACTTGAAGTTAAAATTTTTAATTGATTTCAATGGAAGAAATTAAGTTTAGATAAAAATGTAAGCTATTTGGATTTCGAAAAACAATTCCCGCTTTCATTACATGATAAAATATGGACTAACAACTCAATTTATCTCCTAGCATACCTGAGAGTAAAGGTTCATATATGCGACAAAGTGCCCAGTCGTATTGGCGAAATACTGAACTAATCGTCTTACGTCATTGTTGAAAATAACAGAGCTCATGTAACATCAGACCTGGCAACCTACGAGGGATGAAATGTAGAGATGGGGATTGAATAGGAATAATAATAATAATAATAATAATAATAATAATAATAATAATAATAATAATAATAATAATAATAATAAGGCCTAACATTAAGAATGAAAGTTATGCAATCACCTTTATATCTGGGAACTTGTTTCCTCAATGCGGGAAAGCGAATGTCGTGGGTTAATTGCGGGTGACTCGCGTATTAAATGGATAAAGAAATGTGTAAGCAAATGAATAAACAAATATAACGAACGAGCAAGCAAGAAACAAACAAGTAGACAAACAAATAAATAAACAGACAAACAAACAAATAAATAAACGGAAGAATGAATGAATTAATAAATGAACAAATCAATGAATAACTCAATTAATACATAATTACATTAAATAGATAAGTAGATAGATAAGTAGATAGATAGATAGATAGACAGATAGGCAGATAGATAGATAGATAGATAGATAGATAGATAGATAGATAGATAGATAGATAGATAGATAGATAGATAGATAGATAGATAGATAGATAGATAGATAGATAGATAGATAGATAGATAGATAGATAGATAGATAGATAGATAGATAGATAGATAGATAGATAGATAGATAGATAGATAGATAGATAGATAGATAGATAGATAGATAGATAGATAGATAGATAGATAGATAGATAGATAGATAGATAGATAGATAGATAGATAGATAGATAGATAGATAGATAGATAGATAGATAGATAGATAGATAGATAGATAGATAGATAGATAGATAGATAGATAGATAGATAGATAGATAGATAGATAGATAGATAGATAGATAGATAGATAGATAGATAGATAGATAGATAGATAGATAGATAGATAGATAGATAGATAGATAGATAGATAGATAGATAGATAGATAGATAGATAGATAGATAGATAGATAGATAGATAGATAGATAGATAGATAGATAGATAGATAGATAGATAGATAGATAGATAGATAGATAGATAGATAGATAGATAGATAGATAGATAGATAGATAGATAGATAGATAGATAGATAGATAGATAGATAGATAGATAGATAGATAGATAGATAGATAGATAGATAGATAGATAGATAGATAGATAGATAGATAGATAGATAGATAGATAGATAGATAGATAGATAGATAGATAGATAGATAGATAGATAGATAGATAGATAGATAGATAGATAGATAGATAGATAGATAGATAGATAGATAGATAGATAGATAGATAGATAGATAGATAGATAGATAGATAGATAGATAGACAGGTTTGTTACCGATAAAATTCAGAAATATAGTGTTGAATTAATTTATTATTAAATGAATGGATATGTACATCGAGGCATACTGTAGTATAATATTCATTCAATGAATGTACCGATACATTGAAGAATAATATTGATTTAATTATTATTATTATCATTATTATTATTACTATTACTATTATTATTATTATTATTATTATTACTATTATTATTATTATTATTAAATGAATGGGAACTATTGTTGAATAAATTATTCATTAAATGAACTAATACGTTCAAGAATAAATGGATCTATGAATGAATCTATGCACCGGAGAATAGTTGGATAAATGAAGCAATGAATGGACCGACAGAACGAAGAATAGTGAACAAAAGAACCAATTAGTGAATCAATGAATGAACCTACGTATCTGAGAATAGTTGGTTAAATGAATCAATTAATACACCGATAGATCGAAGAAAAGTTGAATAAAATAATTAATTAGTGGATCAATAAATGAACCTATGAATCGGAGAATAGTTAGATAAACGAATCAATGAATGGACCGACAGACCGAAGAATACTAGAATAAAAGAATCAGTGAATGAACGTATACATCGAAGAATAGTTGGATAAATGAATTAGTGAATCAATCAATGGACCGATAGATCGAAGAATAGTTGAATGCACCGATAAACGATTAATGATTTGGTCTGTGATGAATAAAGATTACTAGGGTAATCAACAACAGAATGAATTTAAATAAGCAAGAATGTATGCAGCTGAATGATAATTACCGACACAGACGGACAGAACATGAATGACTTCGATTTCTTTATGACATTACGAGTATGACGTGTGAGCAGCGTTTATTAGCATATCGCCGACCTTCACCTGGTTCCGTGTCGCGACAGCAGCGCGCGGAAATCGAATGAATGGACGATATATTCCACGGCCATCTCATACAGTATCAGGTTTCCGTTCGTCGATTGTTTCTTCCTCGACGCGTGTCATAGATTCCCTATGTGGCGTGCTGACATATGTTACGAAGGCTGGAGGTGGAATGTGCTCAATTTTGAAGTCTTTCTGAACAAACGACGCAGATGCTGCTCGGAAAATATAGGAAATAATAACATCGTAACTCTTTCCTTCATGAGGAGCGTTTTACAAGTATACACAAAATGGTGCACCGTTTAAATGAATTATTAGAGCGTCGAATTTCCATCCCGCAGATCCCCATTCAAATACCTTTGAGTTCTAGAAGAATTTATGGTTGACAAAGACTAAGTTTTCGGGGAGGATTTCTATTTCTACTTGTCAGTATCCCATGTCCATTAAACATAATTTTTAATTTCTGACAATGTATATCCGCATCCCATGGTGCAACATGGACTATCCGCTATACTGAATACGGCAAAGTTATCTAAAATTCCGTTACGTAACTTCTAAAGGAGGAATCTCGACGTTAAATAATCAAAACACAAAGTATATTTCAATGAAAAGAAAAGGAGTTATTCCACAAAATAAGGTGTATAGTACGATAGGTTTAAACATTACAAGGAGTGCTAATAATGGAAGATCCAATGAAAAGTAGAGTCTGCCGTTAGCCGTCCGTTTTGTCACTGCTCGTCGCATATAATATATAGAATATTCTATTGAATAAATACAGTAGGTGAGTGAATGAATGATTGAGTGAGTGAATAAATAAATAAATAAATAAATAAATAAATAAATAAATAAATAAATAAATAAATAAATAAATAAATAAATAAATAAATAAATAACTAACTAAATAAATAAATAAATAACTAAAAAGTAAGTAACTAATAAATAAATAATGGACAAAACACTAAATTAATGAATAACGTGGACCTGATTAGGAGAAACTAGCGCTGAGGTAGTTCCGATGAAAATGATTGAATTGTAAGGGATATTTTTGTGGAGATGGATTTGAAATTTTAACGATTTTATAGGACAATGTTTGAAGAAAAGAAAATTGTTTCGAAATGTAGCAAATTACTTGTAAAATGAGAGATGCGTTGTAATGGAAGTGCAAACGTTACGGTTTCTAGTGAAGGAAAGGAATGTAGGGACATAAAACACACGTTACGATGTAATGTGTAAAACGCAAAACTTGTATTAATTAAATAACCACTGAAAAATAGTGAAGCACAACAAATCCTAATAAAATAAACACACTGTTTCCATAATGTAATTTCGTTTCTACGTCCACCGTCACGCTAGCCAGTACTGACAACATGACTACATAAGAATCACAAGGTTTTGAAAATTCTGCACAGATTCTTATATGTAAGGCATAACAAAGCAAAGCAAAGCCAAGCCAAGCCTAGCCTAGCCTAACCTAACCTAACCATTCACAGTTTCGTATATGCAAAGCATAGCGTGAGTGTACACTAGCGTGAAACTTACGTATTGTCACCAAAGTTATGTTGGTATGACTGTAAAACAGTTGAAGGTGCATAAGTAGAGTAGAAAAGGAACTAACTCAGCTCTAGTTTAACCCCTAACTGAGTATACGAAATTAATAAATAATAAAATTATATGAAGCTTGATATTAGACTACATACTAAAAGGTAACCCAGTTTCTTGGATAAACGTCCAAAAGAATTTTTGGGACTCGAATGTCATTAACGCTTTCATCCGTAAGTTTATTGTACACAACAGTCGTTTTATTAAACACAGATCCCGTATTTCATCACTTATGAAGAAGTTTATAAACGTGCATTTTTGAAGGAACTCATGTTTTCGGATACTCTACTCTAACATGTCACTTCAGTATCTTGTAACCCTTCTTTCTCACTAAATCTCCCAAAAATAAAAATTCTCTGCGCTACAGTGAAAGCCAGTTTTCTTATTTGCCAAACACTAAAACAAATAATGTCACAATGAACATAAAACGCGACCAATACATCCGTACTCCACCGAACTGGCTGTTGGCTATGGCGGGATTTCCCTCCATACCTTCCATTTTTCGCTGATTTCTTCCTCAGCATACCCTTACACATCTCTTCCCACTTGATTTTCCTTAACATATACAGAGCGTAACAAAAATGCATGTCAAAATATTAGGGATACATTCTTACGTGTATAAGATAAAACATATTATACCTACTGTATGAAAATGGGTCCGAAAGCACTTTATTTCCTTGTTAGAGCTCATTTTTTAATAACTCTGCTTACATTGCATAACACGCAAACTAGTTAGCATGGAAATCCATCATAGCTATCCTGTAAAAACAACCACACACCAGAACACTCTTATTCAATATAGACGCTCTTATTTACCTTTGGTTAGAATGTAATTACAAATGGGCGCAGAAGTGGGAGTGATGTAACAACTCTTAGTTCTTAAATTATCCGCCAGTGCTGTTTTGTTGTTTCTGGTATGGGATATAATGTAGGCGTACATTATAGTTATGATGGAATTCCTCACAAAACAAAATGACTTGCGCATCATAAAATATAAGCAGAGTTTAGAAAATAACTCGAACAGAAAACAAAGCATTTCCGGACCCATGTTCATATTTGATATAATGGATCTTCAGTGGCCTTCAAGCAAAACAAATGCCTGCGGTCGAGGTTCTCAAGATACACAAAACGAGTATCGCCGTTTGAACGCTCCTATTTGTGTGTATGTAATTTCTGAATATATCTTACTCACATCCCGATATACGTATTATCATATGGTAGAGTCTAACAGCAAAAATATGATTAACAATGAAATCTAAACGTAAAGAATCAAATTTTAAAACATAAAAAATCTATTGGTTATTGGGACCTAAATCAAAACTGTCATTAGAAAATAAACTTCTTGTTTATAAAGTCATACTAAAACCAATCTGGACATACGGCATCCAACTGTGGGGAACTGCTAGCAACTCAAACATTGAAATACTACAGAGGTATCAGTCCAAAACTTTACGTTCCATTGTCACTGCACCATGGTATGTACGTAATGATGTCATTCATCATGATCTAAACATTTCAACTGTAAAAGAAGAGATCTCTAAGTTCGGCAAAAAATACCTGCACCGATTAAATCAACATCCGAATCATCATGCATTAAATTTGCTGGATAATAGTCAAACAATAAGAAGACTTAAAAGGACCAATGCTCTTGACCTTCATTCATTTTTACTACAACTATTTAAAACATTATTATTTTTCTTTTGGAGTGTTGTCATGGGATAACATCTCCACTCATGTCATATTCCTTTATAATATTTACGTATTGTCTATTGTAGACAGATCGTAAATGTGGCATAAGTGTTATTAAAAAAACAATGAAATAATAGAGAAAGTTCGGATTTTTAATTGTCTTGGAACAATTGCAACTTCGGGACAGATGGTTTTAATGAGAAACATTAATAAATATAATAATTCCAATGGGATTAGCAGGAGGAATTTTAAGAGAAATATATAAAGAAACATTCAACTAAAATTATAGCAAAACTAATGCTCATGAATGGTTTAGAAACATGGGCTCTAAGAAAGAAAGATGAAAAAAAGACTGGAGACTAAAAAAATGTAATTTCTTAAACATAACGCGAAGGCATAAAATGTTCAATAAAAAATCGGGGTATGGCTGTATCGGGGATGCAGCCGTGGGTTTTACATGTACACGTTCGCTTAAACCCACAGATGTACAAGAGATTTCGTCTGGCACTAAAATCAGTGCGATAGCACATCGCAGTCGAGAGATATACTGCCCGGAAATTTTCGCAAAAGTCCAAAATGGCCGCCAGTCGCCTCGGTCCCCCACCCGCGCCTCGAGCATACGCGGAGCCAATTCAAGATCATGCTTGCATCGTATTCGTATACCAAATCGAATGAGACATTTATTTCAAACGTGTTGTTAGTCACGAAGTTACAGTGTCGGAATGGATCACCTGCAAACGTTACATCGTCCTTTCCGTCCTGGTACTCTGTGTCGATCTGATTTCAAAGACGTATTCACGTCGAAAGATTAGAGAAGACTTGAGAATAAATAATATAACGGATGAAATTATCAATTAACAGTTGAAATGGAAAAATTATTTCAAAGAATGGGTTAACTTGAGACTTCCCAAACAAGTATTTTATTACAGACCGAAAGAGACGTGAGAAGCAATGGTTAGACAAGTTCTGAATCTCAAAATAGGCCTTGCATGCCTAAACCTTGGTAGACAAAAGACGAGAAAGAAGTTGAAAAAGGAACTGGATTGTTGCAAAACGCGGCCCGGGTTCGATTCCCGGTGGGGTCAGAGATTTTCGTGTAAAATTTCGACCTCGAGAATAGGAGAGGTGGCGGTGCTCAACTTATAATTACTAGATTATGCAACAGTATATCTGGATTAAATCCCAAATCTCTCCGCAGTGCATATGAAGAGAAGGCATATGTCACTGTTCATAGTGATTCGTTAGGAGACGGAGACGTTAAGCCTGGCGGCCGTCTTGGTGCTATTCGACAGGAGTAGACTAAGTGCCGGCACCGGGTTTCCCCTTCTCCCTTCCTCACCTTCATCATCATCGTCGTCATCATCATCATCATCATCATCATCATCATCATCAACAACTATACTTAAACGAACACTTACACATACTGTACACTCAACCTACTACACGATATAACTCTTCTCAGCCTACATCATGCACAGTGTGGCCCGCCGAAGTGGTGTGAAACTTTAAAATGGATCACAGTTCTGTAATCTATCCGCAATATGCGAAACCCGAATCACGCAAATGAAGAGCATATGCATTGGAGAGAGAGGGGGAGAGGAGAGAGAGAGAGCGGGAGAGAGAGACACAGACAGACAGAGACACACACACAAACACACACACACACACCACCTGCAAACGATTCTGTTGTTAAGGGCGACTTTGGTTTTCTCACTGATATTTCAAAATTGTATTTTACATTAATTTATTTAATTCATACATTCATACACAATTAGTTCATTTTCTTTTAAATGTAATGACTTCTTTTTGTCTGCAAATATTAGTACGAAAATAAAAATAATTTGTTTAAAACTTGTGCTAAATTGTTATTTACTTACTTACTTACTTACTCACAAATGGCTTTTAAGGAACCCGGAGGTTCATTGCCGCCCTCACACAAGCCCGCCATCTATCCCTATCCTGTGCAAGATTAATCCAGTCTCTATATCATATCCCACTTCCCTCAAATCCATTTTAATATTATCCTCCCATCTACGTCTCTACGTCTCTACCCAAAGGTCTTTTTCCCTCCAGCCTCCTAACTAATACTCTATATGCATTTATAGATTCGCCCATAGGTACGTGCTACATGCCCTGCCCATCTCAAACGTCTGGATTTAATGTTCCTAATTATGTCAGGTGAAGAATACAATGCGTAAAGTTCTGCGTTGTGTAACTTTCTCCATTCTCCTGTAACTTCATCTCTCTTAGCCCCAAATATTTCCCTAAGAACCTTATTCTCAAACACCCTTAATCTCTGTTCCTCTCTCGAAGTGAGAGTCCAAATTTCACAACCATACTGAACCACCGGTAATATAACTGTTTTATAAATTCTAACTTTCAGATTTTTTGACAGCAGACTAGATGACAAAGCTTCTCAACCGAATGATAACAGGCATTTCCCATATTTATCTTGCGTTTAATTTCCTCCCGAGTGTCATTTATATTTGTTACTGTTGCTCCAAGATATTTGAATTTTTCCAGCTCTTCGAAGGATAAATCTCCAATTTTTATATTTCCATTTTGTACAATATTCTGGTCAAGAGGCATAATCATATACTTCGTTTTTTCGGGATTTACTTCCAAACCTATCTCTTTACTTGCTTCAAGTAAAGTTTCTGTGTTTTCTCTATTATTTATCCTCTCTATTATATACCGCCAAGACGACTTTCGATGCGTTACCAGGAAGAACACGACATCACAATACAGAGATTATGTATCCGCCATGTAAACAGTTAGGCCAAATTTCGAGCCGCTGTTGCAGCATAGTAAATAACGTGTGACAAATGAGTCTGGACTCTTTCCCGGACAAACTAGGTCACAGCTAACCCGGCGAATAACCTCACTGACCTATCTCTACCTTGTTTCACCTGAACGTGTGGGTGGGACGTCGGCGGACGTTCATATATATTTTGGCACGCATCCTACGCGCTGCAATGCAGACATCTTGTTCGAACATTATATTTTCCAACCCGTTTACACAAACTCACAAAACTGACCGCCAATTATAACTTGAGTCTAGTATTAATAAAATTCATACATAAAATCGAAATAATTTTGAATTGTATTCTCATAGTTAAGAAACAAAAGGTATGAATTCTTTAAGATTGTTTGAACCAAAATGCAATACTGCTACAGTATATTTAATCATAGTAGTAATTTAGACCCAAGCATATATAACAAATTAGCAAGTAACTTATTATTAGAAACAGTATGTGTTCGATATAGACTAAGTGAACTGAAAATTAAGACAGAGTGATAAAAGTGTCAATTTTGAATGAATTAGAGGAGTGTAATAGAAAGTTAAGTAAAACGATAGAGATAATGAAAATAGGGAGGAGTATGGTGGGGGAGGTTAGTGAAATATAATATATAGAAAATTAGTGAGATCTGAAAATGGAATGTACACAAGAAACAGACATAATAACGAACATATTTGACAATGGTGCAGTAAACAAGTATTATTAGAAACAGAGTTCGATACGAGTGAACTGAAAATCAAGAACAGAGTAGTGAAGTGTCAATTTTGAATGCTCTAAAGTTGTTAGGTTTTAAAGGAGGGAATACTGATCAATTTAAATGGGGTCGAAAGTCAAATTATAAAATTATGAGGTTTACGTTACAGGGATGTAAATGTTGAAATCAAATATATATCATATCATATCATATCATATCATATCATATCATATCATATCATATCATATCATATCATATCATATCATATCATATCATATCATATCATATCATATCATATCATATCATATCATATCATACCATATCATATCATATCATATCATATCATATCATATCAGATATCACATCACATCACATCACATCACATCACATCACATCACATCACATCACATCACATCACATCACATCACATCACATCATATCATATCATATCATATCATATCATATCATATCATATCATATCATATCATATTATATCATATCATATCATATCATATCATATAACAAATTTATATTTAAATGTCCTAATATTGTCAATTCTAATAGTTCTAATATTAAATTTAAAAATTTATGTATGGATTTTATAAATAATTAAAAATTGTAAATTTAGATTTATATGTTCTCATTGTGTAGTAGATATAAGAAAAATTGCATTATATACTTCTTAATTTCAAATCAGGAATGCGCCCCTGAGCACGAAGTCTACTCTTTTAGGGGTGAGCTAAAGTTTTATATGTTTATATTATATTTTATGTTACAATTATTAGCAAAAAAAATAAATAAATAGAAAAAATACAAAAATATTACAAAGCAAAATACTGTACTGTAAATAATGAATTTTATGCAATGCACGAATTTTGCTTAAAAATGGTAGCGCAGGTATCACATTCTTGATCTTTTCTGATCCAGCCAACAACAATATCTCGATTTTTTTTAATTGTCGGTTGGTCAATTGTTGCATAACTCCGTCCAATTGTTTACCAATCAACCACCATAAAATTTAAAATAGAAGTAATTCATCTAAAAAGGCATTCTGATAGAGTTCCTGTCTCTAATAATAATTAGTCGATACAATCATGAGACTGTCATACAACTTCATGTTAATTGAAGAAAGTAAAGTTGCACAGGAAGATACTGATTGTTATAAACCAGTGAAAGGTCTGTGCGAAATATTGGGTAACGTGGACGTATCGTTCATAGACTAGCATCTCTTGTCAGGTGTCGTTAGGTTTCTATAAAATTTTCCCGATACCTGACCCGCAGTCTAGACGTGTACTGCGTAAGAAACCATTCTTTATTGTGAAGTAAGATATTCAATAGAATTGCAATATTGAAGCCATAAAATTATCTGAAACATACAAATGCACATAAAAAGACGGATATTGTTTTTTATTCTTTATATAACCTGCAATAGGAAACATTAGACGCACTATAAAAAGTATACATAAGATGTTAATAGTCAGGGACATTTTCAGGGTTGGGCAGGGTTGCCAACTGTCCAGTTTGACCCAAACAGTCCGGCTTTCCTCAAAATGTACAATGTTCTGACGAAGGTACCGGGCAGAAGCAAAATGTCCGATTTTCCACAAAGTTCTAATGATTTAAAAATAGATTTAGCCTGCTTTTAATTAAAATAATATTGTTCTAAAAATAAATAAATATATGTTGACTTCATTTTAATAGTTTATAACTTATAATAAGACATACTTATAACATATAATGATTATTGATTAGCCTACATGTATTTTTATAGGATACTTTTGACCTGGAACGTCTGTACTTAACCTACAAGAAGAAAGAAATTATAACTTTAGTCAAGAAATGCTTTTCCCGTAAACTCTGACGTCACTCCTGTACCATGAAAATAGAAGAATATTGTTACTTTCTTACACAATCCATGGCCTACTATACAGAGTGAATAGAACGTAATGTCATTTATTTCAGGGGGTTATTCTCTGAGATATTTCAAACAGAAAAATGTAATACAATTTGCTCGCTTTTGCTTTCTTTTCGAGATAAAAATTGTTTTACATGAAACATTTCATAGTGTGTTTTTGGAAAGCCAATGATTTAATTCCTAATATACTAAGTCAATTTAAGAGAGCAGTGTATTATAATACAGTGCTATCGAAAAGTCCCTCCGCAGCCCTATTAGTTCTAGTAAACCTAGAATACACCCTTGTAGAAAGTTGGCACTCCCCCAGTCATTCTTGTTTGACAACTTCACACCACCAGTTCATCATATGCTCAGCGGCCAATGCTGCCACTTGAATTTATTTTCTACCAAATACACTTGAATTCTCTGCCTCGTGGGTTCTCGGCTACACTAGCACTACGGAGAGACTTCTCGATAATAATAATAATAATAATAATAATAATAATAATAATAATAATAATAATAATAATAATAATAATAAATACTAATTAAAAGAATTTTGGTTTTGTCCTTTAGATGTGCAAAAACTTGAACCTAAGAAATGTAACGTTGTAAAATTCGTTTGCGAAACGAAAAATTGCATTTATTTGGATTAAATTTTAGCACATTTGAAGGACAAAACTAAAATTCCTTCAAACATTTATTATATTATCATAATACACTGCTCTCTTAAATTGACTGAGCATATTGGAAATTAAATCAATGGCTCTCCAAAATCACGCTATGAAATATTTAATAAAAAACAATTTTTATCTCGAAAAGGAAGCAAAACGAGCATTAATATTTTTTAATGTCTCAAAGAATAACTTCCTGAAATTAATGACATTACTTACAGTTCACTCTGTATTGCAGGGAATTCTTGTACTGATAGAGTGCTTGCTAAACGTGCTGATTAGAGATGAACAAACTTAACTGCCGCTCTCGCTCGCTGTTTTGACAAGAGAGTATTCTTCATTTATGGTGATTCAAACTTATATTTGTATTTAAAATTGAATGAAGATTTCATATACGTAACATTTAATAGAGGGTGCCATTTAAAAAAAGTGTTATTTTTCTGCCATACCCTGTACATGAATCAATACTTTTGTGAGATCACAGCCATAAGTTTTAGTTGGATGTCTCCAACAACTTTTGTTTTTGGTATTTTTTCATAAAATGAATATATAAAGAGTTATTAGCAATATTCCACACTTAATTTATTTATTTAACCAGCTAGCTAGTGAATAAAAATTACATTTATAAAACAAAAATGTTTCTAGCCACTACCCTAAGAGCCAGGCTCGTGTACGGTGTGGTCTTAGTCAATAATATAACATAAAATTTACAATGACAGTTTACTAAATACAGTAACTAACTTAATTCAAACCAATAAATAACATACAAGAGCAAGAATAAAGAAGAAAGAGAAAAAGAGAGAAAAATACACATTTAATATAAATGATTGACAATCCGACAGAAGCCAGTGATATTCAATAAAAACATGAATACAGTCGACAGAAATAAAAGGTAAAAAAATACATTTGTTAATATTATATGGATAATTTTACAAATTTCTTTTTTAAAAGGTTCAATTTGAAAATATTTCAAATTTGGAAAATGGTTTGTAATTTTATTATAAAGTCTTGGGCCGAAACTAGCACCATGTTTAAGGGCTGCACTTGTATGGCATTTAGGCTCAGTTAATGGAAAAGTAGACTTTAGTCTTCGAGTACGATATTCATGCCGATTAGATTTACGTTTTATTTTATTTCTGTGGTAGTAAGTTAGTAAACTATATTTATAAATTTCTTCAATAGGCAATACATTAAAATCTGTATAAATTAAATTTGTTGAGTAATTCATATTTTTGGTCAAACAAATTTTTATTAATCTTCTGTGAAATAAAATTAATGGATTAAGTACAGATGATGCTACTCCACTCCAATTTATTATACCATATTGTATTAATGATTGTACCAAAGCTAAAAATATTATTCTCAATGCCTCCTTAGTGATAAAATTTCGAAGTATTATGGATTTATAAATTGTCATTCTTATACAGGGACATCATTTTATTTTTACTTCAATTTTTATTGTACCTGAGTTTTTGAATGTACTTCACTCCCACCCCTTCTACTAATGACGTTCAACCGTCCTCCACACAGATCCAAGACCACATATGCAGTCATAGTAGCCTTACGGTCACTGTAAACAGTATGTTCCAAAAATATGTTCGCGTTTTCCAGTGACGAAAGAGCTTTCAATATTGAATCACTTTCGCACAGGTACTGTCATCCATTTGCCTACGTCGTATCCCGGTTTCCCTCACCAGCTTTTATTCGCCAGCTAGTGGATGGGCTGTCTTAGCTCTTTTCTGAGAACATTAATTTCTGTTAGGAATTGGACGTCTACGTAATATTATACAACTGTTTAAAATAAGTTAAATGAAAGGGCCTCGTTAAGTAATTAACTGTCACGTGATTTCCTCCCTTTATATGACCCTACGACATAACCTCTTGGACGGACAGTGGATAGTATGTCTGAGTAATTTTATCCTTTCGGATCGGGCAGAAGTGAAGGTTAAATTTACAATACGTAAGGTACTCTTTTATAGAGTAGGTACAAAATTATTTCAACATGAGTTACTAGTACGAATGACGAAACTGGCAATTGAGATTAGGTACAATAGTCTATAATGCGATAGTATGAACATTAGAACTGAAGCCTGTATCGAAATGAACGGCCACCATTTTAAAAAATGCATTTAAATATCCATATTATGATTATTTTTCAATTTAACTCCATTCTCTACATTGTACGCTAATGTGCTGTAGACAGTATAATATACACTATATAATGAATACGTCTGAATGGACAGCTCAGTTCGTGAGTAAAAACACTCATTGTTAATACTGTACTGTATTTTGATTAAACAAAAACCTAATGAAAATTATCAAACTCAAAAGCGCAATATTTCCTAGTTTACGTAAATGGATGAACTACTTTTCTTCCCTCCTATACCTAGTAAAGTGATTTGTTTCTATATTACGCCAGTGTCATCGAACTCCAGTAGTGGAAGGGGTTAGCAAACGGCGTTGATCCAGAGGTATAGGCAAGTTAATATTAAAAATGTTAGTAAAAATAAAATGATGTCCCTGTACTTATACACATGAAATCAATTTGTTTATCCCAACGTAAATGCTGGTCTATAATAATTCCTAAATATTTAACTTGTGTGGAAGGTGTTAGATATGGGAAATTACAATAATTATTTGTTAATTCATTACATGAAATATCATGTATTACTAAGTGATAATTATTCATAAATGTATATATTACTGCTATAACTATAGTCCTACTATAATCATGTTACATATCATAATATTCAAATAAATACATTCAAACACAATTTTAAGTCCATTCAAGTATTGGTGACGCTATTTAAAATTAAGGTAATTCTGAATGTAGTGTCTCTGTCGCGATTATAGGTCCGCTAAGGTTCATTTTAATGAGACAGAGTCAATGCGCAGGTGTATGTTCAGTAACAATATAAGATTATTAAAATAAGGAATCTTAATGCAATAAAAGCTGTTAGCATGCAGTAAACTAGTAAAGAGTGAACTGGCTGTAGTTTGCGGTTCGATACCTGGCAAGGGCAGCAATTTCTTCTCGCTACCACGCCCATTTCAGCTCTGCGAAACATTTCACATCACGAGCAGTGAAGCATAAGCTTTCACCTCTTTGTTACCAACATTAGACTTTTCATTTCCATACATATTTACCAAATAACTTCTTGTGATCTACGGATCTACCAATCTGTTATGATTTTCTACCTCTCTCCCACCCAACACACTCACTCACCTATCTTCTGTTCTGAGGATATAAATGTATCAAAATATTTATTTTGTGTCATCCTGCAAGTTTCAATTCTAATGGTTTCTCATGTAATGAGGATTTTTTTTATGGTTCCAGGTTCATTCTCTTTACGTAACGATGCTCTATCGATTTCACTAATCACGTGCAGTTGAAGTCCCAGTATTAGCACGTTCGTTAGTCATCTGTTGGTTTCTCACCGAAGAGAACCTGATTTCGATTTCAGGCATATCCTATACATTTGTGATAGGTAAACGATTTTGGGATATAATTTCTCCAAAATGTTTTAGGTTCTCAGACGTTCTCCTTCTCTTATCAATATAATAATTTATTAATACTCTCTGTAATAGAAAATGAAGCTTAAATAGCAACCATTACACATATTACTTAATTCCTCACATTGTCAAGTCAGAAGAGCAGACGGAAAAGGATGGATAAAAAAGCCACAGAGAGGAGTCCCATGGGGGAAAGGAAAAGTGGACGAGCAATAGGATCATATAGGGATGAGGTTGATGAGTCTAGATGGCAGGGGAATTAGAAGATGGACTGTGGGAAAATGGGACAGAATGTAAAAGGCTGTTAAACAAGGAAAGCAGCGACAGCTATAAAATCCTATTTATGATGATACATATTACTGAACAAGGGGAAATGCTCCAATATACATCAAGTGCACGTGTCTAAAAAAATCGAAGGTGGATGGTCGGTTGCTTACTTTTCAATGCCGAGGAGTTTAAAAAATAACACATTGCCTCTTTTTAATTATGTATTTTTGCATCTCGAACATGTAGCCTACAGTGCACGTACATAACAGGTTGCTGACCAGTAAGATCTTGAATTGATATAATCCCACTGATACGAAATCAATTCTGATAGCAGTAGGAATCAATTCTAAATGGAGTTACAGTGGAATTTAGAAGCATTTCTGAGTGAAATCAGATTCGAAAGCAATTCTGATAGGAATCGGAATCAGTTCTGAATGGAATCAGAGTGGAATTCAAAATCATTTATGGCTGGAATCGGAATCGAAAATAATTAAGATAGGAGACCTAATCATCTGAGTGAAGCTGAAGTGGAATTCAGAAGCATTATTCGGTGGCATCGAAATCGAAAGCAATTCTGATGGGAATCGGAATCAATTCTCAGTGGAATCGAGATAGAATTCGGAAGTAATTCTGTGGTTCCAAGGCAAATGAGATTTTGTAGTAAGTTGTGCATCCTGATGTTTATTGTGGCAAAAGTTGACATGCATATCTTAATTATTTTTCTCTCTAACCCGTTGTTATAGAACATGATTTTATATAGTTGTTCAAACTTTAACTTATATCTCCTGAAAAACTGCAAGAATTGACATATTTTTCCTTAGAGCCACAGAATTCTTGATGGTAATAAAATCGGAAACAATATTTATTCCGATAGCAGTCGTCATAAATTTTAACTGAAGTTGGAATAGAATTCGTAGACATTTTTGGGTGGTATCGGAATCGAAAGAAATTCTGATAGAAGTCGGAATCAATTCTGTGTGGAATCGGAGTGGAATTCGGAAGAATTTTTGGGAGGAATCGGATTGGAGACAAATTCTGACAGGAGTCGAAATCAATTTTGCATTGAGTCGGAGTGTAATTTGGGAGCATTCATGGATAGAAAATCGGATTCAAAAGCAATTATGATAGGAATCATAATCAATTCTGAGTTGAGTCGCAATGGAATTCGGAAGCATTTTTGGGTAGATTCGAATTCGAAAGCAATTCTGATAGAAATCAAGATTAATATTCTGAGTGGAGTCGGAATGGAATTCTGAAGAATTTTTGGATGGAATCGGATTCGAGAACATATCAGGTAGGAATTAATTATTCTGAGTATAGTGGGAGTGAAATGCGGAAGCATTCCTATGTCGATTCGGAATCGAAAGCAATTATGATAGGAGTTATTATTAATTCTGAGTGGAGTTGCAGTGGAATTTCGAAGCATTCCTGGAAGGAATTGAATTAGAAAGTAATTCTGACATGAGTCATAAACAATTTTAGTGGAGTCGGAATGGAATTTATTTCGAAGCATTTCTCGGTGGAATCGCATTAAAAAGCAACTCTATTAAGAGTCAGAATCAATTATTCTCAATGGAGTCGCAATGGATGCGGAAGGATTTTTGAGCGGTATCGTTTTCGAAAGCAATTCTGGTAGGAGTTGTAATCAATTCTGAGTGGATTTGGAGTGGACTTCGGAAGCATTTAGAATCGAATACGAAAGCGAATTCTCATAGGAGTCGTAATAAATTATGAGTTAAGTCGGAATGGAATCCGGAAGTATTTCTGCATGGATGCGGATTCAAAAGCCTTTCTGATAGGAGTCGGAATAAATAATTCTGAATTGAGTCGGAATGCAATTCGAAAGCATTTCTGGGTAGAACAGGATTTAAAAGCATTTCTGATAAGAATCGAAATAAATTCTGAATGAAGTAAGAATGGAATTCCGAAGTATTTCTAGGTGAAATCGGATTCAAAGCAATTCTGATAGGAGTCGAAATTAATAATTCTGAGTGGAATTGGAGTGGAATTTGGAAACATTTATGGGTTGATTCGGACTCGAAATCAATTCTGAGTGAAGTCGAAATAAATTTTGAGTGGAGTCGAAATCAATTCTGAATGGAGTTGGAATTAATTCTGAATGGAGTTGGAATGAATTCTGAATGGAGTCGAAATCAATTCCTAGTAGAGTCGAAATCAATTCTGAGGGGAGTAGAAATCAATTCTGAGTGGAGTTGAAATAAATTCTGAGTGAAGTCGAAATCAATTCTGAGTGGAGACGAAATCAATTGAGTGGAGTCGAAATCAATTCTGAGTGGAGTCGAAATCAATTCTGAGTGGAGTTGAAATAAATTCTGAGTGAAGTCGAAATCAATTCTGAGTGGAGACGAAATCAATTGAGTGGAGTCGAAATCAATTCTGAGTGGAGTCGAAATCAATTCTGAGTGAAGTCGAAATAAATTCCGAGTGGAGTCAAAATCAATTTTGAGTGGATTCGAAATCAATTCTGAGTGAAGTCGAAATCAATTCTGAATGGAGTTGAAATAAATTCCGAGTGAAGTCGAAATCAATTCTGAATGGACACGAAATCAATTGAGTGGAGTCGAAATAAATTCTGAGTGGAGTCGAAATCAATTCTGAATGAAGTCGAAATAAATTCTGAGTGGAGTCGAAATCAATTCTGAGTGAAGTCGAAATAAATTCTGAGTGAAGTCGAAATCAATTCTAAGTGAAGTCGAAATCAATTCTGAGTGGAGACGGAATTAATTGTGAATGGAGTTGGAATGAATTCTGAGTGGAGTGGAATGAATTTTGAGTGGAGTCGAAATAAATTCTCAGTTACATCGGAATGAAATTCGAAAACATTTCTGGGTGGAGTCGGATTAGTAAGCAATTTTGGTAGGAGTCGAGATGAGTTCTGAATGTTGTAGAAATCAATTCTCAGTGAATCGGAGTGGAATGAGGAAATATTTCTGTGTGGTATCGGAGTCGGTAGAAATTATGGTTGGAGTTTAAGTCGGAAATAATTGACTATGTTGGAGCCGGAATTAATTCTGTGTGGGGCCGAAGTCAGAAGTAATTCTGAATGGGATTGAAGGCAAAGAAATTCTGGATAATGTCGGATGTCAGTTTCAGAAGAAACCCTGAGTGGTAAGTTTAAAAAATAATTATGTTGGAGAACAAATTCTAACAGCATTATTCTTTCACAGCCAGATTTAGGATTCAATGTGTCTCCCAAGTAAAGGTTGATGGCGAAAAATAGTGTAGAAAATTGTTAGATATTTTTACTTCTTAAAATACTTTAGCCTATATCGAGACTGAAGTCCATACATTTTTTCCAGGCACAAAATTTGACTCTGACTCTACCCAGAAATGTTTTATTCTCCAACTCCGATTACGATGTTATCAGAATTTTTCCGACTATCTATTTCTGCAGTCACCAACAATAATCATTAGACTTAGATATAACTGCAGGTTTTAAGTAAAAAGGTAAAAAAAAAGTAGCCATAAGGTTGAAGTGATGCTGATAAAATGTCTTGAGTAATATTATTTGTCAAATAGATTTTCCTTTAGTAATGTAGATTCTAACGTTTTGAAGTAATCGAAACTAGAAACTCGGATGAAAGTGCACTATTATACTTTAAAATATAATTTCGTATTTTCCTGGATAAATCAAAAAGAAACATTCAGACAAGGTAGGTAGTCTCGGGTATCTAAGTCAGGACCTACCGAACAGTTCATTCGGTTTTAGGAACATTTTATGTAATATAAATCCAGAGTGGCGTGGAAATGAATGTGGATAATTTGAAGGTAGCAATTTGCGTACCATTTAAAAGAAGTGAGAAAAACAAATGTTAGTACAGCTGGCGTCCCTTCTAACATTGTTTTTAAATGTAGGATCGGCTGCAGGGAGTGAAAGCGCTGGATATGAAAGCCAGTTCATTTATGCATGGATCACATTTAGAGGACAGAGATGTGGTTCCAACGTTGTTATTAGACTGTAGACTCTCGGATGGCTTTTCAGTAACTTCTCAAATATTTGCCATCATGCGCATGGGTTAGGCCTGTGAAAGAAGAGCTACTGCAGTGATTTATGCTATACGTGAAATTTACGAAAATATATTACGCTTATTGTGTAATTCTGGACTTTGGAAGAGACGAAAGAAGGAAAATTCGAAACATTACAAAGGAAATCTTAGAGAAGTAGTGAAGGATACCAGCTTCAAGATAATGAATAGTCCATGAAGCACAATTTAATACAGAAACATTTGTGAAAGGAGATGCAATATAGACGTATGGAACAGACCTATATAAAATCGCTCCTGGGTCTAAAAGAAAACACAGAGGCAAAAACATCTCTTATTGTCAACTTCCTAAGTATTTAGGAACATTTTCGTACAAAAATTTTTTTTTTTGAGCGTTTCTTTGGAAAAACTCAGTCCCAGTGTTTCCTAACCCTCGCGACCTATCTAGGGTATTTTCTGACCCCATACTTTTTATATAAGCTTGTAAATTGACAGAATGTATTTCTATTCATTCAGTATTCTAGATATGGTTCTATTACAGTCTCTAAATTAGTTTGTACAGGGACATCATTTTATTTTTACTAACATTTTTAATATCAACCTGGCTATATCTTTGGATTAAAGGTCTAGAACCGGAAACACCGCTTGCTCCCCCTTCCACGACTGGAGTTCGATGATACTGGCGTAAAATACAAACACATCACTTTACTAGGTATAGGAGAAAAGAAAAGTATTTCATCCATTTATGTAAACTAGGTAATATCACAATTTTGAGTTTGATAATTTTCATTAGGTTTTTGTTTAATCAAAATACAGTACTATATTAATACTTAGTGTTTTTACTCACGAACTGAGCTATCCATTCGGACGTATTAATTATGCAACGTATATTGTACTGTTACAGCACATTAGCGTACAATATAGAGAATGAAATTAAATTGAAAAATAATCATAATATGGATATTTAAACACATTTTTGAAAATGGTGGCCGTTAATTTCAATACAGGCTTCAGTTCTTTTGTGCATATTATCGCACTATAGACTAATTCCAATTACCAGTTTCGTCCTTCGTACGAGTAACTTGTGTTGAAATAATTCTGTACCTACTCTTAGAGTGCCTTACGTACTGTAAATTCAATCTCACTTCTGCCTGATCCGAAAAGATCACTATCTATTGTCCGTTCAAGTGGTTTTGTCGCAGGGTCGTAGCAAGGAGGGGGGGGAATCACGTGACAGTTAATTGCTTAACGAGGCCCTTTTATTTAAGTTATTTTATTTTAAATAGTTGTATAATATTACGTAGACGTCCAATTCCTAACAGAAATTAATGTTTTCAGAAGAGAGCTAAGACAGCCCAGCTACTAGACTTTACAGAGGGGCGAACAGAAGCAGGTGGGGGGAAATCGGGATGCGACGTAAGCAAACGGACGACAGTACCTGTGCGAAAATATGATTCAATATTGAAAGCTCTTTTGTCACAGGAAAACGCGAACATTTTTCTGGAAAGCACTATACTAACTCAGTACTGCATACGCGGCCTCGGTTCTGTGTGGACGACGCTTGGAGTTTACTAGTAGAGGGGTGGGAGTGAAGTACATTAAAAAACTCAGGTACAATAAAAATTGAAGTAAAAATAAAATGATGTCCCTGTATATGCGTATATATATTTTTTTACGTAGGCGTATTTATTTGTAATTGAATTTCGAATATTTGGACTTAGGGTGCGCTACTTCCCATTTTATTTCGTTTTATTCACCTGAAGTTATTTAATTTAAATGCTGTGTTATGAACTTATGACACTGTACTACATTGGTACTCATTATGCGGTCCGCGGGCCGCTTGCGGTTCTCAAAGACATGTATTGCGGCTCTTGAGCTAATATTTATTTTATTTTACTTGGTTATTTAACGACGCTGTATCAACTACAAGGTTATTTAGCGTCGATGGAATTGATGATAACGAGATGATGTTTGGCGAGATGAGGTCGAGGATTCGCCATAGATTACCTGACATTTGCCTTATAGTTGGGGAAAACCTCGGAAAAATCCAACCAGGTAATCAACCCAAGCGGGAATCAAACCCGCGCCCGAGCGCAACTCCGGATCGGCAGGCAAGCGTCTTAGCCGCCTTAGCTACGCCGGTGGCTAGTTAATATTACTATCAATGAAGGTGTTCAATGACACGTAATTGTTTTTTTTTATAAAAATATAATAGGGGCCTAATCGGTTATAAACGTTTTCTTCTTAATAGACATTAAAATAGAGTGCATTCATGTTTTGATAACAAATAGGCTATCCAAAATATTGCCAATCAAGGATACAAAAAAGAGAAAATGTTAAAAATGTCCATAATATCTGAACAGAAGGTACTGTAATGTATTCCACTTAACAACAATAGTATCGTTCCACTTAGCAGAAATTAAGTCATTTACAGATGCGGAGATTGTTAAGGAGTTGCTTCTAGCTGTACTGTATGTGACACTTTATTTCCTAAATTTCCAAATTCAAAACAGAGTACAGGTGAAATAAAACAACTAATCAACCTGCTCGTATTGATATGATTTTGCAGAAGAGTATCAGAGTCCGCCCTTTAACTTCAAAATAACAAGTAATAAGATATATGTTAGTTCTATTTCTTTATGTTGAAATAATAATAATAATAATAATAATAATAATAATAATAATAATAATAATAATAACACTAATAATAATAATTATTATTTATTTATATTTAATGTGCTGTTCAACAGCCAGTGGCCAATTACAGTTCAGCACAAATATAACAAAAACATAAAACAAAAATAATTATTACACATAAATACAATTACAATTAATTACAATAATGACGACAAATGGATAAATAATGGATGACTTTAAAATACATAACTAAGAATACTATGAGACAATAATAATTGAGTATAATGCCTAAAAGAATACATAAATGATAAATCATTGCCAAGAGCAAACTAAGTCTATACATTGAAGGGATCGAATTCGCAGCCATGCATGTTGCCATTTTTGATGCATCTGGAGACTGGTGAAAGAAATTTCGAATTTCTAATATAGAAAAGTTTGTGGGCTCTCATATCTTTTGTTGGAATACGTAAGGTAATATTGTTTAAGAAAGAGTCACAGGATATATCACCTTTGAGGACTTTACAAAAGAACAGATAATCGAGCTCGTGGCGTCTAGCATATAGATTTTGACAATTAAAATATTCACATTTTCTCTCATAACTGTATCCGGAATTAATGGGCAGAAATCTGAATGAACATAAAGATATACATTTTCTCTGTATATTTTCTAATTTAGCCGAGTCCGTAGTTGTAATCGAGTTCCAAACTACAGATGCATATTCGAGTTTCGATCGCACTAATGTATAGTAAATCATTAAAAGAGAGTCGGGCGTGGAAAAATAATAATTTATTGACCGTATTATTCCTAACATTCTGATTGCGTGATTGTAAATGTAATCAACGTGACTATGAAAATACAATTTACTGTCAAAGAATATTCCCAAATCTTTCACGCAATCCGTTCTGTTAATTAGAACATTATTTAGATAATAATTAAATTTCAGTGAAGAAGCTTTTCTAGAAAAGGTTATTACATTAGTTTTGGATACGTTAATTTTCATACCATTGTCTTCCGACCATTTAGCGACGGAATTAATGTCACATTGAAGAGATTGACAGTCAGTACTACTTTTGATTGTAATAATAATAATAATAATAATAATAATAATAATAATAATAATAATAATAATAATAACAATAATAATAATAGGGCAAATAATTTAATAATTAAAAATCCGCTCATTTTGTTAACTTTCAATACTGTGAAATGCATTGCGGCTTTCGGAAAATTACTGTTTCTCACTTTTGGCTCTCCTCTAATTTCTAGTGAGTACCACTACTGTACTGGCTCCAGGTGTTGCTACATACTGCATGCAGCTGGAATGGATGCTGCTTCAATTATGTTCTATACTGGATACTGTTTCAGTCATAAGGAATACCTGATTGTATTCAACAAAAGAGAAAAACAACACGACAATAATATAAACATAATAATAATAATAATAATAATAATAATAATAATAATAATAATAATAATAATAATAATAATAATATAACTAGCCGTACCCGTGCGCTCCGCTGCACCCGTTACAAATAAATATAAAGTAATTACATAATTAAAATAGGACATTTGATCCAGGGAACATTCGTGTTTGATATAAGGATAAATCGTTTATTATGTTACTTAATTTAAATTGTATTTGCATAATTACAATGCGATCATTTTGATCCAGAGACCACTCATTCGGTCATAAAAATTATTTTAGGAAATACAGGAAACGAATGTACAGAATAGCCTATCAAGTTTTCTGTGCATAAGAAGCTATTTTAATCTTACCTGTCCTCGATTCACTCAGAAGTTACTGTAATAACATTATAGCATTATGTCCATCTAGAGAAACTACACTTTCCAATGGTGAATTAATAATTAATTATACAAATCGGTTAATTTAGCTTCTGATATTACTTCATACAAACACAGAAACATTATCTGTAGGCTATCTTTCATAGCTTTCGATTGTTGCTGTCCAAGGCCCCTTATAGACGAAGTCATTTGTTTTTTAATTCATTATACGGCCTTAGATGGCACTTATTTTAATTTTAAAACTCATTTGCCTCATTAAATATCAATCCTATCAAAATTTTTCAAGGAATAAAACTTATCGGAAACTATTTTTAAAGAAACTTTTGTTATGTAACATTTTTCACAAAAATCAATAATAAACGAGATATTTCGATTTATTTAATTCAGGCCCCCTTATAACCCCCCTTTTAAATAATGTATTTTGAATGCCATATAGCCTAAAATCTAAGTTACAATGAACTTAATTTATATTCCAATTTTCATCGAAATCCGTTCAGCCATTATCGCGTGAAAAGGTAACAAACATACAGACAGACAGACAGACAGACAGACAGACAGACAGACACAAATTTAAAAAAAGCGATTTTCGGTTTCAGGGTGGTTAATTGTATATGTTAGGACCAATTATTTTTGGAAAATCGAAAATTACCAGAAAAATTTCGGCTACAGATTTATTATTAGTATAGATTATAATAAATTATATAACATCATATAGCATATGTAAAATAATAGGAAGACAAAAATTTAACTAAATATTTAAAAAAAATTCCGGGATCAGAAAAGACCTCAGGTAGGTTGTATGTAATTTTAGACCTGATTGTTTGCGAGGGTTAAACAAAAACTGAAATGACGCCCTTGACTAAAAGCACATATATTAACTGTAGACAGTGTATTGAAATCTGTTAAAGGAAGAAACTGGTATAAGGTACGTGCATTTACTTTTGCCGTGTGATGTTTGAGTTACGCTGTACAAGGCCAGCGTGCATTCGCGTAGTTCGCCACTTTCGTGTTTATGCGATTTTCATTGAGGAGTTGGTTCGACTATCCGCGTCTCTCGTCTTGAGTTTTGTTTCCATTGCTGCATTAATAGCATTTGTTGCTGTGTACATACAAGTTTTATTGCAACGAAAGCCGACCTGTGGAAACTCGGAGTCTCGGCGACGGGTCTGTCTGTACTTCGGTGCCCTAGATCCGACGTATGCAGCGTCGGTGGTGACGTCGGTGGCGGCGGCGGCACGTGGGGCGCGGGGTGCGGGCGGCGGAGTGCACTGTCGACTGCACATGCATGTCCAGACCGGCGGGTCGGCGGGCGGGTGCATCCAGGGCCCCGGCACAGAGGTAGGACGGCGCGGCGCATCGCATCGCGATCCCCTCTGCTGCGTCTGTCTATGCACCCACCTACTGCATACACAGCAACGTTGCAGCCCCATACTCTCCTATATCGACAGTCAAAACCGTCTCTTCTGCCCTAGTAAAAATCGATCTGCCGGGGCAATTCTGGCAACACTGCACTAGCACCAGCAAGCAAGCAACGAACGAAAACCCCCCTCTCACCCCCTCTCGACGACGACGAGGTAACGTCCCATCCTAGGAATGAAAAATTATCGTGGTGGGTGAAAAAACCTACTGTCACTACATGCTATATATCGAGCGAGCGGGCGGAGAAGAGAGACCGGCACTTGGGAATCTCTCGAAGAGACGACGTCCTTTCTTCTCCTCTTTCAGGCTTCTCCTCTCGGCAGTTCCTCTGTAGACTCTGTATCCAAACTCTAGTCTCGCGAAATAAAAATAAAAATGCACGCAGAAGGAATAAAAACAATAAAACAAAAACGAAAATAAAAGAATAAAGTTACGAACTAATAGTCGTTTTAGGCGTCCAAATAGTTTATGTTTTCATTCAGCTTCTTCTCTTTAATAGCGCACGATTCGGCCTACTGCGAAATATGGGCGGCAGTGGAAAACTTGGTCATAACTAAACAATAGGTGGAGGGGAGAATCCATGGCCTACCTCAATCCACTCTCTGTCTATAGAGAGAACAGCCGAGCAGCGAGGGGGCGGTGGGACAGGGCGCGGCGGGTTAAGTCGACCTCTTCCGCCTTCTCTCAGGAAGTTATCGGGTCGTAAGGTTAGCAACCCGTGAGCGGACGTGTTGACCACTGAGCAGTTAAACCGTTGGTCATTTGTGCCGTAAATCATTCAGCAGTACTCAATCGGAGTTCAATGTGCACTGAATCGTAACATTTGCAGGCAGAAATTGCAGATGACTGAAACTGTTTTCTGTTTCAATAATATCTGTTCGAAATGATTCGTGACATAGAGGGAATAAAAACTAATCTTATGAATCGGGATTAAAATTTTTGACTTTGATTTACAATTTTAATTTTAATTTACGCATGCGAAACTTCATTTTAACTATACAGGGTGTAAGGGGTGTAAGTGCCGTCCTTTTCACAGTCGTGAGGGACGGTCTACAGGATAAAAAAATGTCCATACAACATAGAGTCAAAACTTGATAGTTTTCCCAGAAAACATATTTCTTCTCTTAGTTTATTTTTTTTTATTCCACTAGATTTATTACAGAGAAGAATAATTAAAACATTTGTAAAGAAAGCTATTGATTATACTTACTTACTTACTGGTTTTTAAGGAACCCAGAGGTTCATTGCCGCCCTCACATAAGCCCGCCATGGTCCCTATCCTGAGCAAAATTGATCCATTCTCTATCATCATATCCCACCTCCCTCAAATCCATTTTAATATTATCTTCCCATCTACGTCTCGGCCTCCCTAAAGGTCTTTTTCCCTCCGGGCTCCCAACTGACACTCTATATGCATTTCTGGATTCGCCCATACGTGCTACATGCCCTGCCCATCTCAAACGTCTAGATTTAATATTCCTAATTATGTCAGGTGAAGAATACAATGCGTGCAGTTCTGTGTTGTGTAACTTTCTCCATTCTCCTTAACTTCATCCCTCTTAGCCCCAAATATTTTCCTAAGAATCTTATTCTCAAACACCCGTAGTCTCTGTTCCTTTCTCAAAGTAAGAGTCCAAGTTTCACAACCATACAGAACAACCGGTAATATAACTGTTTTATAAATGCTAACTTTCAGATTTTTCGACAGCAGACTGGATGATAAAAGTTTCTCAACCGAGCTATTGATTATCCTATCGAAAAATTGTCTAAGGAAAATGAAGTTCTAAAAATACATCCAATTTATACCAATGTAGTAGGTCTATTATATTTTATGCATAAAATCACATAATAATAATAATAATAATAATAATAATAATAATAATAATAATAATAATAATAATAATAATAATAATAATAATAATAATAATTTTTTTATTTAATCTGGCAGAGCTAAGGCCAGTAGGCTTATTCGCGTTATACTTCTTATATAGTTAGTAAAATTACGAAAACAATTACATCAGTAGGTATATCTAGCAAAAAGTTAATATTAGTTTGAATAGGCTACATATTTGTGTGTTCTATTACGTTTTCGTGAAATTAGATAAAATTGCATGCTTAAATTTGTTAATATTCTGGCGTGACAGACGTGGCAACGTGTTCAGCAGGCAGTACTGTGTATAGACGTACAGTACGTAATTGTCAGCTGAGTTCAAGCTCCTTACTAGGCCTACTACGAAGCGGATGACAGTTCGGTACCAGGTATTCGATAAACAACTTATAATGCCATTCACAGTTTAGGAATATCATATGTTCTTCATTTATGGAGATAATCTTCGTAATTAAAGTAAGGCAAGAAGATATACCATACCGTCAATATTTTCGGCAATGAAGGTTACTTAATCTACGAACTTCTGTAGAGGTTTCTCAACGATTATTAGAAACTAGGAGTCTCTTACCTCGTTTCGAAAATCACACAAACAGAAATTCCTTTAAAAATGGTACTGCTTTATGAAAGCGGGAGAGATTAAAATGTTGCATTAAAAAAAATTTCATGTGATCTTGTGTAGTAAACCATTATTGTTTATTTTTTAGATGTGCAATAAAAATGGACTAATATTGCCAATATTGTTAAATAAAATGGAAATTTACCATAAAGTTCTATTAATGAGATTGAAAGTTTGTATTTGCTGCTCATTTTATGTAAACAGCGGTCCGTCCCTGCATTAGAACAGAGCATCTGTTTTGTACCGGTATGCCTGTATCCGCTTGAGCTGTACCGTGTACTTGTAAACTCCCTCCTCCCCATCCAGCAGCGTTGCCAAACGCTTAATATTGTAAACTTTAATAATTAGTGAAATATTGCAATTAGAAATAATTTGTGAGGACATTTTTTTCTTCCTTATGACATGAATAATCATCAGTTAAAATAATGGCACTTATACCCCTTACAACCTGTATAATCTTAATATATCGCATGATTTATTGTTAGATTGCTATTACTTCAAATTTAAATCACATGACTTTGCAGTCGAAATTTTTAATTTCGTGATTTCACTATTCAGATTATTTCGTTTATTTCACAAAAGCATAGACCTGCAACAGATAATTTTTAATGTAATGAAGAATTGCACGATTGATTTTTTAATTTATTATTTTACGACCATTTATTAACTGCTATGTTTATCTAGCGCAGACCTCAATTGAGGTAGTCGGATTTCCCTTTAACTCCTCACTTCACCTTCCCCGGCTGAGACTAGTAGACCAGCACTTTATCATTGCTCAGTGATGGATTGCAACATAGCTTATACGAACTTTCGACTCTCATTGGTCGCCTAAAATCCAACACTGATGCACAATGTCCACTGTGCGTTTGTTTAAGACAGTGTAAGCGGAAAGAACATGGGAGGGGGTTTCAGAGTTCTGTTCCATTTCCCCGTTCTGTCCAGGACTGATCTAGCGTCTGAGTGAGATGAAGACGATAATGCTAGCGAGATGAGTCCAGAGTCCAGCGCCGAAAGTTACCCAACATTTGCTCACAATGGGTTGAGGGAAAACCCCGGAAAAACCTCAACCAGGTAGCTTGTCTCAACCAAGATTTGAACCCGGGCCGCTAGTTTCACGATCAGACTTGCTAACCGTTACTCCACAGCGGTTGATAATTTACTTTTTATTACATGTTATTGAATTCGTACACTTTTTATTTGGATTTATTTTAATTATGGATATTTTATGCTTATTTACAAGTCGCTATAGGCTATTTCAGTTCTGTAAAACCACATGACTTCCCAACTAAAAAATTTTATTTTAAGTTAAAACACTGACAGTAGAATCTTGATTTCCAAGATTTTGACGTAACTACTCCTTTCATTCTCTGATTCCATTACCCGTTTCCGTCACGTGTATTTCTTAGTGACTCTTTGATATAGACTTACTCACGTCAAGAATTTCCCAAATATGATTTTTGATGTATAGCTAATTATAACACTTTGAACCGTAATACTCCAAATGCACCCTCCCTGTCCAATAAGTAGATAGAGAATGAAGGGAGACGGACCTCATGGAGTTGAATTGAACAGAAAGAGGAGAAATGGGAGGAGAAACGTTTAAAGACACGCGAAAACGTAGAGGAACTTCGGGTATTATGGAATATCGTTTTTGTTTTTGTTAAGTATCTAAACATTATTGACACAAAATTAATGATTAGTGAATATATGATTGTTCGTCATAACATGAACGCAATAAATTATTTTTATATTACGTAAATAACGACCAATATAAAAAATGTACATTTTTCGAGTAACATGGAATACGCAGTTAATATGGAATACAACAATTTTTTACCTAGTAATCTTGGCTTTTATTTAAAAACTGTTACTAAAAATGTGTTAAATAGTCGGAAAACCCTAAAACATTAAATGAATATATGAAGTAACTAAAAAGAAAAAAAGTAAATGGACAT
Source organism: Periplaneta americana (assembly GCF_040183065.1). Classification (NCBI taxonomy): domain Eukaryota; kingdom Metazoa; phylum Arthropoda; class Insecta; order Blattodea; family Blattidae; genus Periplaneta; species Periplaneta americana. The sequence continues at coordinate 62,669,685 of NC_091130.1, forward strand.
AATCTAATCCAAACCAAATACAGTGGTTTAAATTTTAATATCAACTAGAGATGGGAATGATATATCGGTTTTTACGAAATATCGATATTTTCGTTTCGATATAGCGATATATAGTCATCGAAATTTTAATTCAATATATCGTATAATATATCGGTTTTCTTATAAATTTATTGTTTTTTTTTTTTTCGGAATTATTATTATTATCAACAACGACAAAATTCAAATTAAGCAACTCCGATAATTCCTGAGAGATGGTGCTAATGAAGGTGGACAGTTACATTATAGTGCAACCTTGAAATATCCAATACAATCAATACCGTACTCTAGTTGGCTGGACTGTAATTCCAATTCAAACTGTTTTTATGCAGCAGCACCAAATTTAAAATGCAACGTGTGCGAACGTAAGATAGGCGGGAGATTTATCTACATACTGCTGTTTTAATATTGTTATTAATGTTTTCCAAGGCAGGAGCAACTCCCACCCTGAAAGGGAACCTTCTGACCTCAAAATGGATATCAAAACTTTTGTTTTTATATTCTGATATGGAAAGAGAAACAAGGATTTTATACCGATGTGACATTTGTTTAGGCTATGATTTTTATGCACAACTTAGTACTGACATTCTGTTCTCTTATATCTTTTAGTGCATAAAAATTCTATCCCTATCATCACCATTGTTGTTTGGAATGTTGGAGTTGGAGTGTAACAATAACTTGCAATAGGAACTTACTATAGAAGGATTGTATCAAATCAATTGTGAAATTTGTTAAAACTTGTAACATTCTAAGTACGGTTTACTTACATTTAAAAATAATTACAAATTCCGTTTATTTACATTAAACAATTATTATGTTGTTAGGTTATAGAAAAGAGCATTATATCTGTGTCCTGGATTGAATCCTATATAAAATTAGAATTTAATCCTGTTCCAATATCCAATACTCAACCGTGTGGAGTTAACTTAACTCTTTCCCACTGTATCATTTAAGCTCACCTTATCTCCACCATAATTTTTACTTAGGTTAGGACTTACTTCATATGATAATGAAAATGTTGTTACAATTTTATTGGATTGGAGCATAAGTTCTAGCGTTTTTGTGTACTTTCATTCATCTGCTGTCCATGTTTCCATAGCAACCAAGTATTTATTTACGCTACGAAGTTATGCACCAATTCAATACATTTAATACTTTTGATTGTTATGATGTTAATTTCAATGGTAAAAAGGATTATTAAAATTTAAGTAATTTTATTGTAATACAGTAAATGTACACCTGAAAATGCAATTTGCTACCTGAATAGCGATATATTGATAATCGTTCGATATATCGATATATTTTCTGCAATGTATATATCGATTATCGAAAGTAGGTTTGCAATATCAATATATCGGTATTTAAATTATTTCCTCCATCACTAATGTCAACATAGTCAATGTTCGTTTTCGTTAATAGACAATTTGACAATTGTATTCCTGTATATGAAAAAATACCGTTAACAGAATGTCTCATGTCAATTTACATATTATGTACTCCATGGATAAATATATAATAGGATGCGAAACTGCGGTCAGCACCATCTGGCGGCGGAGGGCTGAAATAAGATGATCAACGCCCAACGTCGTAGGTGGTGAACATTAGGACTACGTGTTGGATACATTAATCAGAGTTCTCTATTTATCCGTTCGAGATATTGCTCGAAGAGACAAGATGGCAGACAGAAACTTGCTAATAAGCGAACACAAAGTGATACTACGTGTATATAATCAGTGTATGTTAAACAGTGATGTTTATGGACGTTGTAAAAATAGTGTTGTTGATTGTATTGTAAAGTAATAGTAATATAATAAATTGAACTATCTAAGTAGTTCTTGCAGACTTTTCCATTGCGCTGTACAATAAATACCCAAAGAATACAATCACAACTATCTGACCTTTTGCTTTATTTTTTGTCTCTGTCTGGTTATATTTTAATTGGGTAGTGTAAAATAGATCGTCTCTTTCATCTTCCTGTTGGCTCCGGTAAGAATTTTCAGTAGAAGATGCTGTGAGGAATAAAAATGCAAATGCTTTATTTTAAATTGGGTTAGTTTTGAATATCGATGAGGGTGGGAGCGAATGCTTTCTGCACACTTTAACATTTTCGTCACCAGGTGCGCTGCTAAATGCATGGAGTAATTAGTTACTATTTTCGCTACTTTGTGCGCTGCTAGATGTAATAACGCCCCTCCTCCCAACAGTTGGCAGCAAGATCAATTTCTACAACAGCGCCTCTAGTATGTGTTACGGGAAGCTCAGTAAGTTTCGCATCCTATTATAATTATATTCATCCATGATGTACTCAGTAAATAGGCCTATATGATATACGAGGTGATTCAAAAGTCTCTTGACATTTTATGGAAAATGGCATGCAATTGCAAAAGTTCCTATACTTCTTAAACATACTATACCAAAGACTACATTTAGTGCATTTCAATGTGGTTGCTCTCTACGTCTAGGCAGAGCTTCCATCTTTTTTCCGTAGACCGGAACATTTTGTTCAGCATAGCATGCGTGATCCCGTCTGCTGCTGCAGTTATTCGCTGTCGTAATTCCTACAGGGTGTCGACCCGTAATCGATACACCTTAGACTTAATGAACCCCCAGGCGAAAAAGTCTAAGGGCATCAGGTCTGGAGAGTGGGTCAACCAAATTCTCTGTGAGCCACCTATTGGGAAAGTGTTCATTAAGGTATTCTCTTACAATTAAGGCAAAATGGAGTGGTGTGCCATCTTGCTGGAAAACAACGGTGTTTGTTATTCCATCCTGCTCCAGCTGGTACCAAGAAGTGTTGTAGCATGTCAAGGTAGGTATTCCCTGTAATTGTTCGCTCAGCGAACATAAACGGCCCTTCATCACTGAACAGCACATTGTTCATCAGGTTTTCATTCTCGTCTGCATCTAACAAGACAAAACACATTGCGTGTAGAGCTGCAAAATCCTCAGGTTCAAGCTTGTGCATTATCTGGATGTGATATGGCGTATATCGTAAGGTACGCCATACAGTGCTCTGTGAAACATCAAGCTCCCTGCTCAGTCTCCTGGTAGAAGCGATGGGATGGCTTTCACTGTTATGTGGTGTTGTACCCGGTCTCCCCGAACGCTGCTCATCTGCAAAATTGCCAGTTCGTTGGAATTTGTTTACCAGATCTCTGATAGCTTGCCTGCTAGCGGCTTAGAAATATAACAGAGGGGTTCATCCCTATCCTTTGCCCTGTTAACCGCTACTAAACTCTTTTACCCAACACTATGAGCGCTACTATCGTTTCTTACCAACATTCCGCCACTGAATTCAGACTCCAAGAAATGGAAAATGAGCATGCGTGCTTTTGGTTTAAGTTGTCAGTCCTGACACAAGAAAGAAGAGAGAAGACATTTTGAATTATCTTGTTCTGTTGTGTACTGAGCAATAATGCCTTCGCACATAAAGTGTGAATATTTTAAATGTAACAATAAGAAGGACACCCATCCAAATAAGTGTTTCTTCAAAATACCGGGAGATAGTGAAAGGTGAGTTTTCATTTACAATAATAGTAATTTTATCACTTAAACTAATTTGATGTACTGTAAATTTGGCTAGTCATGTATATCATAATAAATTATATAAGATACTGTACCGGATACTAATTCATGTGTGTGTATACATCTATACTTTTATTATTCAAATGAATTATATTTAATTTCTGTATTATGTATTCGTCTAAATTAACAATACCACGTTGTGGATATTTTTCAAGAGAACGATCTATTGCAGTTTTTCTTTTTATTGAAACTCCGGTACTCTGCTGCACACGACACTGATGTTTGATTATCTGGTTTCCTACAATTTTAGAAGTTATTTTCAGTGATTTAAGTAACTTTTTTCTCTCGTGTGTGATGCGTCAAAGTACCGAATGATAATCACAGGAACGCTTGTTCGTATCTCTTTATAAAATCACTCAGATAAAGCAGAAAATCGAAGGGATCAGATGCGCTGAGACACGGGAGTTTATACTTAAACCGTTTTACACCAAATTTTCCACATATAAAAATGCTAACAAAAAAAGTATTACAAATGAAGGAATAATTTATGTTTTACCTTTAAGGTCACTGGAGCAATTTCTTTTCATTTCCTAGCATATCCCAGTGATTTTACAAGTACCACGAAATAGTGTTCCTGTGCTCATTTATATTTATATTATATTGTATTATATTTATGTATTATATTATTTTTATTTCACTTTTTTATTTCAGATGCAAGGCATGGCTAGAAGCAATGGGCAGAGAAAACCTAAAGGTCAATCTGCCCAAGAAATTGCACAACAACTTTCGGGTGTGTGCGGACCATTTTGAAGATGAGTACTTCACAAGTACCCTCCGCACACATCTGAATAGAGAAGTCATACCTTGCAAAGTTCAGACTATCTCCATCGGTCAAGGTAACTTATTTAACCGTATACTTCTTAGGTATCATCGGCTTACTTCTAAAACCAAGTCCAAATTTATTATTTAAAAAAATGCGTCTGCTGATAACACCTCGTTAATATGAAAATGCTTCTACATTTTTTAATATAACAAATGTATAATAATTGTTAGCTGGGTATAAAAATAAAAAGTTCTTTTGTGCAATTTCCTGAAATGCAGTTAAAGACTTTTAAAGTAAGCCAATGATATGCAATTTCAATGCTTCACAACTATACTCATAAATTTTGTCATAATTGGAGATTCTGTAATTGTTATTTATGGGAAAAGATATGTAGTCTCGTATTGGGCTTAGTAGACCCCATAACTGCAACCTCTATTCGTGGTGTTATAGGCCTGCTTACTCTTACTGTTAGTTTATAATTATATATTTTCTATTGTCTTGTTTTATACAGATGCTGCAGGGCCAAGTCACATGGAGTGGGAGGAGGTGGCTGCTCAACCTACTCCAATAGCTCCGGAGACACAACAAGGATGATTTTAACACCGAAGAGGAGAAAGATTCGCAGTCTTCGAGTACAATTGCATCGTTTGAGAGGAAGAATTCTCAAGACTACGCAGAAAGAACCGAAGAACACACTGCCCTTGCATGTATAAAGAGTAAGGTTCCTGGGCCATTATATGAACTGGTAAGAAATTGCATCTCTTCAGATGCACGGTGTGTACAGAGGAAATCGTTGCTCGCCAGAAATGAAAACAAAGGCTCTTAACATTTATTTACAGAGCCCAAGTTCCTATGGGATGATTAGGAAATTATTAAACTTCCCTTCAAAGTCTACATTGCTTAGAGTATTGCAAAAGTATACCACTGATGTTGGTTTTAGTGATAAACTATTTGACATACTAAGGAATGCGTGTAGCAAGATGACTGAGACTGACAAACTGTGTTGCCTTATGTGGGATGAAATGTCTTTAAAAGCAAACTTGTGCTACAATAATGAAGACATCGTAGATGGCTTCGAGAGATATTGTAGCAATTATTCATCAGATAAAATTGCCAACCAAGGTCTTGTGCTTATGGTTAGAGGTATTTGCAGTAATTACAAACAAGTTCTGGGCTATTTCTTATCACATTCAAGCACCCCTATTAATGCATTAGTTGAACTCATTGTCAAAGCAATAGAGAAGCTGAATAGTATTGGTTTAAAAGTAGTAGCTACTGTTTGTGATCAGGGCTCTAACAATCAAAAAGCGTATCATTTATTGGGAGTTACTACAGATCAGCCCTCCTTTACAGTAAATGACAGAAAAATTGTGGCATTTTTTGACACTCCACTCTTGATTAAAAGTACACGAAACATGTTCCAAAAGTATTCTGCTAAGTTTTATGATAATTACACTGCAAAATGAGAGCACATTGTGCAGTTATATAACTCAGATAAAAATAATGAGTTTCGTGCGACTAAACTAACTGATAGAGATGTTTATGTGTCTGGTTTCAGAGTTATGAGGGTGCGCACAGCAGCAAGAGTTTTAAGTCATTCAGTTGCTGCAGCCATTCTCACGATGTGTCTTTTGGGATGCTTCAAGGAGGAGTACACACTGGAAAATTCGTAGGTTATGTGGATAAAGCTTTTGATTCATTAAATGGCAGAGTAATGACTGACAATACGAAGCCATTATGTGGTGCAGTGAAGGAAGGTACCAGCCACCATGGAGTCTGGGAGGAAATGGAGAGTTTTTTTTTCAGTCTGTCCAAATTATAAATACTGAAGGAAAGAGAATACATGCACCATCCACATATGGTTGGGTACAAACTTTTCATGCAGCAAAATTGTTGTGGGAGGTTGCTAAGAAAGAGGGCATGCACTCACTTTTGATGGGGAGGATAAACCAAGATTGTTTGGAAAATACATTTTGTATAGGCTAATCAGAAGGAAAGGTGGTAATAGAGACAACCCTTCGTGTAACGACTTGTGTTACACGTTCCGAGCAGTTGCTGACCAGAATATGCTAATATATAGTGACAAGGGAAATTGTGAAATTGACTATGATGTTGTCCTAGCATCTATAGGGTCAACAGGTACTAGTTGTGAGATGGTGGTTAACCCACCAAACTCTGAGGTGAACGCAGTTGTAATTTCTCTGATCTGAGTAATAATCTTGTTAACAGCAATGCTATGTTTTATGTTGCTGGTTATCTTGCCAAAAAGCTCTGTTCTGCAAAACAGTGCTGTAATTACTGTTGCACAGCTGTTCTTGACTCTGAAAAAGTTCTCCCAGGTGGTATAACATTTCCTATTTTTAAGGAATATGAACAAGTTACGAATGGTCTCCAATATCCTTCAGCGAATTTACTTAAATGTGTTGAAGATATGACACATAAGTTTGATAATAACTTTGGAAACCTGATTTCTAAGCCTGATGTAGTACAGAGATTTACTAGCCTCATTCAGGATGAAGTTTGTTTTGATTACCTTGCATCTACTTGTAATTCTGATTGTAAAAGATATTTGGTTTCATTGTTCACAAGAGTGCTGATTCATGCAAGACTACGGAGAATGAATGAAAAACTGTCAAGTGGTGACAACAGAAAGAAAGGAAAGAAAATGAAAAAAGTCCTGCATCAATAAAATGGAGTTTTATGTAATATAACTTCATATTGTATTATATTTATGCTATTTTATGTTAGCAATTTATTGGTGCAAGATGATTCTTGTTTTCTTTTTTTTTGACATTATTAGAAGACATATTTTCATTCTGTTTTCTGAGTCTTGCATTGATTTCACATTATAGTGAGAAAAAAATAATTTTTGCAGTCAAAGTTACAGTGTGAAAGAAAATCAAAATTAACACTATTATGAATCAAGCTCATTACAATTGCTTTATTACATCATTCTGTGACAGATTGTCTAAGCTGTTACGAAACATTTTGGTCATCAATGTTACACATTCTAATAAATGCGTTGATGGCAACTCAGGATCTTCGTTTACTTTTTCATATTCTTTGAACATGAATGTTGTGCCCTCTTATATTTTCCATTGTCTGCAAGAGCTGCACGACAATTAACACACTGTTTAGCATCACATACCTTCTTAGCAATATAACCAGCAATATATTATAATGCATTTGCATTCACGAGATCATTACCAACATCAGAGAAATTAAAAGATTCCCTCACCAGCTATTAACCTCTTTCACAATTTCATTTGTTACTACAACATAACATTATTTTGAGGAGCAATGCTCGGTTACTGTTCTGAATATCATTGCAGGAAGAGTTATCTGATTATGCAAAAGTAAATCTGTAACTAATCTTGATTAATACTCCAAATTAAGAGCGAATGCATGTCAGTGTAAATTTTTAACTTCCCATAGTAATTTTGCTCTATTTAAGTCATAAATCCAACCAGATGTGGATGGCACATGCACAGTTTGTCACTATTTATAAATTTAACAGTACTAAAAATTCAACATTTCATTCCAGGTGAATATATGCATAGACTTTTTTTCACAGCCATACATATTGTCTTCCTACTCTCAAAAACTGAAATTCCATTCAGTGAATCAAATGTCTTGTCCATGTTGCGCTGCATCTCCTGCATGTACTGCCAGTGTTGGCAAGCAAGAAATGTCTGCAACTACTGAATGGCTTAATGTCCGTCCTGCAGTTCTTACTCTCATCAGTCTCAATCCACTTGCATATACATGTTTATCATTAATTCTTGTTAACTGAAACTGGTTATCTTTATCAAATTTGTATATTATAGACCTATATGTTTTCATTTTGCTATTTTAGTCTTGAACTATTACATTATACTTTTTCGACGTATTTCATGCACATTTTAAGAGATGGTTTGTGTAAAAAAATTCAACAATTATCTGACCATTTGCTGAATAAAATGGTTGATCTGGCTTTACCCCAAGCAATATATAAGCTTTCTGATTATTAAGCCTATGCTCACATACAGATGGTACTACCTTAAGGCCAATGTTCTGTAATGTCTGTAATTATTACAAAGACCAGTTGCCGTAAACACACACAAGCACCTGATTTGCAGTTTTACCTGATGATGAGTTTTTCAAATCTTCCAAACCCATCAACAGTATCCTCATTATTATTGTTACAAGTTAACTGATATTTAGTGGCATTTCATTGCATATGTGACAGCACAGCTCACCTGGCAATCATTTTGTCACAAGCATAGTTTAGCTCATATAATATTTTCTCACAAAATCAGCATCATTTGTATATTTAGTAAACTTACGTAGAAGAATGGCTTTAGAAGGAAATTTAAATGACTTTCTGAAAATTCTGTTGCATTTGGACTTTGTAAGTAAATATTAAGGATTTTACATTTCAGTTGTGATTGCCAGTGACATCCCTGAGCAAATCGTGAACAAGAGCTGTACAATTTCTTTATAGATTCATATAATTGCTCAGGCACAACTTGCCTCATTGTGCACAGGGCTTGTTCTGTCTTCAGTTCTTCTCGTACCTTGTTTTCCCTTTCCATTCTCTAGCAATACAGTTGGATGTGAAGACTTCGAATTTTCCTCCTTTTTGGTGTTACTGTCTTTCCAGAAGATACCGGCGGTGAATGTTGTTCATCTACTTCTGTCTGCATTCTAAGTGGAGAAACTTCTGGGGCAATGTCAAGCTTCTTCATCTTAGTAGGTGTTGGTCTTACTCTTAACACTGATGGTGTATGAGAATAAAAATTTCACACTAAGATTTGAAGAGCTGTGTGCCTTTGGACTTTACATGTGCTTGTGAAACTGGAAAAGTGATCCTGGTAATATGCTATTGTGTGATACTGATTGTGGCCAAGGTTGTGTGTCAAACATAGGAGTCACTTTTTCGACACATTAAACAAAGCCTGTGAAAGGTATTATATATCCTAGTTAACATTTCATACAGGCTAATTTAAACACAATGACGGTTACACTAGCGCAGTGGCCGGCAGATGCTGCAGTTGTGACGTAAGAGCCAGTCAGATCGCAAGAGCTTGGGAGAGCGAGCAGTTGAGTCGTATTAATGTTAGCACACACCAGCGCAGTGGCGTCAGTGCAGCAGTAGAACGGGACTGTTGAAAACAAAATGATCTATCTACATTTTATAGAAGATTTCCCCAGGCAAGATTCCCTCGATTGCATAGATTTGCTGCTAGGATGTTGAGCATATTCGGATCTACGTATGTATGTGAACAGTTCTTTTCTTGTATGAAGATCTGCAAACCACAACATAGAAACCACCTGTCTGATCTGAACTTGAAACATATTCTCGTTTGTGTGTTAGCCAGGCTATGACTCCAAATATTGCAAAATTAGTACGCGAGAAAAGAGGAAAAAAATCTCGACAAAGCTTGGGCACGGTAGTGACACGAAGTGATGGTGTGTTTCAAAAGTTTATACTTTGCATACTACTCACCAAGATAGGGCCTATATAGTTTAATCTGTATATTATGTAGAAAAATGTGTGTTAAAAAACACTGTTTTCAAGTTTCCGAGTAGATAAAGTGTTGCAGTACTGCTTAAAGTACTTATTTATATATTTGTATGATTATAGCAGTTTCGGAATTTCATTTATATAAGCAAACGCTTCTGCAAGTGGCTGTATTATGAGTTTCATATTATTGTAAGTACATTAAATTTGATTGCAAACCAAGACATTTTGTTACATTGATTTATCACGGTTGTACAGTTTTGTTTTCGTACAAATGTATTGTAATTGTGCTGTTCCCATACTATCTCAGAAGAATGGATCGCGCTCTGTCAGTGCATAGACCCGCACCACCACTGTTCAGATGAACCTTCTCTCCACGCTGTGCTCAGTATGCAGAGATTGCCGAGCAAAGAGCAGGGCGGCTACGTCGTATGACGTCACAGAGCACGGAACATGCCGGTCACTGCACTAGCGGGTAGAATATTTCAAAAGTAAACGACAAATCATACCATAAAGGAAGTAAATTCAGTTGTAGATGCTAGATATAGGTTGGGATGAATTCTTTAATCAGTACAGCTTATTAAAAGTGTTGAATAACATATAAAATTTAATGTTGTTAATTAATGCTAAGTTTTTACATTCAATAAACCCATCAACTCTCTTGCTCTCCAATATTCCCATACACAGTCTAGAATGTAATATAGAAAATTACGAACAAACTGGCATAATGCTATTAAGTGTTAATCTAAAAAAAAAAAAAAAAAATGTATGTGCCTTCAATGTTATCACAAGGCTTAACACATTGTAAAAGCTTATTTAAAACATCAATATTTTTTAGGCGTTAAGAGCTCAAGTGGATTAAGTCACAAATTTTCATACATTGAGTTTAATTCATTTTCTGATTGTCTGAAGTTGGATTTTTTCCGAGCAGTCTTAATCTCCAAGCATTCGCCGGTAGGTGACACTAGTCACTTTTGGCTCAGATTATTTGTTCACGATGTTCTGAGCCACAGTGGATCAAGTCACCAAAGCGTTGCATCAATTAACATCACAATTGTTTATATTTTATAAATCTAGAATTTGAGAATGGAGCAATAATTGGAGCAATAAAATTATTGCTAGTGAAATTAGATAATCCACGAGAGCAGGTTAACTTTAAGTCCTATTATCTCAAAACTACGGCTCATGGACTTGATCCACTTTAGCTCTGAACGCCTCATTTATTTGTACAAGACAATAAGAATACAGCATTGCAGACTCCGATTTCTACTGAGGATGATTTGAAATTATTTTCTTCATAACGGAATAATAACTCTAATGATAAATCTAGACATTTAAGAAAATGAAATAAACTGACTTTAAATATTTTTTCATGAAATAATCTGATTTCCAACAGACTTAAGTATACATATGATTTTTTTGTACACTTTCCTGTGATGTTAATTATATTATACTAATTATATTATTGTACTAATAGTGAACTTAGGCTCATGAAATCTTTTCTGTATTGTAATAAAACAGTGGAAGTTAATTGTAACAAAATATCTTGTATGTTTATGAAAGTAAAATTGTTACCCAAATAAATTTAATGCATTCTAACCACAACAGATTTGGTTGGTCATGTCTAATTCATTTCATACTTCACAGCCCTTTTCCTACCTTCACTTCTTGGGATATCACGTTCTGAAAATCCTGATGATGTTGGCTCAAGATCTCTATTCCAAAAAAAAAAAAAAAAAAAAAAAATAGGGATGGTTACATTTCAAACAATGATATAAATAGTAATATAACGGAGAGAATTTGTAAATAATTCACGTGGAGGTGTAAGTAATTATCGGCGAAAGTCTTGGAATTGTAAATAATAATGCTATTACAGAGGGGAAGTGAAGAGAAATCTTTATTTTCCCGCAATTTTTTCTTGCTTGTGGCGCTCCTCTGGCAGGTACGAGAAGCTTCTTGACAGATTGCACTTAAGCCTGCTTATGCATCCCTCTCATATATATTCTAAGCCCTCTTGCCTGCTAGGTCCTGGTTTCCTGAATCTTCTCTCGAAATCTTGCTGGACCTATTCGTAGGTCATTCCATGTAGTCGAGCTGAAACGACTGCTATTCTTTCCAATTATATATAAAAGAAATCCATGCATTGGCGATATCAGAAAAACTGAAATATGCTTTGGGATCACTCTGTACGTATTATACGATATAGAACGTCTCATGTCAACTTATATTTTTCTTTCGATTAATATAACTATGAGATATACGGTTATAGGTGAGAACAATATGGAATATAGAATACTGGTATTCCATATTACCCACACAGCCATTTTGTAAAATAAACATCTATCAAATGATCGCGGAAAAAACATAAATACATAAAACCACTGAGATGATAAAGATTAACTACTTCACTACATGGCGTATTTCGTTAAATTGTATATCAGATGCATATTTTGTAATCATCTAGGCCTACTAATATCAGATTACCTGCAAAAGTTTAAGAAAACAACAGAACATAGAATTGATTACTAACAAGTTATCATTACTTGAACTCAAGCGAGACTGCAACCGTAGCGCCAGGAGGATCATATGAAGTAGATTTCGTGGTTTCCAGTAGGTTGTGACGTTTTACAGAGATGAAACATAACTATTCCATATTACTCGAATATTCCATAATACCTGAAGCTCCTCTATCTTTGCAGGGGAAATTGATGCTGAGAGGAAGTGTCTGTGTGAGCTGCAAGACTGTCAGCCACATGTCTCACCTAATTTTCGCCGTTCAATGAATGAATGAAAGAAAGAAAGAACGGAAGAAAGAAAAAAGAAGAAAAGAATGAAAGAAAGAAGAAAATAAGAAAAGAATGAAAGAAAAATGGAAGAAAGAAAGAAGAAACGCATGAAAGAAAAAAGAATGATAGAAAGAAAGAAGAAAAGAATGAAAGAAAGAAAGAAAAAAGGATGAAGGAAAGAAAGAAGAAAAGAATGAAAGAAAGAAGAAAATAATGAAAAAAGACAAAATGAAAGAAAGAAAGAAGAAAAGAATGAAAGAAAGAAAAAAAGAATGAAAGAAAGAAGAAAAGAAGAAAAGAATGAAAGGAAAAAGAAAAATGAAAGAAAGAAAGAAGAAACGCATGAAAGAAAAAAGAATGTTAGAAAGAAAGAAGAAAAGAATGAAAGAAAGAAAGAAAGAAAGAAAGAAAAAAGAATGAAGGAAAGAAAGAAGAAAAGAATGAAAGAAAGAAGAAAAGAATGAAAGAAAGAAGAAAAGAAAGAAAGAAGAAAAGATTGAAAGAAGAGAAAATTAAAGAAAGAAAGAAGATAAGAATGAAAGAAAGAAAGAAAGAAGAAAAGAATGAAAGAAAGAAAAAAAGAATGAAAGAAAGAAGAGGAGAAAGAAAGAAGAAAAGAATGAAAGAAGAAAGAAAAAATGAAAGAAAGAAAGAAGAAACGAATGTAAGAAAAAAGAATGAAAGAAAGAAAGAAGAAAATAATGAAAGAAAGAAGAAAAGAAAGAAAGAAAGATGAAACGAATGAAAGAAAGAAAGAAATAAAGAAATAAATAAATAAAGAAAGAATGAAAGAAACAAAGGAAAAAGAAAAGAATGAAAGAAAGAGAGAATGAAGGAATGAATTATGGCAATGGGAGGAGAAACGTTAAAAAGGCAAGCGAGAAAAACGCGTCATCGCAAGATTTTGTGATTTTCTACTGACTGACTGATTGATAAATCAGTCGGAAAGATTACAACATGTTCATAATTCTTGTGTTCGCTTCGTCTTCGATGCCCGTCGCGCTGACCACATTACCGCAAAATTACAAACTCTAAACTGTCTACGGCTTAATAAACGTAGAAATTTTCATTCCCTTGTTCTCCTTTTCAAAGACCTTCAAACCTACCTACCTTGCCTACCGCTTCAGTTACCTATCATCGTATCACGATCTCTAAACACATATGTAAAATAGCCGCATACTAGCCATACCGACACATAAGACACCATCGTATTCATCATCATTACGATTCGGATAAGTAGCTGTATTACTCGACCGAGGCGAGTGGAGACGCGGGCGTAATGTGAACTAACGCGATGACACTATACGAACGCAGGAGCAGTACAAGTGGCGCCCCGGGCTGCAGGACTCCACTGGCCTTGGTCGAGTAATACCTATTAGGATAGGCATCCTTCGTCCGTGGGTTTTGTTTACAAACATTAATGTTCATTCACTAATGATTTAGGTAGAGGGTGGAGAACGCTCTTCCCAGCAGTTCATGTTTGAAAACAAAAGGCACGGACCAAGAATGCCTATCCTGATACAGCTACTTCATTGGAACCGTAACCATCATACAATATCTCGCTATCGCGCTTTTGGAATACCCTGCCCAGTAACATCAGAGACTGTCGAAATTTAACAGTATTCAAAAACAAATTTATTAAGTATTTTCTTAGTGCGTAAAGTGCAATGCAGTAAACTGAGTATACTACTTACTTACTTACAAATGACTTTTAAGGAACCCGGAGGTTCACTGCCGCCCTAATATAAGCCCGCCATCGGTCCCTATCCTGAGCAAGATTAATCCACTCTCGATCACCATATCCCAACTCCCTCAAATCCATTTTTGTATTACCTTCCCATCTACGTCTCGGTATTGCCAAAGGTCTTTTTCCCTCCAGCTTCCCAACTAACACTCTATATGGATTTCATGATTCGTTCATACGTGCTACATGTCCTGCCCATCTCAAACGTCTGGATTTAATATTCCTAATTAAAACTGAGTATACTAGACATCGGATCTTTAGGCCAGGTTGGAAACATATGTAAAAAAGATTCTTTTTGTTTATGAAAATACATCGTATGGGATATAAGTAAAATTAATACAGTGTACTTGAAATGATTCGATTGATATAACATTTTATCATTCGTATTCTCATACACGTAAGTACAAAAGAAAAACTTAGCCTTTTATATATATAGTCTAGATTTGATTAATGGAATATATATTAGTCTAATATTTTAAAATTATTCACATTTTAATTAATATTTTAAAACTAGTGTATTCATGTCCTTGAGGCAAACACATTTTTGCTGCCGGACTTTCAAACAAAAATAATTAGCTAGTTAAAATTATACAAAATACAGATAAAAGTTTTGCTGCCACATTTTCAAATATAAATAATTAGCTAGTTAAATTTACACAAAATACAGATATAATTAAGTCCTGACAATTGACACATATGTTGAAAACATCACAATTTTTTTCTCTCTCTCTCTCTCTCTCTCTCTCTCTCTCATGCAACATTCTCGTTGTCATTGTCACTGACATAATTTTTTTGCACAATAAGTCACCAACATCATTTCCAAATGTTGTGGTGAAAGTTTAGCCTATGTCTTTTATTGTAGAGTATTAACATGAATGCAGAGAAGGATCTTTCAGTAGCTGCTGAAGTAACTGGAACATGCTTGAAAAATGAGACTGTAACCGGATTAAATCCTTCAGGTACATCTGAATTACACCCACTCAAAATAACTGACACATTATTCAACACTGAATGCCCCACATTTCTGGCAAGCGCCATTTCAAGTTTTTTCAAAGCAATTTCTCCGACTTTCCCCGAAGCTTGTTTCAATTGACATTCTGCTTTTCTAAATATCGACATTGATTCAGTGAGACTGCATTTTTATGACTCTAATTGTTTTATAATTTTTGTCAAGAACGTGAAATTAGCACGAATATACGCCAGATCCTTACTTAATTCTTTCTCTCTCTGTACATTCTGGGCCATCCTAAATAAATTGAAAGTTATTTTCTGAGAAACTATTGACAACTTTGTCTATACAGTAGTGTCAACATTTTCGCTGTAATACAGCATCTTCCTCACTTCCATTACTTCTTCTCCACATCTTCTTCACATCCTTTTCTTCTTTTTCACGTCTTCTTTACTTCCTTTTATCCTTCAATTCCACATCTCTTGTTTTTCCTCTGCGTTTGCTCCTCATCCTACCGTACTTTTCTTCTTCTACTCATGTTTTCTTTATTCCTTCTATTCTTTCTAAACGTATATTCTTTATATCATCTTTTCCTCATGATCTTTTGTTCCTTTTTGCCATTTTCCCTTTTTCCTTTTTCCCCATCTCTCCGTTTTCACTACTTTCCCTCATCTTTTTCTCTTCCTGCTCACCTCTTCGTCCTTTGGTCATCTTCTGATTCTGCTACTCATATCTCGTGATTTTCTCCTCTAATTTCCTGTGTATCCAGACTTTACGGCCATCTTGTAATTGTCATCTACTTAACACCAGTATTTTTAAGTAAAGGTCCTTTAATTTTTTAATACGAATGATTAAATTGTATGTCCATTATTAAACTGACTCTTATATATTGAATATGAACAAGGTTCTTCCTACAGTGTGGAAGAAATGACTGCACCACAGGTAGGCCGGAAACCATTTTTTGAATATCAAGGATGGTGAAAACCTGTAGTACTTTGAAAGCATCGAAGTCGACATTTTTCAGCATCACAATACTGTTTCTATATACTTCGCACAATTATGAAGGAATACAGAGTGGTTCAAAAGAAAGGTAATCGAAATAACTCCATGATATTGAACACACAACCCAACACTTATCGACCAATACGTGTTATATTTGTTTTCCATCATCGTTTATGATAAGTAGGCCTGAGAAATATATGCCGTTATACTACCAGTGCGCTTCGTGAGCCTCTAACTTTGAGTACGTCTCAGAGTTGGGGTGAGTTAACGCAGTGTCTTTCGTTCGTTGGAACTCGTGCTTACCATCACGGTAAGTTAGTCCTCAGCATTTGGGTGGTTGAGAGCCACTCCTTTGACTTCGAAACACAACTGTCTGCTAAGGAAAAATTTGAAGACATAATTTCCTTTGTTAAAGAAAAATTGCACTACTTTTAAAGACCTTTTATTTTCTGTCTGTAGAAAATGCACCTAATATAACATTGACAAGTATCAGTCTTTTTATTTCACTATGTTAATATGATGGTGTATTATGTTTTTGTTTTACATAATTTTTCATTTCATATATTGTTACATTTTAAAAATTTCAAAGGAGAATGATTACCTGTTGCTAGAAAACACAGCCTTACATATAGAAAAATTTCGTTCCACTTCTACAGAAATAATGAGGACATATTTGAAATATTTTACACAAGCATTATTTATCTCAAAATCTGTATCGTTATTATAAATTTCCTTATTTGAAATTATCACAAATTTTACTTAGAGTTAAATATCCATATGTTTACCCAGTATTTTTTTCACCTTGTTTGCTACATTTTTTCCTGTTTCGTGTTCCAAATTGCTCGTGTTTAGTTTCGCCACACAATATCATTGACTACATGTTTTTTTCAGTCTGTAGAAAATACACCTAATATGACATTGACAAATATCAGCCTTATTATTTCATTATGTTAATATGATGGTGTATTACGTTTTTGTTTTTACATAATTTTTCATTTCATATATTATTGCAGTGAATAACAAACCACATTTTAAAATTTTCGAAGGAGAATGATTGCCTATTACTAGAAAACACAGCCTTACATCTAGAGAAACTTCGTTCCACTTCTGCAGAAACAATGAGGACATATTTGAAATATTTTACACAAGCATTATTTATCTCAAAATATGTATCATTATTACAAATTTACTCATTTGAAATCAAGTCACAAATTTCGTCCTCGGCATCTTGTTGTTATTCTTCTTTACAGGACGTTGAATGCTGCCTGTTACGAATAACAGTATTCGGTCGTAATGTAACCCATCAACTAAAGTTCACTGCTGAACGAAACACACTGAAATCCCCCACCCCAATGAAAATACGTACCTAAAATCAGAGGCGCATGAAGCGCAATATGACGGCATATAATTTTTAGCCTTAATGATAAGTCCCATAAGCTCCGAGAGCCTAGTAACCATAGCACCACAATACTTCCTTGTTATATTCTGAAGAACTGCCTCAGTGTTCTGGCAAGGATCTTGAAGATTATGTGGAATGGGTCAGAAATCTACACAAAAAAGCTTCACACAAAGGACTTCGTGCACGATACGGAAATTCTGTGCCTCTGGAAATCAACTGACAGGGAAACATCTGTAGCAGCAAGTGTGCATTGTTTCGACCAATATGGATTGGTTGAAATACTTGCTGATCTATATCAAGATTGTTTCCCTCACAAAATGTAACTGCCAGCAAGTGCAGTGACATTGATCGTGTTGCATCTTCATCTTCGAGGGAATGCACACCTACCGCAAAATATATATTCTGGCCGATTGATTTCTAGATGTATCCTGTACGAAGTCTGATTTGTCAGTGTCTGATGCGTTTTTTATGGGAATTATTAAAAGAAAGGTGCTTCAGATCAATTCCACATCGTGTTTAAGATCGTGCGAGAACATAGAGATACAGGGGCATCATTTTATTTTTACTAACATTTCTGATATTAATCTGGCTATACCTTTGGATTAACGGTAGAGAACCAGAAAGACTGCTTGTTACCCACTTTCACGACTGGAGTTCGATGATACTGGCGTAAAATACAAACAAATCACTTTACTAGGTATAGGAGGGAAGAAATGTAGTTCATCCATTTACGTAAACTAGGAAATATCGCGATTTTGAGTTTGATAATTTCCATTAGGTTTCTGTTTAATCAAAATACAGTACTATATTAACAATAAGTGTTTTTACTCACGAATTCAACTATCCATTCGGACGTATTCATTATGCAGTGTATATTATACTGTCTACAGCAGATTAGCGTACAATATGGGGAATGAAGTTAAATTGAAAAAATAATCATAATATGGATATTTAAACACATTTTTTAAAATAGTGGCCATTCATTTCGATACAGGCTTCAGTTCTTTTGTGGATATTATCGCACTATAGACTATTGTACCTAATTCCAATTACCAGTTTCGTCCTTCTTACTAGTAACTCATGCTGGAATAATTCTGTACCTACTCTATAAAAGAGTGCCTTACGTACTGTAAATTCAATCTTCACTTCTGCCCGATCCGAAAAGATAAAATTACTCAGGAATGCTCTCCATTGTCCGTCCAAGTGGTTTTGTCGCAGGGTCGTAGAAAGGGGTGAGATCACGTGACAGTTAATTACTTAACGGGGCCCTTTTATTTAAGTTATTTTAAACAGTTGTATAATATTACGTAGACGTCCAATCCCTAACAGAAATTAATGTTTTCAGAAAAGAACTAAGACAGCCCAGCCATTAGCCTTTACAGAGAGGCGAGCAGAAGCAGGTGGGGGATACCGGGATGCACGTAGGCAAACGGACGACAGTACCTGTGCGAAAATATGATTCAATATTGAAAGCTCTTTCTTTACTGGAAAACGGGAACATATTTCTGGAACGTACTATACTCATTAACTCAGTACTGTTCACTGTGACCGTAGGGCGACTTTGACTGCATACGCGGCCTTGGTTCTGTGTGGAGAACGGTTGAAAGTTTACTAGTAGAAGGGGTGAGAGTGAAGTACATTCAAAAACTAAGGTGCAATAAAAATTGAAGTAAAAATAAAATTATGTCCCTATATAATACGCGTTACTGTTCGTTAACACAAAATCACAAATTTAAGTCTTGCAGAAAGTGTGCGCTCAATGCTGGCTTTGACGTTCTGTCAACCCACTTGAGGTATGTGGAAAAAAGGGGAATAATTGAGCCGAAGTCTAGTAGAGTTTCTGGGTAGCTCAGTCAGTAGAGCGTTGGTGCTTTCAGTTAAAGGTTCCGGGTTCGATACCCAACCCTGAAAGAATTTTTTCCTTGACATTATTCATGTTCTTTACTTTTGTAAGAAGTGGCGAGAAACGGGCTCCGTTTTAAACAATAAAACATACAATATGCAAAGAGAGCCATTAGAGAAAGTTTTGACGATATGCGAACAAATCAAATCTTCAAGACAGCACAGGAATTATGTCGCAAAAATCTATTTTATGAGGACTCAAATGCTTAGTATTATCCATGCCGTCCGCAAGGGGCTGGCGGCGAGGGAGCACGTTATAGATGAGGAGGCGAGATCTGGCATCTGAGCTGTGAGAGAGGGAAAAATGGGTTGTCAGAAAGAGAGTTTGTATCTTCAAGGTTAATATTGCTGTACGAATCGACACGGAAATTCATCTCAGAATAAAACCTGTCTTCCCGCTCCATACCCATTGGTGATACAGCCACGGCACTTGATAAGGTCACAGGACAGGTCTTGCCTGCTCTATTGTACGAGGATCAAGTCTTTTTTGTCGCGCACTGTATAATCTTTTCGTTGTAAGAAAAATCCTACTGTAAACAATGGCACGTGACAGAAGTGAGGCTTGATTGACTACAATTTGGTGCCAGAGATTATCAGTAAGTGATCCCGGCCACTCCTGTACATTCTGTTTCATGTTAAACATTTCCAGTTTCTCGTCAGAGTAGACCTAGCCTCACTACTATGCATTCGTTTGCTTAGGAAACTGTTAATTTATAATTTATTAGTTGGAACTTATTATATACATTCAACACTATTTGTTTCTCTGCGGTTTTGAGAGAGTTTCCACTCTTATGTTTAGTACTGGTAACCACACACATTGAGTATGCAGAAGCCATACTATCACGTGCTTACGAGAACAAGATCAAGTGGCGCCAGCGTATTACAGGAACAGACTACCTTGGTATTACTCTTAGTATTCATCCGCTTACAACGTAAATAACAAAATATAAAAGTAGATTTTCTTCTACATAGCAATTTACATATTAGTCAAGTTATATGTTTCCTCTATTTAATAATTAGAATACAATTTTTATTTTCACACAATACAAGGTTATGCTTTCCAAATACGGAACTATATTTTCCTCGCCGTGTGAGCCAAACACGGGT
Organism: Periplaneta americana; assembly: GCF_040183065.1. NCBI lineage: Eukaryota > Metazoa > Arthropoda > Insecta > Blattodea > Blattidae > Periplaneta > Periplaneta americana. The sequence continues at coordinate 62,690,461 of NC_091130.1, forward strand.
ATGACAGCCACTTAGTTGTGTTTACATTAGGATTTTTCTTACAGCGAAAAGAGTACAGAACACATAGTATTTCGATAAATAAGTGTTGTGTGTTAAATATTATCGAATTATTTCGTTTACCTTCTGTTACAACACCCTGTACTTACGAACTAGGTATAAGACCCAGACAAGGGTATTAACATTCTAGATGAATAGGCCCAGTTTCAATTCAAGTGTCATCACTCATCAGATTACCTATTTAAGCTTTGCGCAATGTGAAAACAGCAAATGTGTATTCTCGCAGTTCGAAGATATTTTTGCCGTTAATGACCCTACCCGAGGGAACATGTCACTTCTGGCAATTGAGGTGAGTGCATCGTAACGGAATCAGTGCAGTATAGATGTTGCGACACACTCGACAAAACATACAATGGAAAACTACAGCAGATCGTCGTGTGGCTAATTCAAAGAATTGATCCAGGAACCTTCCGACCGAGAGACGCAGTAACATGTTGTAAACAACATTGATGAATGATACAGAAAATACTGGCGCCACTCATAACCTATCGAAATTATTTACCGCGAGTGTAATTACCGACAGGCGGACTAATGGAAACATGCACTGTAATGCATTTTTGACTATACATTGCACGGCACTTAATTAGCACAGAAATAGCTAGACACTGCTAATAATAATAATAATAATAATAATAATAATAATAATAATAATAATAATAATAATAAATATTTTGTATTTGTTTAATTTGACAGGATTAAGACCATAAGGCCTTCTCTTCCATCTTACCAGATAGCATAAATGAACAACAAAAAATACAACAACAATAATGATGATGATGATGATAATAATAATAATAATAATAATTTATTATTTATTTATTCAATTTGACAGGTTTAAGGCCAGAAGGCCCTCTCTTCCATCCTACCAGATAGCACACATAAATACAAAAATAATAATAATAATAATAATAATAATAATAATAATAATAATTTATTTTCTATTTATTTAATTTGACAGGATTAAGACCATAAGGCCTTCTCTTCCATCTTACCTGATAGCATAAATAAACAACAAAAAATACAACAACAATAATGATGATGATGATAATAATAATAATAATAATAATAATAATAATAATAATAATAATAATAATAATAATAATTTATTTTCTATTTATTTAATTTGACAGGATTAAGACCATAAGGCCTTCTCTTCCATCCTACCACATAGCACACATAAAAAGCCACTCTTGCTATATGCCCTGCCCATCTCAAACGTCTGGATTTAATGTTCCTAATTATGTCAGGTGAAGAATACAATGCGTGCAGCTCTGGGTTGTGAACCTTTCTCCATTCTGCTGTAACTTCATCCCTCTTAGCCCCAAATATTTTCCTAAGCACCTTATTCTCAAACACCCTTAATCTCTGTTCCTCTCTCAAAGTGAGAATCCAAGTTTCACAGCCATTCAGAGCAACCGGTGATATAACTGTTTTATAAATTCTAACTTTCAGATTTTTTGACAGCAGACTAGATGACAAAAGATTCTCAACCGAATAATAACAGGCATTTCCCATATTTATTCTGCGTTTAATTTCCTCCCGAGTGTCATTTATATTTGTTACTGTTGCTCCAAGATATTTCAATTTTTCTACCTCTTCGAAGGATAAATTTCCTATTTTTATAGTTCAATTTCGTACAATATTCTCGTCACGAGACATAATCATATACTTTGTCTTTTCGGGATTGACTTCCAACCCTATCGCTTTACTTGCTTCAAGTAAAATTTCCGCGTTTTCCCTAATCGTTTGTGGATTTTCTGCTAACATATTCACGTCATCCGCATAGACAAGAAGCTGATGTAATCTGTTCTATTCCAAACCCTCTGTGTTATCCTGAACTTTCCTAATGGCATATTCGAGAGCGAAGTTAAAAAGTAAAGGTGATAGTGCATCTCCCTGCTTTAGCCCGCAGTGAATTGGAAAAGCATCAGATATAAACTGGCCTATACGGACTCTGCCGTAAGTTTCACTAAGACACATTTTAATTAATCGTACTAGTTTCTTGGGAATACCAAATTTAATAAGAATATTATGTAAAACTTCTCTCTTAACCGAGCCATACGCCTTTTTTAAATCTATAAATAACTGATGTACTGTACCCTTATACTCCCATTTTTTCTCCAATATCTGTCGAATACAAAAAATCTGATCAATAGTCGGTCTATTACGCCTAAAACTACACTGATGATCCCCAATAATTTCATCGACATATGGAGTTAATCTTCTGAAAAGGATATTCGACAAAATTTTGTACGACGTCAATAAAAGTGATATTCCTGGAATAATAATAATAATAATAATAATAATAATAATAATAATAATAATAATAAAAATAACAACATATTATTTATTTATTTATTTAATTTAACAGAATTAAGGCCATAAGACCTTCTCTTCCATCCTATCAGATAGCACACATAAACACAAAAAATATAACATTAATAATAATAATAATAATAATAATAATAATAATAATAATAATAATAATAATAGGGGTAGTTGTCATCATAAAACATGTAATGTTACTTTAATTCTCCCTCCCGTGAAGCTTCAGAAAACAGGTGTGACATCACAATACACATTCACAATAAAATTGTAAAGGTATTGCCAACCAGAGGCTTAGGTCTAGCTAGATTTCATCATCTTAGACAAAAAAAAAATGATTAGCAGCCATATGCTAAGTCCCCTTCCGAAGACTTCGGTAGGTTTCGTAAGAGCTTAGGTTTACTTGTGAACAAATTTCTTATGCAGCGGCAGAGCTCCAATAATTTGTTGTCAATGTTTCAATTCCAGAAAACAAAAAACAAAAACTGTGATATTTATCAGACCCCAGCACGAAAGAACAAAAATGGTAATAGGATCTACTATAGTTGAACAACTGACTCCTTTTAACTACCCTGGGATGCATGATATAATATTTGCGAAATATGGACATGGAAAAGAAGCTAGGAAGATTTCAACAGATATACAGTAGCGTGAAAATTAATCCGAACACGACATATTTTTACATTTTCTATCATTGTTGGCCTCACAGCTGCTCATATCGCTTTAATTGACATCTGTAGTACGTGTAATTCCAATGTTGAAGGTCTGTCGTTATTATTTTTTTTATAATATGTGACATTTTGCCTGTCGTTTTGTACTTATAAGCATTTCAGTTGTGTTGAAGACTTAATACTGCAATCCTGTGTACATTCTGTCGTCTTCACAAATGGATACAACTCCACGAAAACGGTCTAAAATTATAGCATTAGCAGAGCATTCTTCTATGACACAGAGGCAAATTGCTGCAGAATGTCACATCGGTTTGGCTACTGTTAATTCGATCATAAAACGATACAGGGAGACTGGATCCATCACACCCCAGAAAAAAGGGAACTGTAGCCGGAAAAGGAAGACTTCACCTGCAGATGATCGTTTAATTGTCAGGAAAAGTAAATTAAATCCTAGACTAACTGCTGTCGACTTAACCCGCGAGTTAATGGCTACAACTGGGGCGAATATTCACGTCACAACAGTGCGCCGTAGGCTTTTGGAAGCTGGACGAAGGGCTCGTAAGCCTATTAAGAAGCAACTGCTAACTCCTGTTATGTGCAAAAAACGCTTAATGTGGGCAAAATTACATCAACACTGGACAGTGAATGACTGGAAGAATGTACTTTTTTCCGATGAGTCTCATTTCGAGGTCCACGGCCACCGTGTTTCTTACGTACGGAAAGGATCCGAAAAAGTAACAGCAGCTCATCTCCAACAAGCACCCAAATACCTCCCTAAAGTAATGTTTTGAGGTTGTTTTACACATGAAAGGCCTGGAGCATTAATACCTATCAAGGGAATGATGAATTCTGACAAATATATTCACTTATTCGAAACCAGAATCGTACCCCAGCTGCAAAAATCATTTCCGGATGGCAGAGGTGTGTTCCAACAAGACCTGGTACCATGCCATACGTCTCGAAAAACTACATAATTCTTCAACAAGAAGAATATTCAGGTACTCCCCTGGCCAGGCAACTCACCCGACATCAACCCCATTAAGAACTTGTGGTCAATTTGCAAAAGAAGAATGCAAAAAATGGATTGTTCTACAAAGGAGAAGATGATTTCTGCCCACATTGGTGTATGGTTTCGCGATGAAGAAATGAAGAATATTTGTGGGAAATTAGTGGAATCCATGCCAAATCGTCTCAGAGCTGTTATTAGGAACAAGGGAGGCCACATAGATTACTGAGGTATGTCTTAGATCCTTATTTCATCCCGTTTGAATGTTTTTGCATAAGTAATTACGTTGTTCGGATTAATTTGCATGGTACAATAAGAAGAAGTTTAAGAGATAAAACTACTAAAGAAATCCAATTGAAATTTTATAAAACGATGGCATTCTCAGTACTCACATATGGATCAGACACATGGCCTTTAACAAAATCTGACAAGAAGAAAATTGAAAATCCGAAATGCGTTTTGTAAGGGCAGTAACTGGAGTTTCTTTAAGACATAAAAAAGGAGTGATTACAGCAGAAATGAATTGTAAATATATAACTTAAACGAAAAGATAGAAACGAATAAAAATAACTGGTTTCAACATAAACAAAGGATGAGAGAATCGTTTTCCTAAGGAGATGGTTTATTTTAGACATTCGAATCGAAGAAATGTAGGAAGACCGAGACAACAGACCATCATCATCATCATCATCTTCTTCTTCTTTTTCTTCTTCAGAGATTGGGATTACTGGCCCATTCTGCTCCCCGTTAGAGTATGTGGCACACGGGAAGCGGAATTCTCGTCACAGGAACTCTCGTCATGTACCACCTAGTCACTGCAATTTTGTCACCCGGTGTTTTGGTCACTTCAACTTTTTGGTCACCAGTAAACATTTTCTTAAATATAATAATTTATTTTGACAAGTAAAATATCCATTATATTGCAGTATTCTAGCTGCAATCTGTTGAAAAAATTAACATTTTTGATCGTGTTCCAAGTTGAAATACAACAGCCACCTACAGCCACCTACAGCCTCCTACAGTTGTTTTATATTGATCATCAATATCTTCCAATTCATATAGAGTATAATATGTGGGGCTCGGGAGGCCAGAAGGACAGAATCCTTCTCCAGTTGGGACCATGATTCTGATGTTAGAAGGGCCTTTAATTATAGATGTCTCGAGTTAGGGTTATTGTAGCGTTGCATCTTCTGTGCTGGTCGCATCTCCAAACAACACCGGAATCTCAAACTTTATGTCTGGTATACATATATCCTTGATGTATTACGTAGTTTCTTAAAGTCCCTAATACTGACAGCTGAACATTAGGAACAGAATACAAAGCAGAGGTTAACTTAAAAATAAAATACAATATGATTTGCGGAGAGAATACAAAACAATGATAAATTTAAAAATAAAGCATAATATGCATGACAACGGAAACAACTTTACCATGATATTTAAATCTTATTATACTTATATGCGTAACCACGGACACAATCTTACAATTACATTTAAATCTCATGGCACTTATATGCGTAACCATAGAAACAACATTAGAATGACATTTAAATCTCATGATACTTATATTCGTAATCACAGAAACAATCTTACAATGACAATTAAATCTCATGATACTTATATTCGTAACCATGGAAACAATCTTACAATGACAATTAAATCTCATACTTATATGCATAACCACGGAAATAACTTTACAATAACATTTAAATCTCATTATACTTATATGCGTAACCACAGACACAACCTTACCATGATATTTAAATCTTATTATATTTATATGCGTAACCACGGACACAATCTTACAATTACATTTAAATCTCATGGCAGTTATATGCGTAACCATAGAAACGACATTACAATGACATTTAAATCTCATGATACTTATATTCGTAATCACAGAAACAATCTTACAATGACAATTAAATCTGATGATACTTATATTCGTAACCACGGAAACAACTTTACAATGATATTTAAATCTCATTATACTTATATGCGTAACCACAGAAACAACCTTACAATGATATTTAAATCTTATTACTTACTTATATGCGTAACCACGGACACAATCTTACAATTACATTTAAATCTCATGGCACTTATATGCATAACCATAGAAACAACACCACCGGCGTGGCTCAGTTGGTTAAGGCGCTTGCCTTCCGGTCTGTAGTTGCGCTCGGGCGCGGGTTCGATTCCCGCTTGGGCTGATTACCTGGTTGGGTTTTTCCGAGGTTTTCCCCAACCGTGAGGTGAATACCAGGTAATCTATGGCGAATCCTCGGCCTCATCTCACCAAATACCATCTCGCTATCACCAATCTCATCGACGCTAAATAACCTCGTAGTTGATACAGCGCCGTTAAATAACCAACTAAAGAAAAAAAATAGAAACAACATTACAATGACAATTAAATCTCATGATATTTATATTCGTAACCACGGAAACAACCTTACAGTGACAATTAAATCTCATTATACTTATATGCGTAACCACGGAAACAACTTTACAATAACATTTAAATCTCATTATACTAATATGCGTAACCACAGAAACAAACTTAAATGATATATAAATCTTATTATACTTATATGCGTAACCACGGACACAATCTTACAATTACATTTAAATCTCATGGCACTTACATGCGTAACCATAGAAACAACATTACAATGACATTTCAATCTCATGATACTTATATTCGTAACCACGGAAACAACCTTACAATGACAATACTCATTATACTTATATTCGTAACCACGGAAACAACCTTGCAATGACAATTAAATCTCATTATACTTATATGCGTAACCACGGAAACAACTTTACAATGATATTTAAATCTCATACTTATATGCGCAACCACAGAAACAACCTTACAATGACATTCAAATCTCATGACACTTATATGCGTAACCACAGAAACAACATTACCATGACATTTAAATCTCATGATACTTATATTCGTAACCACGGAAACAACCTTACAATGACATTTAAATCTCATGATACTTATATTCGTAAATACGGAAACAACCTTACGATAACATTTAAATCTCATGACACTTATATTCGTAACCACGGAAACAACCTTACAATGCTATTTAAGTCTCATGATACTTATATTCGTAACCACGGAAACAACCTTACAATAAAATTAAAATCTCATGACACTTATGTGTAGCCACGGAAACAACCTTACAATGATATTTAAATCTCATGATACTTATATGCGTAACCACGGAACAACCTTACAATGACATTTAAATCTCATGATACTTATACTCGTAACCACGGAAACAATCTTACAATGACATTTAAATCTCATGACAATTATATGCGTAATCACGGAAACAACATTACAATGACATTTAAATCACATGTCACTTATATGCGTAACCACGGAAATAACTTTAAATTGACATTTAAATCTCATTATACTTATAAGCGTAACCACGGAACCAACCTTACAATGACATTTAAATCTAATGACACTTATATGTGTAGCCACGGAAACAACCTTACAATGACATTTAAATCTCATTTTACCTACATGAGTAACCACAGAAACAACCTTACAATAATATTAAAATCTCATTATATTTACATGCGTAACCACGGAAACAACCTTACAATGACATTTAAATCTCATGATACTTATACGCGTAACCACGGAAACAACCTTACAATGACATTTAAATCTCATGACACTTATATGCGTAACCACGGAAATAACTTTACAACGACATTTAAATCTCATTATACTTACATGCGTAAGCACGGAAACAATCTTACAATTACATTTAAATCTCAATGGCACTTATATACGTAACCACGGAAACAATCTTACAATGACATTTAAATCTCATGACACTTATATGTGTAGCCACGGAAACAGCCTTACAATGACATTTAAATCTCATAACACTTATATGTGTAGCCACGGAAACAACTTTACAATGACATTTAAATTTCATAACACTTATATGTGTAGCCACGGAAACAACCTTACAATGATAAAAATCTCATTGTACTTACATGCGTAACCACGGAAAGAACCTTACAATGACATTTAAATCTCATGATACTTATATTCGTAACCACGGAAACAACCTTACAATGACATTTAAATCTCATGATACTTATATTCGTAACCACGGAAACAATCTTACAATGACATTTAAATCTCATTAATTTTTTCAATAAAACATTAATCAATTATTATATGTAATCGGTGACGAGAACGCCGGTGACTAAAATGTAATCGGTGGCCAGAACGCCGGCGACTAAATTGTAATCGGTGAAAGGAAAGTTTGACATCTCCGGTAACGAGAATTCCTAGACCCATGGCGCACTGGTGGCTAGTTTGTGGATAACATACAGAGTTATTTACGATTTAGCATGCTGATGTTTAAAATGAGTTTCCGAAACAACAGTTATCGTCATATTTATAGTTATCTGTGCTGGTAACTATGCCTCGGCCTGTAGTTACTTGGCTTTTAGAACTGATTCGAACAAATCCAGACCTGCGACGCTACTGTATTACCGTTTTGTAAACTATAACTATTAAATAATAATATAAACCACAATAAATTAATTTACTATATTAACGGTAGAATTTTAACAATTTGGCGTTTTATTTACGCAACTTAGGTAAATGTTCTATTTTGTATGACAGTTTAGTATAATAATATGTGTTT